>NC_048313.1:13127389-13221723 GCF_013100865.1 Trachemys scripta elegans
GGGGCGGGGGGCTCAGTAGGGGGGCCGTGCTGCAGGGGGCGGGGCGGGGGACTCACTGGGGGGGCTGTGCTGCAGGGGGCGGGGCGGGGGACTCACTGGGGGGGCTGTGCTGCAGGGGGCGGGCCGGGGGACTCAGTAGGGGGCGCTCTCCTTTCAAAGTCAGTGCTGACCACAGTGCACCCCCCTTTGGGCTCTCTTCAGCACAGATCGTAACACAGCACAAAATTCTGCTCCATTTTCATATAATGGGTGAACTCTGCTGAGGAGAGACCCAGAATACTGGCACCGGATGGCAATGGGGACTGCAGGTCGGGAGTGAGGGGCACCGGCAGAGCTGGGGGGACCCAGGGCTGGGCTAGCAGGGGCTGCGGGTCGGGAGTGAGGGGCACTGGCAGAGCTGGGAGGGGGCAGGGCTGGGCTAGCAGGGGGCTGTGGGTCGGGCGTGAGGGGCACCGGCAGAGCTGGGGGGAGCCCAGGGCTGGGCTAGCAGGGGCTGCGGGTCGGGAGTGAGGGGCACCGGCAGAGCTGGGAGGGGGCAGGGCTGGGCTAGCAGGGGCTGGGGGTCCCAGAATGGCTGAAGCCGGATGGCTCTAGGAAGGCACACACCCGTTCCCCTCTGGGTTCACCATGCTCTCCCCGTGAAGGGGGATTTCTGTGCCCTGAGGAGCCAGGCTGATGTGGAGGGGGTGGCCTGTCCCCTTCTGATTCCCAGCCACCCCAGAGCCTCTTTCCCGCCGGCGAGCTCCCCAGCAGCAGGCATGGAATGGAGGCCACTGTGCTGCAGGTCAATCGATGGCTGCTGCTGGAGATGCTTCTTCCCATCAGTTTCACCCGCCAGCCTCAGTCTCTGCCAGTTCCTGGGCAGAAGGGAGAGGGGCTGTCGCCTTCTGCCCAGACCCACGGCCGCCTTCCCGCGGGAGACGCATCATGTCACCTCAGACGATAGAGTCATAGACGATCAGGGTGGGAAGGGACCTCAGGGGGTATCTAGTCCAACCCCTGCTCAAAGCAGGACCAACCACAACTAAACGATCCCAGCCAGGGCTTGGTCAAGCCGGGCCTTAAACACCTCTAAGAAAGAAGATTCCACCACCTCCCCAGGGACCCCATTCCAGTGCTTCTCGTGACATAGTGTTTCCAAATATCCAGCCTAGGCCTTCCCCACTGCAACTTGTGACCATTGCTCCTTGTTCTGTCATCTGCCACCATCTGTCTGTGCCCCCAGTGAGGAGATGGCTGGCTCCTGCCCAAGCCCGTCCTGTCTCTGAGTCCTTGGGCCAGTCATAGCCCATGGGTCAGCCCCCTTTCCTAGTCTTCTAGCTGTCCTGCTGGCAGGATTTATGGAACCCCGGGTTCAAATCACGCTGGACCCCAAGGCAGGGTCAGACTGAACACTGGGGAGGAGGGAGGGACCCACTCAGCCTAGTGACGCAGAGCTCAGCCCAGAGCACGGCCTGCATTGCCCGGCACCCAGCTACAGGGTGAACTTCTCCCCCCCCGCCCCCCGCATCAGGGGCCGGCAGAGGAGGCTGGATTAGTAGATGAAATCAATGGATTTGCTAGAGATGGCTGGCTGGGTGGAGAGGTAGCTAGGGAAGGATGATGGATACAGAAGGGTGGCTAGGTGGAGGGAGGCTAGGGATGGCTGGGTGGACAGGTAGCTAGGGAAGGATGATGGATACAGAAGGGTGGCTAGGTGGAGGGAGGCTAGGGATGGCTGGGTGGACAGGTAGCTAGAGGGAGCTGATGGGATGGCTCCCTGCAGCATGCCCCTCCTCCCTGAACGCTGGCCCTAGCTGCCCCGGAGCCAAGGCTCAGCTGTCTGCTTTCTCCCCCCAGCATCCCTTCATGGAGCTCCGCGTGCTGGAGAACAACAAGCGCTCGCGGCGGAACCTGGGGCTGGACTGCGACGAGCACTCCACCGAGTCCCGCTGCTGCCGCTACCCGCTGACTGTTGACTTTGAGGCCTTCGGCTGGGACTGGATTATTGCCCCCAAGCGGTACAAAGCCAACTACTGCTCGGGCCAGTGCGAGTACATGTTCATGCAGAAGTACCCGCACACCCACCTGGTGCAACAGGCCAACCCCCGGGGCTCGGCCGGGCCCTGCTGCACCCCCACCAAGATGTCCCCCATCAACATGCTTTACTTCAATGACAAACAGCAGATTATCTACGGGAAGATCCCGGGCATGGTGGTTGACAGATGCGGCTGCTCTTAAAACCCAGCCGGTGCTCCCCCAGCCCCGCTCCCGTGCTCCCGGCCAACCAGCAAGCGTCATCTTTGCTCCCCCCCTTTTTTTATAGATATAAAAAGAACGAACATTGAAATTCTTTTGTGAATGTCGGGGGAGGGGGGAAAGACAGAACCCCCCCAAGAAAAACGAACCAAACCCAAACTCTCCCGCGCTTCGCCATGCACTGTGCAATAAGCAAGCATCCCCACATGGGGGGGGCAGCCGGGGTACCTGCAAAGGCATTATTCCCCACCCCCTCACCCCCACCCGGTCGTCAGCCTCAGCCACCAGCTGCGGCCCAGTCAGAGAGGTGTCTCTTACCAGGCCTTGGTTCTTGGAGGACTAGCCGGTCCCCGGGCGGCCTGGGAGCGAAATGGTTAACGCTGAGACGGCAGGACAGCGACTCTTCAACCGTTTACAAGCAGTGGAAGCTTTCTATGTGTTTAAGTTAAAAACAAAAAATCAAAACAATGGTCTGGAGTTGGAGTGCTCACAGGAGATTTTGTACGGAGTGAGAGAAGATCCGAAGAACAAAGCGGCCTGGTAAAAAGGAAAGATACCCTGGACCACTGGCCTTTTCTTCCCAGTGGTTTTGTTTCGGGGGGATGGGAGAGGGGATTTCAGCTGCCTGCCCTTTGAGAGAGAGAATTCCCCTGGCAGGGCTCCAAAGATTGGATCGCTTGGCTCCCCGGACCCAGGCAGTGCGTGCTGCGGAGAGCTAGGAGGGGACATGGAGGGCTGGGGCTGCATTGCTGATGTTGGAAAGTCTGATCCTGCTGGCCCAGCACAGGTTAAACTGCCTGATCTGACCGCACCGCCTGGCCCAGAGCAGGTGCTGGGAGCCCAGATTATGGTCAGGCTCCCTGATCTCATTGTTCCTTGGCAAACTGCTCCAGAGCAAACTCACCCCAATCCCTGACACCCCTGTGCAGCCTAACGCCCCATTACCCCTGCATACCCCAACCCCCCATCCCAGCATGCCTTGTGCACCCTGAATGCGCCCATCCTGGCATCCCAGCACCTCCTGAACTCCCCACCACCCCATCTCAGCCTGAATCTTTCCATCCTGGCACCCCACACACCCACCCCACCATCCCCTGCACACCCCAAACTCCCTGATCCCATTGTAGGGATGACAGGCTCCAGCTCCTGTCTGGGCCCAGCTTTGATCCTAATATGGAGGGGGGGACCCTGGGAATTTTTGCCTGCGAGAGGACTGCAGGAGCAGGTGAAGGAGTCCAGTAAGTCCCCTGCAGCCCCACTCCCACAGGGCGCCGTGCATGCCACTCGTGCTAGAATGCTGGCTGCACAGGGGCCCGGCCTGGGAGGAGACGGCTTCCCACGGTAACTTATTTATTTATTAATTATTCTCCTTGCGAGAATTCACAATTCGCCTGGCTACTGCACCAGAAAAGCATGTGGCCTCCCACCTCACCTGGACAGAGCCGTGTGAATGGCTGTGGTTTTTAATGCACTTACATAAACCCTTTTCTTTCTGTCTTCGGAATCACCAAATAACCCCCTGCCCCACATTAGGTCTGACATTCTGGTCTAAACCCCACAGCCCTCCAGGGGTAGCCTGCCTGGGTTAGCAACAGACTGAGAGCCCACTAGCCTAGGCAGAGGAAAGCCAGACGATCTGCCCCAAGCAGGTGCGCGAGGGATGGGGAATCCTGGCTCCTGGAAGCTCCATTTGCATTCCCAGCCAGGTGGAGGCCAGAACAGGAGCAGTGTCTCTGACTGCGGAAGTCTCTTGAAGGGCAGTTGTGTAGACAAAGCATTAGGAACAGACTGGAGGGAACAATCCGGCCCTGGCCATATGGGCTGTGGACCAGGTGGGATCCAGTTGAGATGTTTGGAGGGACTAGGCAGGATCTCTCAGGGCTTTTCCATCACTGAGATCTGTGAAGAGAGTCACAGGGACGAACATGGCTCCATGTGCTTCCCTGATGAACCCCAATGGGCCATGGAGTGGAGGCGCTTCCCCCTGCTGTCCCAACGCCCTGGCGAGAGCGGTTTGCCGGGTTCGGCCCAATCTCTGTGGTGGTCTCGGGCTCCAGAAGCCATGGGAGCCAGGCAGGCAGCAGTGCGCAGCGTAGGAGGCTCATGGCTCTGGATGGAGGGTGTGCGAGGAGGACATGAGCCCAGTTGTGCAGTCAGTGTGGATCCCGACTGGCTCCTGGAATAGGGGCGGTTATGGAGAGATTCTCTGCTAGCTGGCTCAGGTAATCAGCCTGCCAATGATTTGCCTCTCGGTTGCCGCTTTGCATTCAGCCCAGGGACCAGACATGGTTCCCCCGACTGGGGGCCCCTGTGTGAAGTGAGTCAGGGAGTCCTAGTGGAAGAACCATCATTGCAATCGGGATTCACCAGCCTATGTGTTGGCACCAGAGAGCTCCTGGAGACGGAGCATCTCCAAGGTTGGCTGGTGGGGTGGCATAGGGCAAGCTCCCCGGTCTGTGGGTTCAGCTGGCCTGGCACTTCCATGGGCATTACCTTCTTGGTCAAAAAGTGGATCACTATTCAGGAAAACAGGAAGCTCCATCCCGCTGACCTGAGCAGAGCCTGGGGTTTGTTCCTGGTGTGAGGCAGGATGGACGCGTATGGGTCGAGTTTATCTCTAAAGGAGGAAAACTTGGCCAGGAACCCTGGCCGTGGAGGATTTTGCTGATGCAGCACATTTGCTTCCCACTCTGCCCTCGCTGTTTGGATTATTACTAAGAACGTTTGCACAAAAACAGGATCCTTGTTTCTTAAGAGTTCATTGGCTCCTGCTGCTTGGGGCTGCCCCCCCCACCCCGTGCCATCGGGAGGATGCAAACAGAATCCGTGGGTCGCCATCTCCGAGCTGTCATGGGGCAGCGTCCCCGGCGCCGAGCCGGCGGACCGCGGGGGAGTTGGATGATGTTCCACTGCAGATGTCAGACCAAGTCCCTGATGCCTCGTGGTCATTAAAACCCCTGGAGCACAACACTTCCCACGCTGGCTCGGCAGCTGCTGTGAGCTACGGAACTGGGTGAAGCTAAAAATACCTCAGCCCTTTCGCCCGTTCCTTTGCCATGGACGCATCGGCTGTCGTGGGCCCAGGGCGAGGCCGGGCCTGCGACTGGGGAGGGAGCAGTCGGTGAGACACTCCCTGTGCGAGTGGGGCCCACTGGAGGAAAAGGCCGGAGAGTCCCCGCCCCTAGCACTTATCTTAAGAGTCTGGCGTCCTGGCCAAATTCCAACGGGGCCTCTCTAAGCTCCTCTCGGGGGTCAGCTGGAGCCAACGCCTCCTTGCTTTCCTCTCCCGAGATACCGTGTGCAGGTACTAGGGCAGAAAGGCTGCCAGGTATTCCCGCCTTTCCCCCGCGGCTGGGGCCTCCCTGGTTCTAGGTATACACCCTACAAAGCACTTAGGGGTGGGTCGGGGTGAAAGAGGCCCTGGGAATAGATCCTGCTGTCTGCCACTGCTAGAGAGATCAGTTCTGCTCCAGTTGAGCGCCTGACTCCAGGGGAGCAGGGTGGGCCCCCAATACTTAGCACTTGTCTCAGGCATCTTGCCCGTGGATCTCAAAGCGCTTTACAAAGGGGATGGCCCCGCTCGCCAGAGGGAGAACTGAGGCGCAGAGAGAGGACGTCACCGTCCCAGCGTTGCACAAAGAGCCAATGGCAGGACCAGACGTAGACCGCAGATCGCATGGCTCCCAGTCCAGGGCCTTCGCCCCGGGGCTGCTGCCTCACTCCTTAGCACTTATAGACTGTAGCGCTTTACATTTTCAAAGCACTGTACGTAGATTAACTAACTTATTCAGCCCAGGATCTGGTTCTAGCCAGGCTGTTAACCGAGGCAACGCAAGGGACCAGGCTGAGCTCCCGCTAGAGAAAGGAAGGAAACACCAGCCCTTTGCCACTTTGAGGTACCTCCAGTATTCCATCCGCCTGACTCTCATCCGCCTTGCCCATTAGCCCCCCGCTGCGGGAGCAGGCTGAACTTTTCTGGCACACACCAGCCAACTTAGGTCTGCAGTTTGCGCTCTTGGCAGGACAAGAAAGCGTTTTCCGTTCACTGCCAAGGGAGGCCTGGGCAGGGCAGGGTCGGAAAGGAGATCGGAATATTGTCTGGTTTCAAGGAGGGGTCACTAAAGCAACAGGATGCCATGAACTCTGAGGACGCACAGATCCTGTTTTCATGCTGAAGTCCTGAGTGACAGAGAGCCAGATCTTAGTCTCGTTAGAAGAAGAACCTGTCCCTCCGATGTGGCTGTGATCTGAAGTGGCACCATCTGCCTTGGCATCCCTGTCCCCTGTCTCTACTGTGACAACCACACAGCCCCAGCCCAGCTGTGAAGGAGTCTGCCTCGCGCATCACCACAGCCACAACTGCCAGCTTCCGACCGTGGAGCAGAGAGAGAGGAAGGAGCCAGTGGGGCGACAGGATCATAGGGTCAGCGAGTGGGCGGGGAGCCCCGCACAGTACCTGGGTGGCTGCAGCGCTGTTCTCATGAAGAGACAGTGCTGGAATCGACACCCGCAAAGAACCTTCTGAGCCCCGGAGGCAGCAGCCGACCGAACCAGGAGCAGACGGGCCAATTCTCATGCTCCCTGCAGCCCACCGCTGCTTTATTCTGCCTGGGAATCATTTTCCCGTCTGGCATCTGAAGCAGGGACAAGGAAACAGCCCCTGCTCCTCTGTCAGATCTGCTGCTGGGGACCTTCTATTCTCTTCACACCTTGGCATGATGCTTCCCAGTCCAGGCATGGAGGGCAGCCCCAGTTTGGGGGTCTAAGAACACACCTCTTTCTCTTGCCAAGAGATACACTCTGCCCCTCTGGAAACGCAGGACTTGAGCAAAAAGGAACTGGAGCAGCTTTGTATCTAACCCCTCAATCGGAAGGACCCAAGAGATATTACTACACCAGTGAGCACGTACTAAGGTATTCAGAACAGAACGGTCTGGGCTACGTGGCTCTAGGAGTTAGCCCAGGTGACTGGGAGTCGAGGCACCTGGATTTCTTTCCTGCTGTTGTCCTTTTGGGGAGCTGCTTCCCCAGCTGTGCCTCAGTTTCCCCCTGTGAAATGGGGCTCACCCCTGCCTCGCAGCCTGTGGGGAAATGGAGGTGTAAAAAGGGGAAGCGGCTGGCCCACTGTCACATGGGAAGTCAGGGACAGAGCCAGGAATTGCTGGCTCTGTGCTTCTCTCACAAGACCCCGCTCTAGGAACGCCCAATGCCATGAAGGCAGCATTTCAGGAGTGGTCATGCTCAAGGAAACAGCTCTAACAGTAACCTGGCAGGGCCCTGGTTTTATTCCCTCGCAATAATCCCGGTTCCTGTTTGCTCATCTCATACGGGGAAGGTTCATTTTCTAGCCGTCACCGCCCGGGCTCTGGCTGCTTCCAGCGTTGTTACTGGGAACGACGCTTTGGCGATCTGGAGTCGGTGGGTTATCCTGCTGCTGCTGCTCCCCTCACTCTCCTGGAGCTGGGCTGGCTCGCCAAGGGACAGCATTCAGCGTCTAAGAGGCAAACTGCTCCTTGCCAACATGCCTGGGGAACACTGCTTCCCAAGCCCAGCTGATCTGTTCAGTACCTTTTCCCAGAACCCCACTCTAAAGCGGCGCAGGTCAGCCTGGGATTGGACGATCGTTACATATTTGAATCCCCTCCAATTTTAAGATGGAGATGTTCTTAGGTGACCTAAGCTATGGAACTGGGCCATGTACTTGCCATCATGTGCCCCGTTGCCACGGGGGAGCAGAGGGAGGTAGCGTGAATGACGAGGCTATTTCTGACTAAGTTCAGTTTCCTGTTGGTGGCCTCACTCAGACATGGAGGGGGGAAAAGTTAACCCAGAGATCAGAGATGGAAAAGACCAGTTAGATTTATGGGGGAAGGATTGTTCCCCACAGGACATTTCTAATGCTTCACCAAGGCTGTTTTGAAAGGCTTTGAGCAATGGGCTATCCCAGCATAGCTCGGTTGTGTCTTGCTCACAGCAGCCAAGGGAGCTCTCAAGCAAGCTTCTAACTACAGCTGTGATCACTCCTTCATGCTAACTACAGGCTCGGGAGGTGGGCTAGGAGAGAGAGAACATGACCAGGAACTTATTTGTGGCTACAGTAGCTGACAAGCCAGCTAGATCGTCCCCATGAGAGATGAAGCCTAAAGAATCCTACACATCAGAGATGAAAAACAACCCTTAGGTCTCATCTATTCTGCCCCCTTCATTCCTTACAGCATATTTCCTAGTGCTTTCACCAGGCTGGTTTAAGTTCTCCCAGTCAATGGGAAACCCACCAGTGAGATGGTGGTGTTTGAATCAGGGAAGTTAGAAACGAGAACGGTGTAGTAGACCCTGCAGTCCATCTCCCTGCAAATACACAACCCCTTCCTAGATACACACATCTGCCAGGCAGGCCCCTTCTCTCCCTCTTAAACATGGAAGCTCTCACTGGCCGTTGTCTGGGGCATGGAGAAATTTGGGGAAATTTTTACAGCCAGGTGACACCAGAGATGAAAAGTCCTAACTCTGGCAATGGGGAACGTCACCCATGGCTGTTCTGTGTATTGTCCGGGGGAATCTGACTGGCTGAGGGCAGGCAGATGTTGTTTCATGTGTGTTTGTACAGATCAGCTCTACGAGTATTTTATTATTATTTACTTGGTGTATGTTACTGTGCGTAATGTCTTAGCTTGTGTTTGTTTTTTTCAATGGGTATCTGAAGACGAAGAGAAGAGTTTACAAGGATGGCGGCTCAGGAAAGAAGCCATTGGTTGGGGTGGGTTGTTTTTTGTTTTTTTTTAATCACATGACCAAAAGGCCATTCATTGGTTGGGTTGTTTTTTTCATTGTTGTTGTTGTTGTTTTAATCACATGACCAAACACAGCACTTGAACATCAAAAATAAATAAATAAAAATATTTTAAAAAGTAATAATAATAATAATAAAAAAAAATCAAAGAGTTCAGCGCTTTCCGCTCCAGTCCTGCACCTGTGACTCACTCACCCTGGGCCTGAGCCAGCGATTCAGATGAGGCTCCACCATTACAGATGGGCACATGCGCTCCCATCACGAGGGACTCTTCTGGCAAGGATCGGCATTGGGTTTCCAAGCACTGGCCGCTGCACCATGCAGGAACTTGTATTCCCAGGAATGGGTTAGATTGGTTTCGTCAGCTGATTTCCAGGTCCAGAGGCTGCCACAGCAGGTGCCCATCAACAGGCTTCCTACAAGAATCCATGGAGCATTTATTGACTTGACTGATGTATCCATCCACCCCCACTGGCTAGTCTCATCCGGCTGCACTGCTCCCTCTCACTCAATCCATCTAGGAGGCGACAGGCAGCGCGAGCTGTGGGGCGCTCTGGAGGCTCAGAGGTAGTGGCAACAGGAGACTTGATTCTTCCCAAATTGCAGGAGCGAGGCAAAGCGTCTGACTCGAGAACGCTGAATGTTCACTGTAAAAATGTCTGTATTGAGAGACTTGGGCTAAGGTACCATTTGCACTATGGAAGGTTAAAGAAAATTTAAGAGACTAGTATGGGGTTTCCCTTTGTGACACACCAAGGGCTCGATGCTTTTATGTCTGTGCTTTCTCTTCTTGTAATTGCTGTGCGTAAGGATTAGTGCGTATGCGTCTTGATGTTTTTTCCTTGCTGCCAGAGGAGCTGGTTCCCTCTGCCCTGCTCTGTGTCCGTGGAATCCCAGTGGTCAGAGGCGAGGCACCCGTGCCAGGATACTCGACTGAATCCAGATGGCGGCTTGTAACTGCCTCACTGAGCTCCACCTGCAATGTGTGAAATTCCCCCGCTCTTGCATCTTCTACAGATCTTCTCTGACAAACTGGGACAAGTTGGGGTTCCCCAGCACACAGTCCAGCCCTGCGATCCCCAGGTATCACTTGGGGCCAAGTAGAGGACTCTGCCCACATGATAAGTGGCCCAGGAGCACGGGAAGAACCTGGGCTGCGCATTGGCGTCTCGCTGGAGAATAATCTGTGTTCCAGCCCATAAGAGAGGGGCCCAGCTGCCCACTGCTTCGGAAGAACTCCACAGCCCTTCCAGAAAGGCAGGGAAGTAGTTGCTGTGTGTTAAGGAGCAACCTTGATTTTTGAAATAGTTTTACGAAGCCAGCGTGGGAAGGGAGCTGGGTCTAGTGGTTAAAGCTGGGAATCAGGATTCCTGACCTTGAGCAAAGGTTTGTGTTCCTCCTCAGTAGAACAAAGAGAATACCTACCTCATAAGGGTTTTGTGAGGCTTCATTACTGCACGAGGCATTTTGAAATCCACAGGCAGCAGGCATGCTACAGCCACATACAACGCTGAGAACACGCATGTTGGGTGACGGGTGTTTTTGTAGAACATATTTAAAAGGAAATGCCACCACTCCCTCACCTCCCAGATGGTCCAACAGAAATTAGCCTTAAACCAGAGAGCCCACTGCTCCCAGCAGCCATCTCCTCAGCTGCTGTTCAGTTGACTTGGAAGTTTAAAAAGCTTTAGTGTGTTTCACTTCTCCACCAAACAGACAGAAAAATGACCCTGCTGAGTGTCCCTGAGCTGAAGGCAACACTGGAACTACTCTCCAAGCTGAATCCACTGCTGGAGGTGGATTTAACAGCCTCTGGGAAAAACCAGTATGGTTTCTTATATATCATGTGGTCCATGTTAGAACGTCCCTCTAGGAAACAAATTCCTTCCCCCCAGCAAACATTCCTGTTTAAAGTTCTCACCAAGGGGGCAAATTTCACACGGACGCAATCAACTAAAGAACAACAAAAAGCTCTGGTACATGAAAATGTAAGAAATAACAAACCGGAGGAAGCTCACATTTATGATGAGATGGGGCAGAACAGGAGGGATTTACAGCTTCTCTTTCATAAACCATTCTAGAAAAAGCTACAGGAAAGGGGGAAAAAATTAAATGACTTATTTCTCTTCCATGTTGTATAAACTAAGCTTTAGTCATTTGTATATATTATAACCGTTGCTTCTGTCCCAATTTCTTTCTTTCTTTCTTTTTTTAGACTTTTTTTGTACAATAAAAATTATATAGCCAAACAAAACAAAAAGGAAAAAAGGAAAAAGGAAAAAAATCTGCTGGCAAATGCATTTTCCTTTGGTGATTTTTCTTTGATTGTCTTAGGAGAGAGCCTAATGCAAGGAATAGAGCTCAGCAGTTCTGTTCCCCAGATTGCAACTGGTACATTTTAGAAATTCTCTGAGCTCGATTGATTTCCCATTTGGTTGATGGTATCTCTCTCTCTTGCTCTGCCTAGCCATAAACACCTGGGTTCCAGTGCCAGCTCTGGGAGGTAAGTTGGGTCTAGTGGATTAGAGGAGGGGGGCAGGTCCTAGGGATCAGGACACCTGGGTTCTGTTCCCTGTATGACTTTGGGTCAGTCATTTCACCTTTCTAAGTCTCAGTTTCCTTATCTGTCTTTTCTCTCTGGGGGCGTTGGGGAGTTTAATTCCTGTTTGCAACATGCTTTGAGATCTTTACTTGGGAGGCTCGATACAGGCAAGTTATTCCTGGCTGGCGAAGGCCTGTGGGATTCTTTGGAACGAGACATATTATAGACTAGATGGGCCAGCACATCATAAATCATTCCTGATTTAGCAAAAAAGGAAACAGGCTTGTAAATATCCTGGGGGCAAGGCAAGGGCATCCAGCATCACCTTGGCCCAAACAGGCACTTCAGCCATGGTCCAGTGACTTGGTCTGTGTGAGCTGCTCCCCAGGGCTCTGTGGGGAACAGCCTACACGATCGCCTTGGCCTGCACCTCCCTCCATAGTGGGCTCTGGAAAGCTTCTGAGGTTTGCAGCTGAGTTTACACATCCTCAGAGCCTTCCAAACCCACATGTGTTGGCGCATCCAATCCCTTCAGCTCTCCCCTGCCCATCTCCTCCCTTGAGAGCTTTTGGTTGGATTCAATGACCTGAGTTTTGACTGGCTCCGAAAATAGGTTTCCTAATGTTTCTCCTTTTTTCCCACACTCCCTGATGCTAACCATAAAACCAGTCCACCACGCGGGTGGAGGAGCTGCTGGGAGAAGAAAATCCAGCCCATGCCCTGACTGATTTTCCGTAGCTGCAGGACATTGTTGCTTTCATATGCCAGTCAGACCAAACACAGTCACGCTCGCTCTCCTTTTTTAAACCCTCTGGAGCTGTTTCTCTTTGTCATTTTAACAACGATGCAAAGACAGAAATGCACCCAGCTCCGCAAAAAGGCAGCCCGCTGGCAAAACTGCTCCTTCAGATGCAGACGAAAGGTGTCTCCACCTCAGCAAGGACCATCAGGATGGGTGTTAGAGGGCTCGCCTGGCACTCAAGAGTCAGGGGCTCCGGTTCTTGCTCCTTCCCAGCCTTCCTGTGTGACCTTGGTCAGCCGAGAGGAACAAGTGGCACCACTTTACTCTGAGGGGTGAATATAAACTGCGGCAACCCCCTGGGCAGACTTGCTGGCTTCAGTTTAGTTTAAATTCCTTAGGAGCGGGGTTAAACCAGACCAAAAGCAGAAGCGCTTACAGCGATACAAGAGCATCCTTGCAGGGCTCGGCACCTGTTTAAGGCCTTTTCTACACATGCAAAATTGTACAGCTTTGACTCCCTTGTTCTCGTTAAAGTGGCAACACTGTCCCCAGCGTGGCTGCAGTTATAAAGGTACCTCGGAGCGGTGGGGCTGCCAGCCACACCCAGCTGAGAACCCCTCTAGCAGCATCCACACAAGGGGCTATACTGGTATTGCTACGTGGGCAACACATCGCCCTCCGACTGACAGGAGTTAAACCAGTGCGACTTTCGCACGCAGACAAGCCCTTAGATGCTGTGCCTCAGGACCCCATCTGTACAACCGAGATGCCAGCACCGCCTCCCTTCACATAGGGGCAGATAAGTGCCACAGCCAGATGACATCAGTAATACTGGACTCAGTTGGCTTTGCCCAGGATTACTCTCAGACCCGCCCAGCAGCAATCCAGCCCTGCACAGATGGCACCCAGCCCCTCAGGATGCGTGCAGAGCAGAGCAGTCCAGGGGACGGACGCCAGGCCGGGGTGGAATAGCAGGGCCCCGCGGGTTCTGGCCACGCTAATTCTGCAGGGGGTAAATGGTACCAGGAGTGGGCTTGGCACCTTGGTTAAACTGCTCTCTACATTGGCCCCCAGGGATAGACTTGCTGGCTCGACTCCCATTGAACGTCAGCTCTCCCTGAGCACAGGCAAGGAAGGCGAGCCGTAGCTCCAGCAGCGCCCCCAGCAGAGGGGCTCTCCAGAGATGGACAAGGGATATCTTTCCCCCTCCCCCAAGCCTGGCTAATGCAGACAAATGGGCAAGAGCTGGCATGAAGCCAACCATGCCCCCTGCACACGCTGTGGGTTATTAAGGGTCTTCCTTTGTACACCTTCCATGCACCCCCCCTCCCCCGCAGCTAGTCCTTGATGATACATCCCACACTTTGGGAACCCCTGTGCAAGGAGTGGAACCTGCATAGCCCCCCTCAGCCCACAGACTCCAGCCACTGCCAGCTATGCCTGGTCTGTCGTGCAAAAAGCTCCAGCCCTTTTCTTTGGAAGCAGAGGGGGGCAGCGGAGAAACGGAGAGGAGAAAGCTCGCACGGCTTGGTCTGGGTGGGAGGCAGCACTCCGCCAGGGCAGAAAGGGTTAGAGCATTCTGGCCCTCCCCCAGGGAAGTTAAAGAATCCCACATGTTCTGAAGAGGCTGGAGATGTTTTGGGGGCTCCTGCTGGCTACTAACCCCAGGGGAAAAGCAGCTCCCCAAAACCACAACGCAGAGCCTTTGGCCAACTGGGTCAGCAGGAACCGTCCGCTGCTCCCAGCCAAAGGGCGGCAGGTGGCCTCTGCGTGAAATGAATTTGGTGGGTCTCAGCCCAGCTCCTCCTGAAAACCACCATTCCCTCCTGGGCCACCTCAGCATAGGGGCCAAGGGCTGAGTGAGTCATGGAGCCTGAATGCCCCTCTCCTGCCCCAGCCCCAGAGAAATAGGCAAGCTGGCAGGAGAGCATGTGACATTCACCCTGACCCCAGGCTACAGCAACCAAAGGGCATCCAGCAGGCACCTTGCCTTGACCGCACCTGTTTGGTGGTTCCCTATCCCATCTTTTGGCTAAAACTCACTGGCTGCCAGCTGCTCACTCACGCTTTCCTTGGGCCTGGAAGGAAAAAATGGGAGGACAGGCCCCAAATAGAAACCCCCTCCCAAGGGGCAGGGTTATGCAAATTCAGGCAGGCAGGGCTCTGGCCTTCCATGTGGGGCTCTGGGAGGGAGAGCAGCTTGTCTAATTTGGTTCTGGGCAGTCCCAGGTTGGGTAATGCAAGGGGTCTAACTTTACCAAAGCCAGCAGTGATTCTAGGTACCCCATCTGAGGAAAGCTCAACAGGGCCCCATTGCAGGACAGTGCCTGGCACCCACCCAGTGAAAACTGAGCTCTTCGAAGAGGGCACAGGTTGGGCTCCCAGAATCACTTGCGAAAATGTAGGACACAGGGGCTCTCCCTGCAGTAGGCAGCATGGTTCAGTGGACAGAACAGCAGGCTAAAAATCAGGAGCCCCTGCATCAGGCCCCGGCTCTGCCATGTGACTGGGCAAGCCGGTCTCTCCAGGCCTCAGTCCCTGCTCCACACAGCCCTCTCGTCCACCTAACATGGGGTGGGGCCGGGAGCTTTAATAACTGCTGGCCAACTGCTTCTGGATCTCCAGCTGAACAGGCGCTAGCCCAGGGCAACGGAGCCGAAGCAAAGCTGTCGACAAGAGGGGCAGCGTGGCGGGTGATGTGGCCAAGGCAGCTGCTCGTTGGCAAAGCCAAGTGACACTGATGGGCTGCAGTCACTGTAACGGTCCGAGTCAGGGCCTGAGCAGCGTTCTAGCCGTTGAACTCCGAGACCCACCGAGGCATGGGTCTAGGAAGGGTCCACACAGCATACCAGGCCTCATGCAGTATATAGAGCAGTGCGGTTCGATACCTCCGCTAGGACGCCAAATGCCCTGGTGGATGACAGAGACATCCTCCCGCATACACACGGTGATCACGCCCCCACTCCCGGGCACGGACGGCTGCTTCCTCCTCGCGCAGCTCAAACTTGTAAAGCTGAGATTTACAACTGGCCCGAAGTGCCGGAGGAAACCAGATCACGGCAGCTTTTATGGAGCCCTCATTAGGAGCTGGCAGGTATGCTGAGAATGTCACAGCTAATTAGAGCTGTGAGCAGAGGGAGTGGGGGACCAAGGGGGAGGCGCACACACACACACCCCGACATTAAACCAACCTGAGGTTGGCTGGGTCCTTGGCCTATAGACCAGTGAGCGCGTGTGCCACCAGGCTTGGGGAGGGAATGGAACGGAACGGCAGAGGGATTTGCTAGCATCGCTGGCGGGACAAGGGGGAAGGACTCCAAAGGGGAACATTTGTGGGGCTGTGAGCAGCTTGGACCAGCCTGTAGGGACCTCAGAGCAAACACTATGGGACAGACTAGTCGTGGACTTCCTGATACCAACCCATGAGCTCCTTGCATGGGCTGGCCTGGGTACTAGCCCCATTAGCTAATTAGCCCTCACCCACCTAGCACTGGGGTCCTCTCTATACCTTCGCCCAGTGTGATGTACCCACCATCTTACCATGGCTCCTTGCCTCTCCCACGATGTTACTCTCTCCATTTTCCATCCCTACTCTCCCTTGCACCAGTTCCTGCGTTTCTGGCCCATTCACCCCTCTGGGACAATTCTGGGTCCGTTTAATCCAAAATCTCCCCCCACAGAGCCCCCTTGCTGTAACCAGCCACTTCTTCAAGACAAGGCCAAGGGCCGAGCTGGATGTGGAAGGAGTGCACGTGTCGCACTATCAGCCCTGGGCTACGGGGTACCTTGCTCTGGCTGTCTCTGGCCATCTCTTTCCTGGCCACTATTCTCATTCTGCCTGGATAGGATTCGAGCCTCTAAAATGTTTCTTTGAGCTGTGACCACCCAAGAGCCTGCGGTTGCCTGGTGTGAAACACATTGATGGGCTCAGTTGAGTTCTTTCTAGACAGGTGCATCCATACCACAAACCATCCCCTAGCGCACTGCAGTCGGCACTAGCTGCCCCGCCTGTCCGGCCTCTGAAGATAAAACAAAGATTGAAGAGGAAGCAGAGACTGGATGCTCCCAGCCTGGTCTGACAGCTACCAAGCTGGGGAGAAACGTGAAACGCCCCCCTAGGGCTGTCACTCCAGCCTTCCCAGAAGCGCTACAGACACAGCTGCAGTTGAGTTTTTGAAAGGTGCGAGCAGCTACTTTTCAGAGGTGCTGAGGCCAGCCAAGGTTTCGGGGAAGCCAGAGGGCAGGAGGGTGCGTAGGTCCCCAACAGACTCACCCCACTGCTGTACATTCTCAGACCAGTCACTTTCAGAGGAAAATGGGAAAGTGAAAGGGGAATAGGGTTGTGTCTGGAGCATGGAGAGTCAGGAAAGTGACTTCCCACACTCTGGCACTGCTCCCCCTTCCCCCCTGTACAGGGCTCTTGAGAGCCCTAGGTTCAGTTCCTGACTCTGCCACAGACTTCCTGGGTGACCTAGGCCAAATCACTTAGTTTCCCCACCTGTACAATGGGAATAACAGGCCTGTCCGGCCTCACAGAGGCATTGAGAATCAATACATTAAAAGCTGAGAGGTACTTAGAGACACTGTGATGGGGGGTAGATAATCTCTGAGATACTCGTTAGCTGTGCTGTGGTAGCACCTGAGAGCCCCTGTAATGGACCATAACCCCATGGGACCACAGATACAGACACCTGGAAAAACAGCCAGACGCTGCCCTACCTAGTCCCCTATTACAGTAGCATCAGATCAGTACCTGCGCTAGATAAGTCTGGATTGCTCAGACACAAGGGCTCCAGCTGCAGGCTCTGTTGCATACCAGCAGGTAACTCCCCGCACTGTTGTTATTAAAGGGTCTATAATATTACTGAACCCCCATCTCCAAGCTGCCACCTACTCCACACCCGGAGGCAGACGGATGATAGCAGCTAGAGCTCGAGCTGGAGTCTAGATCTCTGGGTTCCACTCCTCCAGAGCGCCTGGGGGTGCATGGGGCTGGGCGGAGGAGTAGGGTAGGTCAGCCCACTTGTAACATTCCTGGGTGGGTGGGTTGGTTTGCTTCGAAGGACGATGTCAAAAGTTTAATGAGAGCTTGCTTTTGTTCTGGTCGCGTCTCCCCCGAGGCTGCTGGGAGCTGCGCCCCGCATCACCTGCTTTCCCCGGCCCTCGGCTGACCTAATTCAGAGACAGAGGGTGCAGGCACGCAGGGCAGACAAATTAGGACAGGGACAGAGCCAGTTACCTCCATCCTGGTGACCACCCACAGCCATGTCAGAGGGAGGGGGTGCAACCCCATGCCAGCCATGCCATAATATGGCTCTCCTAACCTTCCCCCTCTGATGCCTAATAAGACTGTCCGCATGCAACATTCACAGTAATTATACCAGCAGGCAGGGAGCTTGGCTGGGATCCACCCATCCTGCTGACTCTGTAGCAGGATTCAGAGTAGCAGCCGTGTTAGTCTGTATCCGCAAAAAGAACAGGAGTACTTGTGGCACCTTAGAGACTAACAAATTTATTAGAGCATAAGCTTTCGTGGGCTACAGCCCACTTCTTCGGATGCATATAGAGTAGAACATATATATATCTCCTCAACACACACACACACACACACACACTCCCACCCACCCACCCACCATGAACAGGTGGGAGTTGTCTTACCAACTTTGAGAGGCCAATGAAATAAGAGAAAAAAACTTTTGAAGTGATAATCCAGGTAGCCCAGTACAGACAGTTTGATAAGAAGTGTGAGAATACTTGCAAGGGGAGATAGATTCAATGTTTGTAATGGCTCAGCCATTCCCAGTCCTTATTCAAACCGGAGTTGATTGTATCTAGTTTGCATATCAATTCCAGCTCAGCAGTCTCTCCTTGGAGTCAGTTTTTGAAGTTTTTCTGTTGTAAGATAGCCACCCGCAGGTCTGTCATTGAATGGCCAGACAGGTTAAAGTGTTCTCCCACTGGTTTTTGAGTATTTTGATTCCTGATGTCCGATTTGTGTCCATTAATTCTTTTGCGTAGAGACTGTCTGGTTTGGCCAATGTACATGGCAGAAGGCATTGCTGGCACATGATGGCATATATCACATTGGTAGATGTGCAGATGAACGAGCCCCTGATGGTATGGCTGATGTGATTAGGTCCTATGATGATGTCACTTGAAGAGATACTCAAAAACCAGTGGGAGAACACTTTAACCTGTCTGGCCATTCAATGACAGACCTGCGGGTGGCTATCTTACAACAGAAAAACTTCAAACACAGACTCCAACGAGAGACTGCTGAGCTGGAATTGATATGCAAACTAGACACAATCAACTCAGAATTGAATAAGGACTGGGAATGGTTGAGCCATTACAAACATTGAATCTATCTGCCCTTGTAAGTATTCTCACACTTCTTATCAAACTGTCTGTACTGGGCTAGCTTGATTATCACTTCAAAAGTTGTTTTTTCCTCTTACTTAATTGGCCTCTCAGAGTTGGTAAGACAACTCCCACCTGTTCATGCTCTCTGTATGTGTGTGTATATATCTCCTCAATATTTATTCCACTCTATATGCATGCGAAGAAGTGGGCTGTAGCCCACGAAAGCTTATGCTCTAATAAATTTATTAGTCTCTAGGGTGCCACAAGTACTCCTGTTCTTTCTGTAGCAGGAGACACCAGTGCTGCCTGTGAAGCAAGGACTAACACCAGCGGCAGAGCGATCACGCTGGAGAGATGGGCACAAGCCACTGCAACCCGCCCCTGATAAAGCACGCATGGGTCCCACCGTGCTGCACAGGGCAGCAGCCAGTCCACAGCACAACAGATGGTTTGGGGCAATTATCATCCCATGGGCCCAGCCTAAACTCAGCTGTGGGATGTCCCTTGTTTGTCCAAGGTCTCATGGGCACAGTCCACAGCCAGTAGACCCCGCGGAACAAGATGTATCTGCCGTGGAAGGACAAAGGGCTGAGCTGACCCTGCCGGGGAGCAGTTCTAAGCAGATGGTTAGAGCCCTACACCATCTCCTCCTCAGGGACATGCCTGTCTTCTAAAGATTAGAACAGAACCTGTCCTGACTGTTCATCCCCTATCTACCACGGCTTTATAAACCTCAGCCTACCATTCTGTAGGGCTAAGTTGCGGCTTTGCACATGGCGCTGGGACCAAAGCTCTGGAGAGCAGCCAAGGGAATCCATGCATATGGGCACTTCCACCTGCCGCCGTATGTGCTTCTGAACCTTGCTTCACACCTGGGATAAGCGGTCCTTGATGGAGAAAGGCCAAGCAGGCTGGGGAACAACAAAGCAGAGGGGCAGGTCACCCTAAGGCTGCCATGAGCGTGGTGGGAGCAGAATGGCACGCACAACTGTGGAGAGAGAATAAAGGTCCTCGCTCTATTCCCCGCTGAGTCTCTTCTTCCAAGGCACCTGGGATGAGATTGGGGGGGGGGGGAATCCCCCAGTTATTGAAAACATCTTCCCTTCTGAGACCCCCTGACAAGTCAATTACACTACACAGGAGCAACAGGGAACATCTAACATCTGACCCTCATCTCTGGGAGCTCCTGGCTCAGCAGAAGAGAAGCAACAGGTTCTGTTGAGTCCCCTCACTCCACCCTTCTACCTTAGCGCAGGGACTGGGAGATTATCTGGCCTGTGCTATAAAGGAGGTCAGACTAGAGGACCATAGTGGTCCCACCTGGCCTTGTAATCTCTGAATTTATGACACGTCCATACAGCAGCCTGCACAGGGGGGCTCTGGCCTGGCTGAGGTCTGGGCACCAAACTTCCAGTGCAGTAGTGCCAAGAGCAGATACAGTAGGACTGCAATGAGAAGTGTGATTGACAGCTAAGGGGCAAGGTGCCGGGGAGGAAGAGTTGATTGCAGGAGTTATCTGGGGAAGAGAGGACTGCCCAGCTCACTCACTTCTCTTCAAGCCTTTGCCAGAGCATGTGCTTCCCAAAGCACGTCCTGACGGGTCATCACATGGCCAACCATGGCACACGCCCCTCCCTCCAGCTTCCAGCTTGAGTGCATCTAGCAAACAGAGCTGGTGGGGAGAGGGAGTAACACACAGATGTGTACTTCAGAAAGGGGCAGGACTGAGGGAGCAACCATGGAGTTAGGTAATGTCCAGAGCCATTCTTGCAAGGGAGGGGAGCCAGGATGCCTGGGTTCCACTGCCAGCTCCGACACCAACTCTCTCTGGGTCAAGCCACTTCCGCTTTCGATGTGTTTCACAAAACCATCATGCAGCCCAAGTTTCCCCACAGACAGGGCCCAGAGGCCCCCTGAAATGTCTTGACAACTGCCACTCAGCCAATCCAGAAACAGAGCTTGGAACAGAAGCCAGGACTCCAGCCTCTCAGCCCCTGCCCCCATGCACTAGACATTACCGCTTCTGAAGACAGGAATAGAACCCAAGAGCCCCTGCTCTAAACCTTGGTGTAGAGATGCCAGGCTTCCTGATTTAACTACTCAGCAACATTCCTTCTGTCCTGAAAAATATTTGGGGTAGTGAAATTATATTCATTCTATAGAAAATCCACCCCTGGCCTTGGATTCTGGAGGCAATGTGGACTGGATCACCCAACAGGCCTCCCTGAGCTCCGATTTCTAGGGGAAAAGCACAGTTGATTCACGGCCCAAGCAAGCTGTGCAAATCAGAGTTTAACTAGTCCTGAACCCCTTGGATTAGCCAGGGACTCCAGGGATTGAGCCAATCGCAGCAGCAGCAGCTCACCAAGTCCCAGTTCTTGCAAGATGGATATAGATATTTTTTAAAAACAGTCCATTCACCTCCAAACGCAGGGAGGAGGGGACGAGCGTGGTCAGAACTACAACTGTTAAGGTGCACAGAAGGACAGAGCAGTACAGAGTAGGATGGGCCCTTGCTGTGAAACTAACCAGCCTTGACGCAGTTGGGGGCAGGGGAAGAGGATAACCTGTAACCTAATCAATTTGAACATAACACAACTTCAAGCAAGGGGGTTTACCTACAGTCAGTTTCAAGGCGACTCCAGAAGAGATTTCAGTGCAGGCCTATAAGATATTTAAAACTGTGGGGAGGGGAAGGAAGGGACAGAAGAAATCTTAAAGTGTATTGCTGTGTATTAACCCCCTCCCCTCTCTCTCTCAGGCTCTGGTTTTGTTTCCTTATTTTTCTGAATTTAAACACAAGAAGTTTCCAACCCAGCCACAGACGACTCAGGGGCAGGAGGCCATTGGGGTGAAGGCGACAGCGCGAACGGGAAGATGTGTTTGTGTTTCTTTGTGAAGGGGCACACGCGCACACACACACACACACACACAGTGTGCCCATCTCTCTTCTCTCACCCCACCTCCTCCTTCCCTTCACATTGTGCGAGCCCAACCATTTCCCACCCCCACTCCTCCCGCCGCCCTGACCTATAGTCCCACTTGCGTTTTCAGCCCAAGCGTCTGCTCTGAAAAGTGACTTCATGCTGAATTTGGGCGCTGCGCGGCGTTACCAGCTCTCACGCTGCAAGCCCTGGCCCTCCTTTTCTTTCGCTCGCTTTCCCACACTTTCCCCCACTCATTGTGTGTCCGCTGCTTTTTTTCTCCACCTATTCAGCCCAAATTAGTCACGAGCGGCTCCCAGCTCGGAGAGGAAAAATAAATTAGGTGGTGTTTTAAACCCAGTGTGATTAGAATGATTTCCCCCCCACACCACGGAGGGAAAAGCCCAGCATTTAAAAGAAGCAGTGTCCTCTACAAAATAAACTCCCACCAAGCAGGAAAAAGAAGCAGAGGGGAGAGAGGGGGGAGGGGAGATCTCGACAGGCAGCGATGCCCTCTGTAGCACTGGCTGCTGGACCAGGGCTGGGAAAACAGAAAGTGCCTATATACAGGCAAAGGGAGAGAGTGATCGATAAAGGAGAAGCGAGGGGTAGACCTGGGTTCGTTGCTATATTGCTCCCATGGCCAAAGGAAATTCATCCCGAACAAGGAGAGGGAGGTGAAATGGGGGAGCAAGAGACACTCAGGTAGTTTTACTAGCGCACAGGGAAGCGATCAATTTGAGGATGGGTGCAGGGGAGAGAATGCCGGGGGGCAGAATATGCATTAGTGCTCCTAGAACGTGAGGAATGATTTGGAACGGCAGAGAGAACGTGCAATGGAGGCACTGTCCATATCTGTAGTGATCCCATATGCCCAAGGGAAACTGAACAAGCTGTGCTTGTGTGGTTTCTAGAGGCAATAGGGGCTGGGTTCCAGTGGTCAGACAACGGGACGGCAAGACAGGATATCTGGCTTCTATTCCCAGCTCTGGGAAGAGAAAATATTGACTAGTTAGAACAGGAGACTGAAGTCAGGACTCTTGGGTTCTGTTTCTGCCTCAGAAAGGGGAGTGTAATCAAGGGGTCAGAGCACAAGCATGGAAATTGGAACTCCTGGGTTCTACGCCCAACTCTGCTGTACAACCTTAAGTGAGTCCCTTTACCGTACGTCAGCCTGTACAAAGGGGACCCCACTTACCTAACACCTGGGGGGATTAGGGATTTGAGTACCATCAGCAGCCCTCCCTGCAGTACTGTCAAACCGCTGATCATTTATACCACTCAGGTAGTATACGGAGAAGTACAGGAAGTGATCAGAAATAAAACAGCCAGGGACACAAAAGGATATTTGCACTTGCCAAGCAGACCAAGGGCAATCCTAGAACTGAGAGCATCTGACTTCTTAGCACCAAATAATAAACAAAGGAGGCCTGGGCAGTATATACACAGCACCCAGCATGTGCAAGATGCTTTACAGGACATTTAAAAGCAGAGTCCCTACTCCAAAGGGCTTGCAAAGTTTAATGAGGTCAACAGGAAGCAAAGAGGAATTCTGTATCCAACAAACTATAGGGAAGAATTCAGGGAGGCAGAATGGGCTAAGAACTGGGGTTTGTCCAGGATGCCAGGGGTTAACAAAAAGCATCATGGGATCTTGCACGACTACAAGTGCTCAGGACCTCTGTGTTCATTTGAAGGCAAGGGGCACAGTACACCGTGGGAAGTCATTTAAACCAGGGCAGAATGAACATAAATGACGTTTTCCTTGGGCCATGGGATTGACGCGCACAGGTGTAAACACCACCACACGATGCAGCACCAGAGAGAATCAGACCTCAGCGATGTTTGGCTCTGTGCTAGCACGGCCCAACCCTGACACCACAGGAAAAAGCACTGTTACATCACACACCAACTAGGCAGATACAGGTGTTGCCTTGAAGAAGCAGTTTTATTATGAAACCAAGAGTGAAATGCAGTGTTTGTCCTGGCACACTTCAAAACATTTCAAGCAAATAACCAGCAAAAAGCCATGAGCGGAATAGAAAATACATATTACAAAATCCGACATACAAAAAAAACCAAAACCAGAATAAGGTTATTCCATTAAGTCTGGAAGGAGACGGGGGCTTCGGTTCAATCTACCATTGACACCCCAAGCCACACACAATGCAACCTGAATCCTATAGTTGCTGGGCAAGCAAACCAACCTCCGATATTGCTTAGAATCGCCTGGGGCATACAGCTGAGACATCAGCCTGCGTGCATCGGTGGTGCCGAGCACAAGCCGTTTGAAGACCTCTACATTTACAGAAAAATATATTGCTTTTCAAGAGTCAGGCTGGCCCCTTTGCCCAGCCTACTGTACGCATGCAGCTGCTGTTCTCCACTGCGTGTGACCAGTGCAAACACATCTTTCCAATAGAGGGTATGGTCAGAAGCAAGAATCCCTGGATGCAAATCTCTGAAGCACAGGCACATTTCAACCAAAATGGACATTTAAAAGCAAAGATCAATCAAGGGGAAATCTGCCCAGCTGTTCTATTTTTCTGGGGACCTTGATATAAGTTTAAGGGTAAAAAAGTTACATAAGATGTTAGACGCACAAGGAATACCTGTGTGTAAAAACCTATTAAGGAGACGAGGAAAGGCACCATACGTCTTCCCTCTCTATCGAATCACTAACAACAGCTATTGGCCTCAGAGGCCTAGAGCAAAGCATGGGACAACAGCTCTCTGGTATTAGCTAACACTCTTGCTCCATCTACACAACTTAACATGGAGAACGGATTCCTACAGCTTCTTAAAAACAGAAGGTGCCGTTTGATAAGCTAACCAGACAAAAGGTGCATAACATTTGCAGCCAGGCTGTGTTTCGCTCCTGTACTAAGCATGATGTTGCAGGGAAAATGGAGACGTTAACGTGACAGGAGGGAAATTCGCTTCAGTCCCGATGCAGAACAGGTTCACTGCAACACCTTTTCAAACCACGTATTCCCAGGACAAGGTTGATGCTGTCCCCCTTTGCAAGAGGTGAGGCAGGAAGGCTGGTTTAAGACTGGGTGAGGTATTAACAAGTCTGACTGAGCTAGTCTGGATGTTAGATGAGGACAACACAAAATTCAACCTGGGAATAAAAACTGAGCAACGGAATTTTTTTGAAAGGCAAGAGAAATCTCACTAACCTTCCAGGAGATCTGAACATTTGTACTAAATGCCATAAGCCCCAGAACAGCCCTTAGAGGCCGGCAAAGTGGGTTTAATTTGTAAATGTTCTGGGATTCCTCTCTCCTTATTCCAAGGCTTTGGCCTTGATCTTCTGCCAATCACCAGCTGCTGCTCCAACCCATTCCCCACGAGACCACCCCCAGGAGCAGAGGTAGCGGAGAAAGACCCTTTCACATATGGGGTGGTTCATGAAGTTGAAAGCCTATCTGATACAAGAATGACGACTATGTTTTTTGGCAATCCCGTGCAATATATTAGGAAGGCCCTGCCCTGGCCAGCGAGGCAGCAAACACGATGTCACAAGCTGGGCGGGGCAACCCAAGAAGCAGCTGATGATCGACAGCAGAACCTACGTAGGGATGCAAGGTGCAGAAGAATGTTTTTAGCCAGGCTATTGGTGTGCATGCCCTGAAACTGCTGAACTTAAAGAGTGATTTCCTGGGGCTGAAGGAGGGAGAGGAGGGTTTCTTTGCCCAGGGCAGCCCAGAGAAATGGAGACAATAAAGATCAGCAACATTTAAATAAAAGGGCAGCTCCAGGAAGTTCCTGCTTTAAGTGGCATAACCTATCTCTCAACCCAAGGGTGCAACTCCCTAAGACATAGCAGGGAGAGCAAACCTTCCTCCAACTTCATCCCTGAATGGCACTATCCTTTCCTCATCCTACATCTGATGATAATGGCCACTCCAGTTCTCCTTCCTCACTACCTAGGTTCAAACCTGCAGCTTGGGTGGGCATTTACACCAGTGCACAGTGGGTGTAAAACACTTCCAATTTGGATGTGGTGGCATTACACACCTGCTTTGCACTGCTGTAAATAACTACACAAGTGGCAGGGGAATGGCGAACTGGGCAATGGGATTTCACCCACCACAGATACAAGAACATTTTTGCTCTTTACTCTGTATATATATATATTTTTTTAAACTTCACAATTGAAAAAATAAGCAGCACAACTGTACAGCTATCGGGGATTCTCTATTGGGTCCTGTGTGCAGAAGAGAGCCTACACTCCTTACTAGTGCTACTGTGTGTGTGGCGGGGGAAGGGAAGGGGGGGAGAGAGAGAGAAAGAGAGAGAGCGCGCACACACGTGAGCGTGCTCCCCGCCCAACAGGTAAAGCCTAAAATGGACAGACATCAGACAATCCCAAAGCGTTCTGCTCTTTTCCTCTTCTTTGCCTGCAAAAGGGATTGAAAGAAAAATCAAAACCAAAAAAACATTCACAATTCAAACCCCACACACATTTGGATGAAGACTAAAAAAAAAAAAAAAAAAACCCACCACACTTGATGGTATTAAATGACCCTAGTGCATGACTGACCCAGCCCCTGCCTGAATACGGGATCACAAGGTTAATTCAAGAGAGTATTTGGTATCTATGCTTGGCAAGGCGCTAGAAGATTTTAGTCCAACAAACGGAGCTTGAAATCAAGTTGCAAAAGCATACAGTGCCCAAGATACAGTGCTGCTGAAGTCACTTCATCTCGCTGGCAACATGCTACAAAAGGGAACAATGCCTACTTGAGAGGCCTGGAAACCCTTCCAGGCAATGGGGAGGTGGGAAATTTAAAAGGGCAAAGGGTTAACACTCTTCTATTCATGGAAAAGGTGAGAGGGACACACTAAACTGCATTAAATATTCTATTGCGTCTCTCAGATATGCCTTTAACTTGATACACGAGGGGCATATAAATCTTAATTTTTAGCAGGATAAATAGCCAGGGGGCAACAGAAGCCCGAACCAAGAATCTCCAGGGGAAAGGTGCATTTGAGTGCACACAATACTAGTCAAAAGACCTTTTTGTTCCAGGCACAACCTATAAGTGACCTAGCGGAAAAACATGGAATCCTTCTCCCCCAGCCACCCCCTCTGCTCAGACTGAACAGGGGCCCGTTCTCCAGTGCTGCTTGCAGAAGGCTGGGAATGCCGTGCACCATTTCATTCCAGGGAAGCGTTTATCAAAAAGCTACAAAAACAAAACAGAAAAAGCCCCCAAACCCCACCTGAATAGCTGAGATCACTCTTCGGAGCCAAACAAAAAACCACTTCTTGTATGTCGGATCCAGAAGCCATCTGGTTAAGTAGCTTCTAAGAACCCAACAGCTCACCCTCCCGCAACCTTTGCCAATTGATTGTTAACATTAAAATCCATATCCAGCACCCCTCTGTGGACAGTGATGGGGGCTCAGCTCTCACTGATTTATGCTAGAGTATTATTTATGTAGCACCAATAGTGTTCATGATACTCGACAACAGGAACGTAGGAACTGCCACAGGACCATCTAGCCTGATCTTTGGTACCAGGTGCCGCACAGCAAGGCATAAACCCCCATAAATAAAATGGTGAGGCACTGTCTTGCAGAGCTTACAAATTAAAAATCAGACCAAAGAGACAACTGCAGGACAGAGGTGTCAAATCAAAAGATGGAAGAGAGAAAAGCAAGGGGTGTGGTCAATTTCTTGATCCTTACTTGTTCCTTCCTTTTTATGTTGTGAAATTTACATGGCTTTTATGATGAAAGGAGTGAAGCAAGTTTAAAGTTCAAGGGCTTCCTGGATAAAGGAAGTCACAAGGAGGGATGTGAATGGGAAGTAGTACAGTAGGCCACTCAAGGCATAAAGGGAGCAGTGTGGAGGAAACTGGAGGAGAACGGTTGCTCCCAATTTTCTGCAGGCATCTGTATTAGTTTGCAAGACTAAGAGCCCAGCCACCTCAGCCAGCGCTGGCCAGATCTGGTCGTTTGGGCTGCTCCAGACCAGGCGGACAAGCTCCCCATGGGGGTTAGAATGCATGCAACCCAAAGAGGCAGATGCTCATCAACGTAAAGAAGAGAATTTATCTTTGCGGTATCATCATTGGGGTACCTGAAGGAAACGAATATAAGTACTTGCATGCGGACGAGTAGGATGAGATCCACTTGAGTAGCAAGATCTCATGTGTGCAAAGAGTTACAGTGCCATCTTCTGGGATATTCAACTCTCCTAACAAGTCAGCACGGAAAGTGTTCTCAGCTGCCCTCTCGCCCCCAAACTTCTTATCACGTGCCCCTCTGCTTGCAGGTTTAGCATTTTACCTCTGTGTCCTCTGTGGCTCCAGCCCCAGCCGAACTTGTTACAATGCCAAAACGCTCCTTCCTCTTCTTCAGCTTCTCATCATCTTCGCTCTGTGTGGAAAGAAAGTAGAACATTTAGTTTGCCAGACAGGCCTAAAAGCATCATTTTAACAGTTGATAAGATTCCTTTCCTTGCCCCCCAAATCTTCCTGCTTTTAGCTACAACACCAGATGCTAGAAAAAAGAGTAGTTGCAAGATGATTTTGGGGTGCACATGAATTAGTGCACAGAACTGAACATACATGTTAGCAGGCATCATCATGCTGGCATGGTTAGGTGCCCCGTCCAGAAGGGATTTATTAAATAGATGCTAAAAAGAACCTCCGAGGAGCATTTACGATAAGTAGGTCCCCATGCAAAACCAGCTCTCCCTCCATGGTAATCAAGGAAAAGTGAACCCTATTTCTCTGGAGTACAATGGTGAAATTTGTGGAGTTTGTGGGATGAATGGCTAAAGCTAGGTAACCCGTGACCTTGCACCTGCCTAACTTTGCAACTACTCTATCCCCTCCACTTTAAATGTCTTTAGCCTTTAACTGTCCACCTTAGCAGGTCAAGTCAAAGAAGAGCCGACCACGATAGCTAGTGAGGTAGGGAGGAAAAGAGGAAGCCTTTATATTCCCAACGGAGTAAATGAAAGGCGCTGGATTGGCAGCCTTAGAAAGCGAGTCTCTGTTTAACCAAAGCAGTACAAGTACCTGGGCAGTGACAGTCTAAGCTTCCTGTCAGTGTGTCCCAATCCTGACAGGGAGGGAGGGTCCCTTCCTAAGTTCTCCC
Organism: Trachemys scripta elegans; assembly: GCF_013100865.1. NCBI lineage: Eukaryota > Metazoa > Chordata > Testudines > Emydidae > Trachemys > Trachemys scripta. Next base: position 13,156,108 of record NC_048313.1, read on the forward strand.
ATTAAATCTTTGGCCTCGGTAATGGAACCCAAACTCATTTCACACAGGCCACTGAGCAGCAGACCAGGGTTGGATTTCAGTTAGGAACCTAGAGATGAAAGCCTCTGTATCCCTATTACCAACCCAAGTGTAAGCCCAACATTGAGGATTTACAAGATCTCACGTTAAAAATCAAAATGTTTCCCCGATGAAATGCTCCAATGGAAATAGTTTAAAAAACTGCCCCGTAAAGTTTGCAGCATGAAGAGAATTTGCAGAAAGTGAAGCTGGCGACTCCCTGCAGAATGATGGCATAAACACTCTCACCAGCGCTGGTGAAACTAGCAGCAAAAGGGAAGAACCCAATTCACTTTGATGAGCATCACCACCAACTAACACCAATCCACCTGCTGCATGTTTTTCCTCATTTGGAAATTAAGGAATGTGGTTGAACATGATAAAGAGGATGCACCCTCTTAAGAGCGAACGGATCAGGTCAGCCCAATGGTCCATCTAGCCCAGTATCCTGTCTTCTGACAGTGGCCAGTACCAGATGCTACAAAGGGAATCAACAGAACATGGCAATTCTGAGTGATCTATCCTGTCATCCATTCCAGCTTCTGGCAGTTGGAGGTTTAGGGACACCCGGGGCATAAGATTGTGTCCCAGACTATCTTGGCTAATAGCCATTCATAAATCTATCCTCCGTGATCTTCCTTAATTTTTTTTAACCTAATTATACTTTTGGCATTCACAACATCCCCTGGCAACGAGTTCCACAGGCTGACTGTGCATTGTGTGAAGTAGTAGTTCAATTTGTTTGTTTTACAGCTGCTGCTTTTAATTTCACAGGGTGACCCTGGTTTGTGGGTTAGGTGAAGGACTAAACAACACTTTATTCACTTTTTCCAAATCATTCATGACTTTACGAACCTCTGTCATCTCCCCCTCCATAGTCATCTCTTTTCCAAGCTGAACAGACCCAGTTTTTTAATCTTACACTTGATCCTGCAGTGAAACCATAATGCCATGTTTGCAACATCACCTCTCTCTCTCTAGGAGCAGGCTAATGTCAGCCTCAGGACTATGTGAATCATCCAACATAAACCAAGGGAACATTTTATACAACCTAAGCACCTGGGGAGTACATCGTTTCCCATGCCTGCCCCAGGACAATAGGCCCTGAACTTGAAGCACTAGCTCCCCATTTGCCCTTAGAGACTTCATGGATCATGATGATGGTCTCAACTTTTATCGAGAGAACCCGCTGGCCCCTTCACAAGGGAGCGCGGATGTTACTGGAAAGTCTCACACAAGTTACCGAACGAGCTCTCTTTGTTGCTTCCAAGGAGGATTTTTATGGCCATACGGATTTATTTTATTATTATTATTTCCACCACTCAATTTCTTGCATTTTCTAATCCCCTATTTAAAGAGGTGCCCACTGGCCCAGAGGATGTTGCTATCTGTCAGCGAATCTTTTATACGCCAAAGCAGAGTTTTTCCTGCAAGGCAGCATTCCAGTGCAATAGAACAATCCTAAAAATCCCTCCAAAGCTCAATCTAGACACAAAGTCTTAGCATGGGCCCCAAGATCCAGTTAAACACTGGAATCAATTGCCTAGGGAGGTTGTGGAATCTCCATCTCTGGAGATATTTAAGAGTAGGTTGGATAAATGTCTATCAGGGATGGTCTAGACAGTATTTGGTCCTGCCATGCGGGGAGGGGACTGGACTCGATGACCTCTCGAGGTCCCTTCCAGTCCTAGAATCTATGAATCTTTGGTTCAGCCTCAAGAGGACATGTCAGTATATATCCTGTGTACATTTGCACAGTAGAGCAGGCAGATTAGACAGCATAGATATTGGTTTTGCACATTTTAACTCCTACAGACTGATGTGACAAATAACACTGGTCTCCAATTTTTGAGAAGTCGTCTGCTTCAGAGATAAAATGTGCTATTTATTATGTATTTTGATGTGCTGAATTCAAATATGACAATTAAAAACAACTGATTGGCTACTGTTTCTAAGATATTTAAATTTTTACATTTTATGTCTATCTATATTGTGTAGATAGAGTTTTAATCATAAATTGTAAACCTAGGTCTTTTAATGTGTTTATGGTTGCTTTACAGGATAATATTTCACCTGTCCCGTTTATGTAACTTTAAAATTTATTATGAAACAAAAGGCAAAACACTATTCTGTACATAGTTTAGTCCTATTCAGTGTCTACTCAGCGCTTCTTGGCTTGTCTCTTGTATTCATTAAATGGAGCATCTCTTGTCACTGTCCAGCAATAGTCTGCAAGCACTGATGGGCTCCATTTGCCCTGATAGCGTTTCTCCATTGTTGCAATGTCCTGGTGAAATCGCTCGCCGTGCTCGGCGCTCACTGCTCCGCAGTTCGGTGGAAAAAAATCTAGATGAGAGTGCAAAAAATGTATTTTTAGTGACATGTTGCAACCAAGGCTTTTGTATGCCTTGAGGAGGTTTTCCACCACCAACCTATAGTTGTCTACCTTGTTTCTGAGAAAATTTATTGCCACTAACTGGAAGGCTTGCCATGCCGTCTTTTCCTTGCCACGCAGTGCATGGTCAAATGCATCATCTCGAAGAAGTTCACGAATCTGAGGACCAACAAAGACACCTTCCTTTATCTTAGCTTCACTTAACCTTGGAAATTTTCCACAGAGGTACTTGAAAGCTGCTTGTGTTTTGTCAATGGCCTTGACAAAGTTCTTCATCAGACCCAGCTTGATGTGTAAGGGTGGTAAAAAAAAAATCTTCCTTGATTCAACAAGTGGTGGATGCTAAACACTTTTCCTCCCAGGCTCCAATGACTGTCGGAGTGGCCAGTCTTCCTTGATGTAGTGGGAATCTCTTGCACGACTATCCCATTCACAGAGAAAACAGTAGTACTTTGTGTATCCAGTCTGCAGACCAAGCAAGAGAGCAACAACCACAAAGCTGCCACTGATGTTGGTCATAGTTTATGCACCTCAAAAGTTGTTTCATGTGGTCATAGGTTTCCTTCGTATGGACTGCATGACCAACTGGAATTGATGGCAAAACATTGCCATTATGCAGTAAAACAGCTTTAAGACTAGTCTTCGATGAATCAATGAACAATCTCCACTCATCTGGATCATGAACGATGTTGAGGGCTGCCATCACATCATCGATGTTGTTGCAGGCTACAAGGTCACCGTCCATGAAGAAGAATGGGACAAGATCCTTTTGACGGTCACAGAACATGGAAACCCTAACATCACCTGCCAGGAGATTCCACTGCTGTAGTTTGGAGCCCAACAGCTCTGCCTTACTCTTGGGTAGTTCCAAATCCCTGACAAGGTCATTCAATTCACCTTGTGTTATGAGGTGTGGTTCAGAGAAGGAGGATGGGAGAAAATGTGGGTCCTGTGACATTGATGGTTCAGGACCAGAAGTTTCATCCTCTTCCTCGTCTGACTCAAGTGAGAGTGATTCTGGTGCATCAGGAACCGGCAGTCCTTCTCCGTGGGGTACTGGGCGTATAGCTGATGGAATGTTTGGATAATGCACAGTCCACTTTTTTCTTCTTTGACACACCTTTCCCAACTGGAGGCACCATGCAAAGTAACAATTGCTGGTATGATCTGTTGGCTCTCCCCAAATCATTGGCACTGCAAAAGGCATAGATTTCCTTTTCCTGTTCAACCACTGGCGAAGATTTGTTGCACAAGTGTTGCAGCATATGTGTGGGGCCCATCTCTTGTCCTGATCTCCAATTTTGCAGCCAAAATAAAGGTGATAGGCTTTCTTAACCATAGTGGTTATACTGCGCTTTTGTGATGCAAAAAAGTCACTTCACCACAAACATAGCAGAAGTTAGCTGCACTGTTCACAGAAGTACGAGGCATCTCTGCTCACTTTGGCTAAACAGAAAAGTGTCCCTTTGCAAAATCAGACACTGACAAATAAGAGCACGGCACTGTATGATTTCTAGAGCTGATATAGGGCAATTTGTTCAGCAGAGTGATGTAAGCTTCGTTATGATTGCATCATCCATGACTTCTAGAAATAACATGATGCAATTCATATCATGTATGACGCAATACCAGCTTCAGATTGCATCATTCATTGTTTTGCCTAAAAAGCAAGTACTGTCCAAACCCAGTCATAGATTTATTCATAAATCCAGTCAAAGATGTATTTTAGTCATTTCTGGTTTAAATTGAGATCCCTTCCCTTTATAACTCACTTATCCTCTGCCATTCCCAAGTCAAGGGTCGTATATACTGACCCAATAGCACATCTTGAAAACTAGAGCCAATCAACAATTGTAAGCATCATTTTCGTTCTCAGTGACCCAGAATTAGTGAAGTTTGACAACATTTATTTCAGAAGCATTTTGGCTGTAGAGCAGTGTAATCCATCCCACAAAGTACCCTAAACTCTCACACTTACAACAGACCATGAGGCTCGGCTCTGTGGTTCTAGTCTGTTAATGACGTTAATGTGAACTATGTACGTGGGGTCACTAGGGATCTTTGAAAGGCACCTTCTGTTTGAAGCCTTCACAAAAAGCAGACATCCCTTAAAACTGGGAATGTCCTAACTAGATTGTGGTTAATTCTCAGTTAAGGGTTTCTACACCCTAACCACTTACAAGCTTAAGGTTCTTTCCTGGGAATCATTAGTAAGCAGAACTACCAATAAGTTGATAGCAGCCGCGAATGAAAGAGACCAGGGCTGTAATTTGCTGTAAAATTCTACAGCTGCTGCTCCTCCAGGATCTGCACAAGAGAGGTATCTCACAACCCTGTCAAGTGGTATTTTTCTAAACCATTAAATATGAAGGCACCTTTCCTTTGAATGATTTGCTGCAGTGCTCTCAGATTTGTTACCCGTGGTTTAATAAACCGCCCGGGTAGAATCTGGCTTACTATCCAACGCTAGGGGCTCATTTCTGCAAGCATCAGAAAGGATGTCTCATGGAGCTCTACTCCATTTTTCTGCTGACATTCACTTTGCACACCAAACTGTTTTCACAGGGGATGCTTCAGATTAGGATATTTTACTTCACTCCCTGCTCCTTCAGCGAGAGCAGAGGGGTGGGCATGCATGCTCAGAGGAGTTCTTCTCTTGCTATGGACACAATACATTTGGCTACCGCTGGCAGGATGAGAGATCTGATCGACTCGTGGTTTTCAGTCTAGCAAGAGGCAGTCTGATATACCACACAACTACCTCGATACTCATCATAGGGCTCTTGCCCCCCGTTTCTATTCCCTGCACTGGCCACCACTCCTCTCAAAAGCATTTCCATTTTGACATGACCATCTCAGCACCCACTCAGCTACCTTCACAAATTCCATTTCAGTGATTTGCAGTCTGAATGGACACAGTTTTACTGACATTTTGCAGAACTGTCACGTCCCTACATTTCTCGAGATTCTTCACAAAATCAGAGGCTTTTATCTCCACTGCCACTACCCACACAGATGCCTTGACTATCAGTAATAACCAAGGCCATCATTACCCTTTAAAAGCCTCAATGCATCCATTTTCAATGGATTTATTTCTAGCTTTGGCTATTTCAGTCCTCATTTAGCCAGTTTCGTCAACTCAGGCTGTCCAATTACCTTGCTACACTCCTATAATTTCTCCTCTGTCCCCTGTCACTAAGTATATTTCATGTCTTCCCCTCCAACACCATTTGTTACATTTCGTGACTGGGGAGAGCGTGGTCTGACAGAGGCACTAAAAGGCATTCATTTGCAATCAGGTGAAGCCTACAGAGCCATCCTTGTGATGACACAAATAAGAGATGAAACAAATCGAAACCATCACCAATACAGCGGGTGCCCGAACTCCTCACTGGATGCACAACTTCCCACGTCCATTAGGCATCCTAAGTAAATGGGTATGAACTTAGTCATCATTTGCTTTACTAAAAAGGCAGCCCATCAGAGCAAGAACCCAGGAGGCCCACTGCCTACAGCTAATAGAAATCATAGATTGGTAACAGGTAACTTCTAACCCGATTGCTCCATTTTAATAAACTGACGTGAGCCAGCCAAGCGCAGGAAACGAACCGGACACTTAGAAAAAAGATCCATTTAAATGCAAACTCGCAAACCAGACCTAATGACATCCCCGGTGCTGTGGCCAATTTTCATGACAAAAGTGACACTTGACACCCCGTCAGCGAGCAGCTGGACAGCCTTCCTTATGTCAATACCTTACATAAATGACACCATAGCAACCGGCTCAGCATTATTAATTATGACATCCCCATGTGTTGTGGCAACAGGGGCGACGGAAAAGTTTTAATTGAAAACTCAGCAATTTCTCAGGAGTTTTGGCTCCAGAGGCAGTCAAGGCCCAGACAGCACATTCATTTCTTTCTGTGCACTTATGACACTTCACTGGAGTAATTATTGCTAAATACAACTGCTAACTTTTTCCTTTGTTCCAGGATCCCCTTAGCCCTTGAACACCCACAGATCTGCCATGTTTTTAGTCTTTAACGTCCCTTCCCAGAAAGCCTCTCGAGACCCTGACTATAAACAACAGTCATTTAAAGGAAGCAGTGCAGTGTAGCAGCTCTGGCATCCATCTGCCTGCTAGGGACTGGGACTCTGGACTCATCATTACCACTACCTAGTTTCTTACATGATCCCCAGCGCGGGAGCATCACAGTGCCTCTCCGGGCATGGCTTGTTAGCACTCTGGGTTTGAAATGGCATTATTCCCATTTTACAGCTGGGGGACAGAGGGGTAGACAAATTAAGTGACCTTCCCAAGACACACAGAAAGTCTGTGGTAGAGCAGGGAACTGAACCCAATTTTCCTGTGTCTCAATCCAGGAGGCCATCGTCTCTAAGGCTACGTCTACACAAAGTGCTGCCGTGGGAGCGGCTTTGAAGTGCGAGTGTGGTCGCGCATGAGCGCTCTCTCCCCGCGCTCCTGGTAATCCACCTCCACGAGGGGAATAGCCCCGAGCGCTGGGAGCCTGTCCACACCAATGCTTTAAAGCGCTCAGACTTGCTGCGCTCAGGGGGTTGATTTTTCACCCCCCTGAGCCAGCATGTTAGAGCGCTATAAATCGTAAGTGTAGACAGGCCCTTCGTGTGGGCATATCACCTCCTCCGGCCCTAGAAAGGCGGTTGTGAAGCTTAGAGTCTTTGGAACTACCAATGGTGGGCAGAATTATGTATCATTTGGGATCATGGGGGCTGCAAAAATCACTGTTTGGAGAAGTGTAATCTATATGCAAGCACTGATGCTCGTAGAGAAAATCCACTCCAATCTAGTCATTTAACCATGTACAGCCATGCTCTTCGATTGCTACGGGAGACCAAAGTGGTGTTCAAACCCTGCTGGTGGGAGAATGGCCCAAATACAACTTCAGGAGAAACAGCCGCACTGTGTCTTTAAAAGGACACATGGGAGTGTCTCTTGGGGAACTGCACTGAGCTGCAGGTTTTTATTTATTTTTTCGGTAACCCCGCCACCTCCGATTGTGGCCCTGCAGGGAAAGAGTATAACAGTCTCACTAAATCAACACTGTTCTAATGATCTTGCTCACTTGACCCCCTAGCATGACAGTGTCAGATGCAAACACGCTTACAATAAACTTCACTCCATCTTTGGCTCCTCGCTGACAGGTTTTGATTCATGGGGTGCTGAAACCCATCTGAGGAAAATTACCTCTATCAAAACACTGCTATCTCTGCATTTATCAAGCCCTGGGGCCTCGCTTGAGTGTACAAATGGGCACATGTGCATCTGCAGGGAAAACTGACCTTTCCAGCAGCATCAGACAAATTTTAACCTTACTGTTACTAGGTTTGCTCCCTTTGCACTCACACTAGGAGAGATTTGGGGGGGGGGGGGGGGGGGGGCTTTCTGTGAAGGATTCGAGCCTGAGAGTCAAAAACTTTTAAAGCGTAATGGGCATGGGGGAGTGTGTAACTACACATTTCTACTGTGCTGTACCTAGCTGCAGCACTTTTGGTTCAATCTAGCCCTGTCCTGTCATTTTGAACGAAATAAGTGGCTAACCTAGTCATCCACAGGGCCACAATCACACAGCTCACCTCAGTGCGAGCGTCAATAATAATGTCACCACACCACATGGAGCTTCCTCAGGCTCTTTTCTAACTCATTCAAGATTTTGGCACTTTCCTTTACAAGCGGCAGCTTTCTACAGCCAACAACTGAATGGTCAATGATTCTTCAAATCAGCCCGTAGGCCTGTAAGTTGTTGAACACTCTCCATGACAAATGACTTCAATGGGAGTGGCTGGAGCTCAGCTGAGCTCCAGGCAGAATCAGGTCATTCATTTTGAAGGCGGGATTACTTCTATAGACGGACGCACCTTGGGACAGGTGTCTCTTCTGGAACGTACCCACGGAGCAGGCAGGCAGTGTCCAGTGAAAGGTTTTGATCAAACTGAAAGGACGACGACATTAACTGGACTGAGCTCTTCACCTGAAAAAGTGGTACTCGACAGTTGAACCAGAAGACTCTCGAGTGGTCATACCCCCAAACCAGCTTTAAAAGACCATGTTTACTGCAGCCAGACAAATGGGCCAGCAGCAGCCTTTTCACGAAGCAACACTGACACACAGTGGGGGCAGGTGGGCAAACCCAACATGTACATCCACTGAAGAGGTCCAACCAGCACAGCTCCAGGTTTTAAAAATGTCTGTGAGAATTAAATAATCCCAAGTTTATCTGGCCTTTATTTCATACCTAGTTTATTCCCAAAAGATAAACGGACCCTTTTAAAAATCAGATCATTCCTCTCGCCCCACAGGGTGGGCAGCTTGCCAGTTTCAGTGCTGGAAGGGCGAATGCCAAAATGCATTAAGTCTTGGTTTCCATGGTGCACGGAGCAGCTCTGGTACTAACCTCATCCCCGCAAGCAGAATTGGATTTTAACTTGGGAGGGGAGGGCACAGCTGGTTACCTTTTTAAATGACACGCAAGAGCTCCCTGCAACAATGGCGGCACTCAGCTCTGCTCCAACAGGAGAAGCCCTGTTCTTTCTCCCATCTGAAGTGAGGCAGCTCCCAGCTGATCCCAGTAGTACAAGTGAAACCTCTTGGTGTCCTCTATGTTAGGGGTTGGGGGGGCCCAGATCAGCTGTAATGTCCCTAGTATGTAGCCATAGCCTTAGTAATTACAAGTGCTGCAACTACACCACTGCAGTAGAGACACTTGCTACCGCAGTGGTCGGGGCGTTTCTGTCCCTGTGGTAAACCCACCCCCTCAAGAGGTGGCAGCTAGGTCAATGGAAGAATTCTTCCATCAAACTAGTTTTGTCGGGCTTAGGTCAGCTGAACGACATCTCGGGGTGGAACTTTCCACACCCCTGAGCAATGCAGCTAGGCTGACTTAAGTTTTAGGCGTAGACCAGTCCCACGCTTTAGTGCTCAAATACAGTGTTTCTCAACAGCCGTCCATGAGATCTGTTCCCTGGCACCAAAAGGGTTGAGAAACGCTGCTCTAACGAACGGCTCATTCTGAGTGATGGGAGGACTCTGCACTAAGTCAGTCACTGCAAACAAAGAAGGGGTGCTTCTGAAGGGGCAGTAAGAGATGAGAACACGTACTAACAAACATTTCTCCCCCTGGTTAGCCTTAGATACCCAGGCAGCCCAAGCAAGTGACATAGCAGCAGCTCCTAATCTCAGTTGTTTAGATTTCATAGCAGTGGCCTGGGTGTAGGTGCTATGGAATGACACCTCGAGGCTACAGCGCAGGGCTCACTACAAATAATGAAGATAGACGGAAATGAATGGAGGACCAACCTCTCTCTTTAGTAGCAGCAGACAGGTGATGAGCATTGGGCTCGGATTCAATACAGGAAACAGAAGTGGTAGGGAAGAGGCTACACTCTGAAGAACCTGCCAATACTCTAATCTCACCTCTGACAGCGGGCATCAGATCACAGATGATCAAAGTCGTGTGTAATCTTGGGGTCATGCTAGATTCACCACCAATCCTAGACCTTACAGATAAAAAACCATGGGACAATACCTCACCCTGCTGAAAGCCAAGCCTCACAGGATTGTATGGGCAAGATGCCGTCTCCATAGATGAAGAGTCCCCTAGAGAAAAGGAGTCTGAATTTTCAGCTCAACACTGGAGAGGAATTCTAATCACGAATGTAGAGCTACAGACACAAACCTCCATAATCTCATCCTTGGAGCTTTCATTCTGAGAGAATGGAAGGGTGTGCATGCGCATGTATGTATAAAAATAGACCCTTCTGGTCATCTACTCTCCTGTATCTTGCTGCAGCATGACGGATGGCAGGATGAAAAGCAGAGCCCTGAGGCTTTCAGGCGATGGTAGATTAATGATGACATGGCCTTGACCTCCAAAAGGTAAAGGTTATGAAACACTCAAGGGTAACTGGGCTTCCAATTTCATACCCAGAGGGTGAATGACAGCAACTGATGGTTTCATTCTCAGAAACACTCCAATCCTGGGACGCACAGCTGTCACCCACCACCTTTTTGAAATTCATCTCAACGTATTTATACCTCCTGGCTCTTTTGCCTTGCAGACTCCATTCAAGAGCTTCCGAGTCCATTTGGAGTTGATAAACTAATGTACATCAGCAAATATTTAGCAGGGGCTGTGAAACAACTGGAAATCCCAGGGGTTTTATATAAGCATTCCTCATGTGGCTTACCTTTCAATTCACAGCCCCAGAATTGCTTTTCACAGAAATCTCATTGTGCAAGACCTCAGCTTCATACTATACACACACACTGTAAACTATCTTAGAGGAACCACCAAGGAGATGGTGGTTTTATAGACTCCACTTCCCCACCCCAATTCTGCTGCCCCCAAAAGACCTCCAAATGCCTGGTTGTTTTCAATCTGTTCCTTTCAACCCAAGTCAACACAGCACTTTAATCTCCAACCTCATGAAATGAAGGTAAATAAAATTTTGTAAGGTTCACCTCACTTCATGTCTTCATTCAACATTTGGAGCTAGTTACAGGGAGACGTATGGCGAGATTGAGGCTCTCTTTCCAGCGGCTCAAAGTCTTGTTCAAAAATAACGCTGGAAAGAGAGAGCATTCCCTCGGCCTAGCATGGAATACGTTCACCTTTTCAACTCCATTTATATCAGATACCTACGAAAGGGTTATTCATGAAAGGCTTGTATCACAGCCTACTTATGAAAATACTCTGCTCTTTTAGATCGCCTTTCCTCCCAGGCTCAGGGGGGGATTGTTTATAGACAGTAGTATAAGAGATGTACACTGAAGGGTCTCTCAGCACTTCACAAGCATTATTCAGTTGCATCCCCCTGGGAAGTGGGCATCATCCTCATTTTGCTAATGGTTCACTCAAGATTCCCCCAGCACCTCAGTGACAGAACACAGAAGTTCCATCCCTAAGCACTGACCATCTGTGTTTCACTGATGCAACTTTAGCTGGCCTCTCGAAGTGTGGGGAGTTTACTGACCAAGTTCCCCTCTTGGAAGGTTCTCACACATTTTGCTGTCTTTAAGGACTAGGACTTTCACAGCATCAGCCTCTAGATCATGTAGGTCTGGAGTGATGCTTCATTTGCCAGCTAACATGGTCTATTAAAACATTTATAAACACTAGGGACAAATCAAAATGCATCTAAGCCAGTCGCTTTTAAGGGCAGCAACTCCTCGTACAGATTTCCGAATGCGAATACAACAAAGAGGCCAACTTGTTAAACTTATTGAGCCGGAGTCTGATCCGACAGTGGTGTGAACTGAGAGCATCGCCATTCAAATCAGTGAAACGTAAATGCAGTACAGGCAAGATCAGTAGCAGGTCTCTATGCTGAGACAGCAACTTTGTAATTCACAGTAAGCAATTTTCTGCTATAATACATTAGTCGGGGAAAAAAAGAGACTGCGGTGTTACCTTTAGCGCCTCTCTCTTTCCCCACCTCCCTTCCAGTAAAAATCCAGGAAACAGATCAAGCAAGGGAAGGATAAAGGAATCTCTCTAACGTATTTTTTGGACGCTGGTTTTGGTAGAGGGCAAAAGTTACAACAGCTGGCAGTTCTGAGGTTTCTCTGTGTCAAGATACTGAGGCCTTAACAGTTAAAAGTTTATGTTCTCTCCAAATGGGATCAGCAGGGGAGGAAGACAAAAAAGTCACAGCCATGTGTTAAGAGTACACCTGCAACTCTCCCAGAAGTGGAATACTGAAGTTGAAAAGCATTCTTTGACCTAGACGTCAGAGGAAGAAAGACACGCGTAAGGAATGCCACATGGCAGAGTGAAAAAGACACATCTCAGGTGCAGGGCAAGGCAAAGGGGTTAGGAAGCATCTTCACAGTCCCTTAAGAACAGCGTCCTAATCATCATCAAAGCATTTCAGCAGAGTTGTTTTTTAATTTACCAGCACAGACAGATTTTGACAATGTACAGAATCTCTACCAATCTGTAGACACCAGAGGCTTTGCTTGACAAAAACATATTTAGGAGTTATGGTATTTATGGTAAACAAGAGGCCACCCCAAGTTAAAGCTACTTGGTGCAGGGAAAGTTTTCCCTTGAAGCGTCCATCTGTTATTAAAAAGGAGCAATCGGGCGATTACTAAACACTATTTGAATTGCACATTAGCCCCAGATTAAAAAAAAAAAACCATCCTATTCAAAACCAACAAGCGCAAAAACGGCAACACACCACAGCAATGTTAACCCTTCCTGTGCATTGAGACAGTTTACATCCACACACCTCTATTTATGGGAGGGAGAACTTTTTATTTGGGCAAGTGGATCATATTTCAACTGTATTTTATCAGCTGAGGCCAATATGACTCGCCATTCTACCAACTAGCAATATTAAAGTGGTGATAAATGTGGAATGAAGCCACATTCCAAGGCACTGGAACTCCAGTGAATTTGAGGTGCAAGAGAAAACATCAGGGTGCATCCTTGCTCATTGAAATGGACAGCACAGTCCCAGTGTTCTGAAATGAGTGTGTAAAAGGGGACGTGTGGGGTCCCCAGATTTATCCCCATTCCAGGATTTCAGATCAAACTGGCTCTGTTGACAAGTCAAATGAAGGTTCTTCTATCTGCAGGCCTCACACACTTCCCCTGGGACCTGGAAATGCAGCTGGGCTCTTTCCAACTGTGACCCCCAACGGTAAGTGATTTTGCTTTCAGTACTGAGCTACATATTTGGACAGAGGCTAAAGAGAATCCCCCTCACTCTCCCACAGCAGCACTGGGAGCTCATGCAGGGCTAAGCACCCCTAGATATCACAGTGACTTAATACGTCCATTCTATAGAATAGACAATAAATGAAAATTTATCAATATCAAAGCAATTGGATCCAACTCAGTACACAGGGAGCAGAGATTGGGAGTAATCAGTGGCCATTAGACTTAAAGTCTATATATGGTCAACATCTAAAAAGGCTATAGGAGAAAGAACAAATGGCAATACACAATAGTACCTCAGAGTGTCACTTCATGACATAGATTCATTAGGACAGGCTTTGAACTAATCTATAAACCAGATTAAATGCAAGATTCTCAACACCCACAAGCGAGAGCGTTAGCAATAGCTCTCACCGTCGTTTGCTCACCATTTTATACTCGGTTTCTCTTTTTGCAGAGTGGCAGAGACAAAGAACGGGTTGATTAACTCCCTTCCATGACCAACTTTGCTTGGCTGAATTCCCCTGTAGTCTGGTTTGCAGAGGCATTACTGGCGTTTAATTATTAAAGGTGAACGGAGAATTGAAAAATGTAGTTTTGTATGACAGTACTGCTTAGCTCCCAACCAAGATCAGGGCCCCATTGTGCCGGGCACTGCCCAAACATGGAGCAAGAGACTGGCCTTGCATTAAAGAGCTAATAATCTTCAGAGACAAGACAGAGGGAGGGAGAAAGGAGTTCCAGTGTCCAGGGTACCAGCCTGGGACATGCCGGAGACCAAGGCACTCAACTCCCTGCTCCGCCACCAATGACCAATTTCTCTGGCCCTCAATTTCATCTGTACAACGGTGCTCACAGGGTGCTGTAAAGGTAAAAACAACAAAGATAAGGTGCTCAGATGCTATGGTAACGATGGCCGTAGATGTACTTCAGGTGGATTACACTTTGCAGCTCAGGAAGAGACAGACATTAATCGACAGGCTCAAGGGAGCACAGAAAGTGTGGGGGAGAACTGGGAACTGAACCCAGATCTCCGGAGCCAGAGCCACAAGACCGTCGCTCTGAACTCGGAAAGCAAGAATTTTATTATGCCAAGTTTATCCGTTGCCCTATTTAAAAGGCATGCAAGTACTGCAAATCTTGTCTATCCTCAAGCAGACTGGATATCATCCATCGAATTAGTCCAGCTACTCTGGATGTTAGCTACTTCAAATGCCTTATAAAATACTCAGGAGCGTCTCTCTGGTCTGGAATAAGAAGGCAGTAGAAGTACACCCAGTAGAAAAGTAATACATATTTGTCCTTTTCTATTTGCTTCACGGCTTAAGGTTTCTGTGATGCCAACAAAAGCAGCCCCAAATTCAGGGAGATGGACAGGTCAATGAAGGAGCAGACTTTTTGCAAATCTTTTGTCAAGATCAAAAGGTTGCTAGTTTTTAAATCTCCACATACATTTCTCAAGGATTTCAGATCACACGCAGAGAAAAATATGCTGGCCAAACACATTTAAGACAGTTTAACCTCTAAACGCTATTCCTTCATTTCTGTTTGGATCTTAAGTGTTCCTTTTTCCAGAAGACACTGTACCTTTTTATTAGTGGGAATAGCCAGAGCAAGGAATAGATGTGTTAGGAAGTTCCAAATTATTAGTAACCGAAGTCAGGTTAAATCCCAGACCTTAATGCAAATCACTTTTCCAACACCACCATGAAGCTCAGGAGTCTAAGCCCACCCACTCATACATTTTGTCCAAAAGACTTACTGCTTTTTGTTCTAAATAGAGGTAAAATACTCAGCAATATAAATCTACTATGTTTTGGCAAAAGACAGGTCAATCAGAATCCCCTTACAGCTAAACTAATATTACGTTTAAAAAACCAGCTTATGCCTAGGGCAGCAGGGTTTTACACAGCCGTTTCCTGTGGGACTCTCCTGTAGGAAAGCTGACATACATAAACAAAGGCATTACTCAGAGATGGGCCTGAACCTAAATCCAGATCCATCTCATGGCAGTCTGATCTGGATCAATCCATTTTGCAGCTCTGAGCAAGCTCCAGTAATCTCAGAACTTTTTAAATGCACTCTTATATCTCCTTGAATTGGGCTGAGTTAGGAAAGCCTTTCCCCTTTATTAAATAACTAAATCAAAGCAGGCTTCCAATGATGTGAGACTAAGCATGTTCCATAAGCTGAATTAGTTGGGATGATAATACTCTTAACAGCCTGACCCAAAGCCCCATGGGAGTCTTCCATTGATGTAATGTGTTTTGGATCAGTTACATTTAGCGAGGCTCCACAGCGTTCTGCAAGACTGTGTTAAAAGGTAAACCCATCGAAGCAAAAGGGGTTCTCCAATTCCAAATCGAATGCCATAGCAACTCACTGAAAGTGTATTAATTTGACTGCATGGTAGGTTTCCGAACTCACAGGACTCCCTCCGTAGTCAGTACTTTCAGAAAAATGTTGGGGAAGAGAAGTAATCCAACGGATGGGGGAAGGGAGTAAAATTACAGCAAGTAGCACTAGCAGAGATGTTTGACAGTTTGGTTAAGAGCAATGGAGAAAGCTTCTTAAATATCTCTATTGAAAAATTCAGAGGGTGGTAGTGCAAACAGAATTTGTATAGGCTTAAGACCTTTATTTAAGAAAACCCTAGCAGTTCATGCTACTACCTCTCTCTCATTCACCCTTCATTTTATGTGGGTTGGGTTTTCTGGTTTAACTTTTGTCTTCCCTGGTGAACAGGGGTTAAAGAGAAACCTGACTTCGTTTCTCTCCCTCAAATTAGAATAGATCCTTGAAGGCTAAGAGCAAGAGCACAGTTTGCCATTCTCCCCCAGTCGCTCCTCCAAATTCCTGCAGCCAAGTGGTTCAACAGCCCCTGAATGGCACACATAATGACATCATTGATTGAACCATAATAGAAGGGAAAGGGGGAGTGGGGAAAAGATGTATTTGTGTTACAGACAAAAGATAAGTTCTGTTTCACAGCAGGGACAAACGAAGAACCAGATGACTGGACAGAGTGAGGTCACAGAGTCCCCCCCAGCATTGTCTTCCCTTTAAGCAACCCCTTCCCCACTCCCTAAAGGTTTGTTAGGGACGCAAATCCTTTTCAAATGGCACTGTGGATAAAGAAAAGATCAGGGGTCCTGCTGACCCCTCGCAGCTCCTCGTCATTTATTTTTAACATGACATCGTGTGTGTGTCAGCGTGTGCAAAGAGGTAACAGGAGGGGAAGAGACAAACACGAAGAAAGGAGTAACTGTAAACACTACATTACTACGAACATTAAAGCCGTTACAAAGGGGAAAGGCAAAGCAAAAGGACAACAAAATAATGGAACGTCCCCGCCGGAACCACTCAATTACCGTGTTTTTAGATTTCACCATTTCTTCCTCTCCTCTAGACTGGCAGCTGTTTGGGAAAGCAGCCTGCCACGAATCTGAAATTGGGAGCATACTCTGGGTATTGTGTTCATTAAATGATGGCCAAGCTGAAATATGCAAAACACCCTGAAGTCTGGAGGAGAGGAGGTGGTTCAGTCCATTTGAGAGAAGGCATTTGCATAGTTCAGATTAGGACTGAGAACACAGCAAAGGTTATGGACTGTTTCAATGCAGGGTTTCGGTTTGGCCTATGCCTAGCGGAAACACACCAAGTGAAATATTTAGAGTGCACTGTTTGGGGGTGGGGAGAGAGATGCAACCCTCCCCAAAAAGAGAACCACTCACAAGCCAGTAACCAAAACGAGGAAACAAACAGATGGTGTCAACAGTGTGACAAGAGAAACAAGACAGAGGGATTTTATAGTCCAGTGTCTAAAATCTGAAGAAGCGTGAGAAAGACACTAATATTATCAAGAGGGACTAAAAGACCTTCCATTAAAGAGGGAGGAAGAAAAATGCTCAAACTCAAGTAGGACATTGGTTCTTCCCCCCTCCCAATAGCACTCACTGGTCACATGGTCCTGGCTCTGCCACCTCCTCCTCATTTCCAGCTTCTAAATTGTATCCAACAGTCACAAATACGCTCAGGTCTTTCCTGTTGCTATCGTTCTATATAAGCTGCTCAGTGCTGGAGTTGCCACCGGGATGTAACATGAATAGAACAGGAGAGGTCCATGAGACCCTCCCTCTTTCTCTCTCTAAGGTCCATTTTACAGAAGAGTTTGAGAACCAGGAGAAAAGGAAAAACAACAAGAGTGGTATGGCACACAAGCTGCCAGCAACTCAGAAAAAGGCTAACATACTAAACAGACACAAGGGGTAAAAATCCTAGTACCACTGGAAAGTCCTAGCCTAGACAGATACTTGGGCCTCAATGTCTGGATACCCCCAACTTGAGCCACCTCAAAGGGGCTGATTTCCACACAGCAGTTCCAGAAAGTGAGGTCCCTTTAGGGTTTTGGCCCCCTAGGTCTTGGAATTCTGTTTAAATAGCATCTAACAAGTATGGGTTGAACTTGACACCATCCCTGCCTTAAAAGGTCACAATCCTACGAGGCCTAACATGAATACATAAGAAGGGTGGAATGAGCTCCCAGAAGAAATAAGAGTAAACTAGAGGCCCGTACATTTATTAAAGCCTTTGCCACAGAGACAGCAAAACCTTGGTAAGAAGAGGAGGGAGGACTCCTAGAACCTTGGAGAGGTGAAGAGTTCACTACATGATGGAGAATGCCTTGAAGACTTTGCTTAGATACAACAGTGATAGGCACGCTGGAAAAATCAAAATGTACATTGAAAGAGATGGTTGGTAGGTCAGAAACAAGAGGAAGCCTGCTTGGAAGAACTGGATTTGGAGGAAGGATCGAAGAAGATAAGGAAAATACTTAACACAGGGAAAACTGGTCAGAGCTTATAGGCAGCATGGAGATTGGAAAGTGCAGGCCACAGGAACGAGCAGCTTAAAAATCTGTTTCAAGGAATGAGAGCATGAAGTTGATGTGGAAGAAAAGGAAGCCAGTGACAGGACTGGAGAGATGTGAGATGTGGTCAGAGCAGGCGGAAAATTACATTAGCCGCAGAGCTTTGGATCTGATAGCAAGGGAAGGCCAGATGAGGAGATGGCAGCAGCTCAGAGAAGAGATGACCAAGATTACTGCAAAAGGACCCTGAAGGAGCCAACCAAAGAGGACACCAGGGCTGCAAAGGAAGGGGCTTGAGAATCTGGAGGGGTTTGCTCTGTCATCCAAAGACCACTTCCAACCACCCTTCCAATGTAGGTGCTGGTGATGGTCTGAATAATGGCTGCCTCCTCCTCTGGCAACCATGTTACAAGAAAAGAGCAAACTGGACAAAATCCATAGAGACAGAGTGACCTATACAACAGGTGGCCAAGTTTTAGCCTCCACTGGCAAATGACTTTTTAGGGGAATGCCAGGGAAGCGCCCTCATCTCTACCAAGCCAGCAGGAGAGAGAGTTCCCAGGAGATTTATAACCACATGGGGATGAGATTGGGATTCTGTGCTTGAAGGAGCACAGTCTCCAAAAATACCACCACCCTGAACAATTTGTTACAGGTAACACCTAAGGGCCCTACTACTTTGTGCAGTTAAGTGCACTTGTATCTCATCAGCTTCACTGTTTCCCATTTATGTGGCTCATTCAACAAAGCAACAGGGGCAAGGAAAAACATTTAAAAGAACAGGAAAATGTGATTGTAAAGCCACAGGATCTGACAAAGACTCGGGAGGGAAGGTGTCATACCTGGAGCTGCTTTAAACTGTTTACATTAATTAGATTTCAAATTGATGATGTCCCTTTCAGAGAGCAACTTTTTACTGATTCCTATTTCTTTAAAATGCCCTGGCGATAGAATAACCTCTTCAAAGGAGGTGAAAACTATCTAATTTTCACAGAGACAGAAAGGCAGGTTGGTGTCATTGCACCTTCTGCAAAGCATTCAGCATCCCTTAAGGAAATGCTACTTTTCTAAGTAGGTTTACAAAGATTTTCAACAAATACACAGATTTCCAATTTAAAAAAAAAAAAACTCTACTTACATTTTTGCATTCAAAGGAAATTAAAAATCAAAATGCATCTTAGGATAAATTGTTATTTATTTAAAATGTAAATGAATTATATAAGTCCAGAATGAAAAGAAAAGTAACTTCATCCTAATGTTTTATATTGGGGTCTCACTTTTAACCATCGGGGAATAATGAATTCCATGCTGGAGCTCAAACTCACGCATTTAATCTTCAGGGGATATTCAGTCCTTCGTCAAACTTCTCCCGTTACATTTTGATTAACCATGGGCATGTTTTAAAATCTGGTTTTAGATGGAGGAGGGTGGGGGTGGGGAATCAGCAATTTTCAAACCTCCCTATAACTCCTTAAAAGAATAAGCCTCTCTAAATTACAACAGATCTTCATCCACACCTCAAGCAGCAATTGTGCACAGGATTTTCAAAGGTGTCCAAGAGTGAAAGTCAATGGGAACTGGGCATTTTGGTGTCCTTCAAAAAGCCCGCAACAGGAATGCTACAGACAGCAGGGAAAGGATTCTTTTTCCTTCAGTGGAAGAACACACTTCTCACAAAACAGAGACAGCATTGGCTCTTTATCCACACTTCCCCTACCTTAAGTTCAGATGTAGACTGCTGTATGCAGTGTTGACTAAGGAGACCATACAGATAATCTCAGTCAGCACAGGGAGATAGCTAGGTACCAGGAGTGGGATAACTTGAACACAACCATTACTAGTCAAGAATTCTTGCAATGGTGTTTACTTAGCACTCCAAAAAACCTGCTAGGTGCATTACAGAGCAACAATGTCAGGACAGTCTCTGTCACAAAAAGTTTACAATCCAGTAAAGGAATTCTACCCGATAGACAGACCTGCCCACCTTCAGACAGTTGCAGGCTGTTCACATTTCCTATTATTTCATAAAGGCCCCTTTTATTCTGCTTTCTACAGAGGAATTAAACTGCATGCTTGCAGGCTCATAACAGCATCAAACCCACATTAGTCTAACACAGCTTTAAGATGCTTTTGTCTCCACATCTAACAGTAATAAGTTATACTATAAACCTTGCTATAAAACTAGAGGCTAAAACTGTGGACTTGAAAAATAAACACACACCTCCAAACCAGGGCATTAGGAAGAACCATGCTGGAAAACAGCGGTCAGGCTCACTTTGGGCTGGGGAGCCATTTTTAAACACCTGTTGGGTAGTTCAAACAACATGGAACTGAGAAATCTGCTTTGATAAGACCATCCTTACGTAACCCATAGTATGGGACGTGACACTTTACAGCCTGATAAGACGGGAGGTTGTAGGGGCTCAGCACCGTAGGGTGAATGAACCAGGAAGCCAGTCTGGGCCTCTTGTTAAGGCAGCTGTCCCCCAAAGCACATCTCCTCCAAACACCTGCTGACATGTTTTTTTTAAGGTCTCTGGTGGGAGGTCTTGGTAGTTTAGTTCATGTATCAACGACTCTGGGTAAAGCTGATTGGACAGTAGCTCATATAA
Organism: Trachemys scripta elegans; assembly: GCF_013100865.1. Lineage (NCBI taxonomy): Eukaryota > Metazoa > Chordata > Testudines > Emydidae > Trachemys > Trachemys scripta. The sequence goes on from NC_048313.1 coordinate 13,176,745, forward strand.
TCAATGGAGCACACACAGCCTTCACCCCCCCCCCCCCCCCCCCGCCAATTGGAGCTTTCCTTTTTACAATCCCTATCCCTGGATTCTATTCCCTCCAGTTTGGAGCTCTTGAAAATCCTCCAGGGGATAAGCTGCTGGATTTCACAAACTTCCCTGTTTGCTTTCAATGGGAGACACGTGAGGACTCATCACTTACCATAAATCTCCCTCGATGGTTCCACTATGTTCCAGCCAGGATACATGGGCTCAGAAATTTACCAGGGGTACCACTCATCTACCTCTGTGTCCCCCAGCAAGTTGTAGTTCTCCCCGTGCTCATTGCCAGTTCCCTCCCCAAAGCCCTTTGGTGAGACTGCTCTTTTTATGAGAAAGATCAGCTATAAATATCTTTGTACTCTTTACATTCACCTTGCACCTAGGCACTTACTGGTTTCACTAAGCCCCACTAGAATTTGGGTTTCTTTCTCAGGCAAACCAGTACATTATCCACGTGTATGCTAGCTCTACTGAGTTATTCCTTCTCATGCCTACATCCTGAGCAGTGCTGCCTTGCCCTATTCTTAAGCAGCCAGATCGGAGTGTGCATTTCTTTTTCAGCACACTATTAGCCTGCATGAGACAGCTTTCTCACTGGCCTTTGTCAAGAGGTGGTCTGGCGCGGAACTTAGCAGCAAACCAATATGTGAAAATAGAAATTTCCCCCTCCCCACCATTCCTGAGTCCAGTTTCAAATCAGGTCTTTGTCACAGAAAGCTAATGATAACACAGACAGGGGCTATGATTAGAAATACAATCATCTACGTATTGAGACCAAGGAGCTGAGGGGGCATGCAAGAGGGGAGACAGGTATGTTAAGTAAAAGACTAGAAAGCATTCTTATTACAGGAGGGAAATCAAATCCATGTTTCACACTCACAGCCCGACTTTAGCCGTGCAGCCTGTGCCATCAACGCAGCCATGCACAGGCCATTAGGTAGAGAAACTCCTTCTCCCACAAGCCAATGGGCGGGGGAGGAGGCAGCCTAGCTTACTGCATCCTTGTGTTAAAATCTCCAGAACTGCCAGCACTATTCTTCACCTTGTCACTTCCCATTACCCTAACCCAACAGGCCTGCACTCACAGCTACTCAAGTTAGAAAGCAGGGAGGTCGGTTTTTAAGGGGACGGGGGAAGGAGGAGCAGCAAGGGGGACAAACATACCAGACTGCTAGACTCTGTGATGCGTACAGGTGTGTGACTCTCTCAGACACACACACACAGTTGAACACTGAGTCACGTAGGTATTCTATCCAAGCTTTTTCTGAAACAAACATGGAAATTACGGCTTCCAAATATTAGTCCGTAGTATATATATGCTCCAAAAGATTCAGAGTCAATCTGCAACTATTAAGTGTAGCCATAAGCCCTAATTTAGGAAGTGGTATCCCCACATTCATATTTTGCCTTATAGAGTGACACATCTTAAGTCGAAGGAATCACAGGGGCACAACTGGGTCCAAGGGACGATGTTTACTAAATGTATACAACATGCAAGAGCTAACTACATAGACGCACTGCTGCTCTGGCCGCGGCAGAAGATGTTGAGGGCCATTCCTGGGCTCTCAGGCTATGTAAAGAGATATTCCCTAATGCCTAGACACTGTAGATAGCAGAGGTTCCTTTTTGAATACCTGTAATGATGTAATATAAAGGGTTTTAGCAGCATGAATTTGGGACTCTTCCAAATCACTCTCAAACAATGAAGACAAGTTGTGCAGGTGAACCCAAATGAGGGCTCACAAGAGTTCTATGCCACACCACACCAAAACACTTTACCTACCTACTGTGTGTTCCAGCAAAAGATTTTTCAAATGTTTTAGAATTTTGTTTTGTTTTTTTAAACGGAACTTTTTTTTTTTTTTTTTTTTTTTTAATTCCCCCCACCTGTAAATCTCGATGCCTTAGTTACTGTTAGTCCAACTATACCTAACACGGAGGGAAACAGAAAATCCTCTACAAATTACCTAGAGCAACTTTTTTTAAATACCTCAAAATAATAAGATTGAAACAGCCAGTATCATGGGAGTTTCAGATCTAGGAAAAAAATACTGTGCATCCCCCTGAAAAACTTTCCTTTCTAAAGGCAGAGCTCCAGTTTGTAGCCCCACCTTGTCACAAAGTACCAGATACCTTGTAGTGGTCTAGGACTGAACAGTGACCGTGCTGAACCTCAGTTCAGCATTACTCCGAGGAGAAAAACGTTTCTGTGGCAGGCTGATTTTTAAGAACTCCCAGCTGTAAGCAGCTGCTCAGATGTTTGGAATATTCGAAGCAGTCCAGGTGGGGAAGAGAAAGTAGGCAGAACACTGGGGAGGTGCTCAAAGGTGCAGGATATACACAAGTTATTATATGGATCCAAGCACCACAATGGTGCAGGGATGTGCTTATGTATGTACGTACGTATGTGTGCACGCACAGAGTGAATATACTCTCCTGTAGCACCTTTTATACAAACCATACCACAAGGCACTACAGAGGGCAAAAACAATAGTGAAGGGAGGTGTGTTAAGAAGAAATTAAGAGGTGTGAAGAAGATAGAAGGGATGTTTTGAGGTGTCATCTGAGAGAGTCCTTTAAGACTACTCCAGATGCTGCAGAGAAGACTCCTGGGCCAACAGGGCTGTGATTGTGTGAAGGAATGGCCAGGAAGACCTAAAACATGAGCAGAGGCAAGCAAGGTCTAGGAGGCAACTGGAGAGTCCACAGAAAGTTTAAAAAACCAGACATATAACCGAGAATGGAGCCTGCTGCTAAAACAAGCCAAGAACCAGTCCTAGTCTCTCTTGTACCAACTACAGAGCTACAGAAGACTGAGCTTTGTGGATTTATAGCTGTCTCCATATGAGAGGTCTGGAGGAAGCTTCACCTGATACCTAAACTGATGGAGGGTTTAGGAAGTCTCAGATTGAATACGGACATGAAGCTCATGACCTTTCACCATCCTAACACACCATAAGCCATTTGCAATTACCAGCAACATCACAGAGCACCAAGCTGGTCTTATTCTATATTAAATATAAATCCCTAGTGGGTAGCTAGAAGGGGCTTCTTTTTCAGGGAGTTCTCTCCATCCTCATCTGCCAACGTAAGCATTTTTCCCTCCTTTGCTTCTTTGGTGGTTAATATTTTCACATCCGGCGTTGGCGGGGGTGCTTGGAAAGACTGCAGGCAGGAAAAGGATTCCTCCTCAGCACGTTATTATAAGCTCGCTGGGAGCCAAACAATTAAGCCAATTGTTTTTTCCTCTCTCATTTAGATATTTTGTACACACACAAACTTTCTGCTGGGCTCCTGACCCCTGCTCTCCCTCAATATCACATGAAATAATCAGCCTGCCAGCTCTGTCCACCTAATCTCAAACGACGAGTGCAATAATTCTCATCTGCCACCTGTAAAACAAATCCTTATTAAAGAGAATTAAGCCAGAGCAGTGACTGGTAGCCACGTTAATTTTTATTTAACTCTTCCTAGCCACAAAGACGACTTTCTCCACCAAAACGTGCAACCTGCCATCACTGCTGACTAATAATCAAGCTGGCATGTCTATGGAGCTCTCAAAGAACTACACAGGCATTACATAAGCGTCACAATAGCCAGGTTCTCACTCCATTTTACAGATAGGGAAACAGACACAGAAAGGTGAAGCAATTTACCTGAATAAGTGTCAGTGCAGAAAATGGACCCCAGAAGTCCTGCCTCCCAGTTTTCGCCACTCTAACCCCAGCTGACCATATCATCTCTAAGACATGTAGAATACCTAGAAGCGCTCTTCATTGCAACTGGCCTCTTCCAGTCTAACTCACTTGATGTCATCACAACCTGGTGTTTTGGACACCACAGTACTCTCTGTACCATGGACAACCATTCCCACATGTGGTATCACTGAGTAATGTGTGTACACACACACACCCCTCATTGTGGCTAAAGAGACTTGGAGTCAAGACTCCTTTTTTCCATTCACAGCTCTGGGAGGGAGTGTTTCTAGTGCTTAGAGTAGGGAACTGGGATTCAGGACTCCTGGATTTGATTCGCAATACTGCCCCGATTTAGTGTATGACCTCGAAGCAGTCACTTCATCTCTCTGACCTCAACATCCATGGGGCTGAGGGTTAGTCAGCCAACTGTCTGTAAGGCAGTTTGAGACCTCCACATTAAAGGAGAAACATAAAAGCCAATTACTTTGGTCATCTGCTCAGATAGGGAAAGGTATTTGATAATGCAATGCTGGGCATGGGGGGGCTTTGGGCTTTTATGTTATCCCTAGAGCTTTGACTTTCCATTTGGTGGCAACACTCTCAGCAGGAGACTTACGAGGCTATTTTATAGAAAAAGCAAACCAACGCCTTGGAGAAATGCTTCTGCATCACAAACTCCCACTAAGCCTACCTATAAAACATGCAGCTATAACTCCAGCCCCTGGGGAGCCAAGAGCTCTCAGCGTTACAGGGAGAGGGAAATTTACAAGTGCGTATATGGGGTAGGGAGGAGTCAAGGGATGGTAGCTTCAGGTCAGAGCAAGTGTGTTTTAACAGGAGACTTCACAAGAGAGGATGGGGGGGGTTAGTACTAGGGGGAGATAAACGCTTGCTTGGTTTTATTTTAAACATTAATTTGGTGGGCCTGTACCGCCAAGACACAAGCAAGCACCTGCCCTCTGTTCTGCCAAAAATCAACCTTTTCCTGCTAGGACCCTTCTGAACTACTGGGGCCTTTCCTCCCCTTTAGGTGGAGAGGAAGAGGATTTTAAACTTGAAAGATTTCACCCTGGAGGGCTAGTCAGGGGGTTCAAAGCTACAGATGAGTTCTCCGCCACTAATGCAGCTCTGCATTTGCTCCCTGCTCTCAGCAGGTCTGAAATCCCCCTTAAGCAATGATTCTCTCACCACCCCCGGCCCTCCCTTCTTCCAAACCAATTTGAATAGAAATGAAGTGTGGCTCCGTGGAGACAATGGTTTATTGTAAAGTTTTTGCTGCTAAGCAGGGTATAAAAACCTGCCCCGGCACATGTAAACATTAGCAACTGCCAGGCTCCTCTGTAATGAAAAGCTATAAAGAACACCCAGGTGGGCAGTACAATACTACAGGCTAATTAAAGTAACCAATAATATTCCTCACAGGAATGTGAGAGCGTTCCGCTCAGTGGGAGAAGCCACTGCTAAGCCGGTGAACTCAGCTTCCTGATAGAACAGAAACAAACAAACAAACGACATAGCACTGCAAAGGCTGGACACCTCGCTTTGTAAAAGGCACAAGGACGGCATTTGGAAGTCAGGCAAACTGGATGCTAGACCTAACTCTGCCATGGATGTGTGACCTTGGGCATGTCGTTTCCCCACCCTGGTACGCCGCCATCTGTAGAAGGGGATCGGTTCGTTAATGAACTTCGCCTGGCAGAAGTGTGTTTGTGTGTTTGTAAAGCACTCCTTCAGCTCAGGTGCAGCACTTGGCTGCTTTGAATCTCCAAGATTCTGGAGCAAAAAGAGGAAATCATTGAAGGCCCTCTCAGAAATGCTGACTCTCATTACCAAGCCCCAGATCTACTATTCCACCCAAAGCAAGCTGCAGCCATGAACGCTGACACGGCATATATCCTTCCTGAAAAACGACAGTTCCTTGTGACAGGGTTAATGATGTTTGAGCAGCCTCTCACCCTGACCTGCCCTTCCACATATTCCAGCTTTAATGCACTTGCCTGATTCCCCCACCCCCAAAGGGATGTGTGGGGGAGGAACAGTGGCCTCCAACACCAGTTATTTTCTACATCACTGAACTTCCTGGCTCCACATTTGCAGAGCCTGGCATTTCACTCTGACTTGCTGAAGAAATGGATGCATTAAAATGTCCACAGTACAAACCCCATGGGAGAAGTGGGGGTTATCTCTCAGTGGTGGAGGGAAGAGGACAAACCCATTCCCTTACACTCTTTCAAAGAGAGAGGAAGGGTTTCCAAACCCCACTAGCACAGCCGTTGCAAATGGACAAGATTTTTCTTCACTTCCTGTCCTAAAGCATTGTGCAGTGTTGTTGTGCACTGGTACATCATGGCTGCACTTCATACAGAGGAGGAGAAGGTTATTCCTGTGTGATGTTTTGTGATCTAAGCTGCTATAAGAGGGTATTACTGATCCCTCTCTTTTCTATCTGTCTCCCTCAAACAGGAGCTCTTTTCCCCTGTCCATTTTAATCTCTCCTACTGCAGAACATTTTTACGCAGGGGATTATTGTACTGGCGACGATGCCTGTGCTCCCACGCTCTTCCTCTCCCTCCTGACATTTATATTGCCCTTCCCAACTCACTCAACATCCTGTCACCAAAAAGATCCAGTCTCTCCTGGCAAGGTGGAATTGTGCTTCGTTCGCTGTATTTCCAAGCAGACGCGCTCAGTCAAATCCTGCACCCATACACGAGTCTTTGAACCTGATGGCTAAGGGGACCTAGAGCTCTGTCCGGCATTTTCAACCATTTGATGAATTACAGTTTTGAGACACTTTTCAAACTGAGCTCTGGAGCCTCTCATCCCAGAGGAAGTCATTACCTTGGGGAAAAAGATCAGTTGTGAGGGCCGATCAGGTCTATCCACCTATACAACACAAGCCATATGCCTGAAAACAATCCAGTTATAAAGCCTCAACTGTCTCTCCTTCCCACTTGTAATATTTTATGAAGAGTTTATCTTGACAGTCCCTGGAAGGAAGCCCTCTATCCACCAGCCTGGCGCCTTGGCAGTCAGGCTTCCTCAAAACCAACAAAATTACAGCCAAACAAAGAGAGGAAAGGACAGGGGTAAGGAAAACGATGCTGACAAGAGTCCTCTTGTGGCGTGGTGCATGGAGCGCTGTATCAGCGACAGAAGGTAAAAATCTCAGGAAGGAAGACAACTTAGAACTTTCACTATTCTGAGCACTGTGCTAATCTGTAGGTGCAGACAGTGTCCTAGAGGCCAATGCACCTTACCTTCTTGGAGACTGAAGAGACATTCAAACCAAATCTTTGAGCCCTTTCCTTTAATTTATCCATGTTTACCTACAAAGACACAGGAAACAGTTTAACGTTTAAGTCATTGTCACTTGAACTGTAAGATTAGGAAAACTAAAAGACCAACTGTGGTTGGGAGAGGGCAGCTCGTGAGAAGGGTCCCTGGATAGAGAGCGACCCATTCTGATGGGTCTGTGGAAAACCTGGTCGAGCAAACGACACTCCTGTGAGCACTCCCTCTCTGTGCTAGGTCGGCAGACTCAGCAGCGACACCTGTCAGCTACAGAGGGGAAGAAAACAGTGCCCCAAATGAAGCAGTCAAGAACTTTCAGAGAGCTGTATTCTGCTCCCAAGTTTCATTAATGGGCATCTCTTAAAGCTCAAGTATTAGCCCAAAGGACAATGCTACAGATGGTGAATTCTCCCACTGAAGGACCAGCTCGTTCAGTTTCCTCTTTTTTTTAAACTGTAAATCAAATGAACTTAGTACTTTTCCTTCAGCAGCCAGATACAATTAACACAATGGAAGGAAACTTACTGCCTCTCAGACAAACAACCAAACCAGCCATCTCTCTCCAACGCCTGTCGTTTTCAGTAACCACTGTTTCATTCTTACTCTTCAGGAACTACTAGGACACATCTAGTCAAGCCCCTGGCTTTGCCCAGGTCACAAGCAATAGGGCTTCCCTTGGGGGAAGTATCCCACAATCTAATGAAGCCCAGTTTTGGCTTTCAGTGACAAGTCTTCTACAGTATGTGGTGCCATGGAAGAAAATGGGGTCCCTGACACTAACCTACTTCTAAGCAGTATTTGCAAAACATCTTCCAAAAACACACTGCCCAAGAGAAACCGTGATTAGCCCAAAACTTGCTTAAATTAGCTCTCTGTTGCATTTTGCACCAATAATTCACCATGATCAAGCAGAAAGGTACTAAGCGGGCTGCCCAGAACTCTCAGCTCTCCATGTATTTTAATACCTTACATTTCCAGTTGAAATCTGAGGTAGAATAGTGCACCATTTGGACATTAGAAAGGAAGGGTCATTTACTGTAGAAAAATAGCAGACTGTACAGAATCTAGGTTCTTGGAGCAATGCATATATCAATTCAAGCAAAAAGGGCAAAGACAGAACACCAGGCACACAAGCGGGAAGCTCGCATGCAATATTAATAAAATATTTGCCTTTATTCCTTCAGGCATTTAGTTCTAAAACCAGCTTATCCAGGAGTGCGGTCAGCTGAGAGAGGCAGCCAAATATTGCACAGAGGAGGGGGTCCTAGCAAACTTAATGCCCGTATAACCTTAAGCAACCTCATGCATATCCTACCTGGTTTGTTTTGGGGGTTTACTATTTACTCCTGGGGATGAAGACTTGTCTGAACAAGCTAAACACTTTTGGTATTGTGATTAAAGGGCATGATCAGCTATAATTATAAGCAATAAGCATTCCTTACCGTAGGCTTGCTGTCTGCAGACAGACCTGAGATTGGGGAAGGGGAGGACACAGTTAGTGATCAGAAATGGCAAGAACAGTTTTAAAACAGAGTTCTCTGACCCCCTTGGCAAAGACGTAGTTTAAGCAATTTCCACTGGATCATGATTGAACAGAAATAGCTGGGTATCCCTCATGTTCTAGCGAGCTAAACACAAGTGAGAGCCAGGAATTGAAGTCCATTTGAATCCTGGCTCTGACACTGCCTTGCTGCGCGACCTGGGAGATAAATCACTTCATCCCTGATTCTGTTTCCCCATCTGTAAAAATACAGATGGGCTTCTTGTGAGGTAGCTGAGAGCTTTGACAATTAGGAGTGGTATTTTTAAAGGTAGCCCAGGTCCCACTGATTGCTCATGGCAGCTGGGTGCTGTACAAAAATCTAGCTGTTCGTGTCTACTGGACTAGGGTAGCTCGGAGCCACTCTGAAAAAGGACAAAGACAATGCATTTCCATTTCCTGTCCTGTGTTCTTCCAGCCCACTGATTCTGGTGATCTCTAGGGAAAGGGGCACAAGCAGTTGGAAGCACACGAAGTCCCATTTGGCTTTTTCTGTATAGGAAGTGTTAAATACTTGCAGAAGGGTTAATTCTACAGATTAGCTCTACTTGACTTGCTTACCTTTAGTTGAAGCTGTGGACATACCAAACCTGTAGAAAGTAAATAGAGTTTTGTCAGAGACTCAGGGCTCCAATATAAGGTAGGAAAGTGTCTGACTCGCCAAGCATAAGAGGTAGCAGGAGCGTTTCCTTCAAAAATTCTTCATGAGAGCACTTGAGACAAATTGGTCTTTGGGTGGGATTAACCGGCAACACTGGCTTCCAGTTCATGTTACTACTGTAGTGATCACTGCTGTATTTATTTTGAAAAATGGAAATCTCTCCTGGGTTAGCATCAGCACCATTGTTCCATACAAGCAGCTGCAAAGCCCCTCAATAACCACCATTCCCTTTGTTATTCTACATCACGGGGAGTAGGCAGCATCGGTTTCCTGGCATTTTAGGATCAAGGTAAGTGACACAGGTTACATACACAAAGCATGCTGTGCCAGTGCTAGTAAATCAGGTTTAAAAGTGTAGTCCAGGTGCTGAATACCAAACACTCGCCTCATATTTTGAGCACCATCTTCCCCTGCCTTAGCCACCTGTGACACTCAGGAGGGCAGGCAGGCAATGTTACCTAGCAGTGAATGCCCAGGCTTCTGCTCTAGGACTCCCACCTTGCATTCTGAGCTCTGCCAATAATGACCCTGGCCAAGCCCTTTCCCAAGACTCAGTTTCCCCAGCTGTAAATGGTGATAAAAACCACGTTCCTCTCCGGGGTGGGGAGAAGCAGTGTAGGGGCTGTGAGGTTTCAATCGTTAATACTTGTCCTAGCACATCAAAGCACTTGTCAAGAGATGCTTAGGCAAGCAACAAGGACTACAAAGTGGACAAAGCCTTCCAGAAACTCAGGTAAGCAGTTTTCCGAAAGGCAATCCAGTTAAGAAGCAGCCTTCATCTCCTCCTTACATGCCCCTCAAAAATGCAGACACTTTCAATCCCCAACGCTGCCCCAGATCCCCACACACAGAGCTGTGGCGAGGATCCGTATCAGTATGGGCTGTCAATGAGACAAGAGTCTAGGAGTTTTCCACCAATCACAAAAGGGTGACAGTGCTCCAAGCAGAGCCTTACCGAGCTGCTCGCGCCGCCTTCTTACTCTCCACGCTCACGGGGACATTGAATCTCTCAGCCCGTTTCTGCATTCTCTGAAACAGGGAGAAGAAAAAGGGAAAGACTTAATCCAGCCACACTGGCAGCCAGTTCAGGGGCACACCTTAAACCAGGGATGCCCGCATTCAGTCCCCAAGAAAGCATTCCCAAAGCGCTAGGAGGCCAAGAGCCCACTCTTAATTTGTGGCCTAGTATTTAAAGACAGAGATCAGAGTTCCTGGGCTCCATCCCCAGTTCTGCCAGAAACTCACCATGACTGAGCAAGTTTCACCACCTCTTTATGCCTCAGTTTCCCCTCCCCGCTTAAAACAGAGCTATTTCCCAGCCTCATTGTGAGGACTGGAGATCCTTGGAGAGAAGGCACTACAGAAGGGAAAACCATACAAAAGGTGTGTAAAACTATCACAAAATCATCTGAGATCTGCCTTAACAGATCATTAGAGCAGAGACTTGCAGCTGATCAGCTCTGCCCTCATGCCACAGCCAGTGGGAGAGAGTTGCTATTTGCATGGTCTGTATCATGGCCATCCCTTAAACTTCGGGATACAGGCCTAGCAATGTAGTGCTCCTTTATTTCTATGGCAGTGATGAACGGCATAATAAAAATCTAATCCTACAGAAAGCTTTTCTCCGGTGAAGTCCTGGCACCTGCAGCTCCCCAACTTTAAATCTGAGCAGAGCGTACTTATTAAACATCTGTATGGAAAGGGAACTGCCAAAGGAGAGACAGATTAGCACACTGACCCAGAGGCAAAAGGATGGACTTTTTTCCTTTTTCAAATTAGTACAATACAAATCTGCTGCCGCGCAGACTGGTTTGCCAAGCCGGTGAGACAGAACCTTGCGCATCTCATCCGGGGAGAACCTTGTGCCAAAAGGCAAAGCAGCATCAGCCCTCGCACTGACTGCAAAGGGAGCAACTGTGACTTGCCCTCCAGCGGCAGGAAGAAACCAGGACATTATTATTTTTTAAGTGAAACAAAAAGGAGAAATACGCTTGAAAAGAAGGGTTATTTCAAAAAAAGAAATTTGTTCCTTAAATCTTAGAACAAGTCTTTCTGCGGGTGACCAGCACAATTCACACAGCTGGCTCAGGAGTGGAATTGATCACTTAGCAGTGAAAATACGATTAATGCTGAAATTCACCACGGGAAGGATCCAGTCTGCCATCCTTTCCCCACAGGCCAAGATGCAGTCTGCCTTGGAAAGGAGCGAAGGATGGAAGTGTTGAAAGCACAGGGGTGCGTGTGTGGTCATACACACACACACTTATTTATAACCCTTTAAGTATTTTTATACTTAAAAGGAGGAAAGAAATTTGATCAGCCTTCAGTGCCTTATTCTTATTTATACAAGACCATAAAAGTTGATTTGGTGCTTTACAGCTAAGAGCAACTGGGAATTTCTTAGTTACTCGGACTAAAAGTAGCTGCAATAACCATTCCCTTGACTATTGTCAAGCATTGAACAAACTTCTATGTGAAGAGAGACTGAAAAGACGGACTGTTTACCTTCACGAAGACAGCAATATGGGAGGGATGCAGTCAGAAGTAACAAAATCATGGTCTAGAGAAGTTAGACCAAGCTCTGCAACTCACCCTCTTCCATAGCACAAGAACAAGAGTGTGTTTAACGAAACAAAGGGAACATGTTTAAAATTGATAAGAAATATTTGTTCGTGCATTAGCCTGCTGAACTCATGGCCCCAAGATAGAATTCAGGCCAAAAGCTTAGCGAGAGTCAGAAAAGGATTGGCCATTTATATGAACAACAAGACTATCCAGAGTTGTTATAGTGAACACTATAACCACAGACAAGAGCTTTGGAAGGTCTATACACCCTCCTGCTTCTGGGCACACGCCAGCCTGGGTATTACGGGCTAGGAGGGGGCAGTTTATCTGCAGATTTTGCACCTACCACTGAAAGGGCTAGTATTGGACACTGCTGGGGGTAGGATATTGGACTAGATGGAACAGTGGTCTGATCCAGGCAATTCTTATGTTCTTAACTACTTACTAACCCTTTGTAACACTAAGCTCCTTATGGTATTAAAACAGAATTTTAAAAAACGTGATTTACTTATGCTCTTACTTTACACTTGCATTTCATTCCGCTTGAACCAATGAGGCCCAGGAAGGTGAAATGACTTGCCCTAGAGGTCACATGGCAAGTCAGTGGCTGAGCTGGGACTAGAACCCAGGAGTCCTGGAAATGTCAGTGGGATGCCATTCTACACACATCTACTCCAGCAGGTGTCTTGATTAAAAAGGTACATGAAACTAATTTACATAACAAAAATGTGTTTTCTTTGTGAATGGGTCTTGGCGGAGTTTGGAACTGAAAACAAGGCTGTAGGTATGATGTCAGCGAAGGCATTTAATGAGCTGTTTAAGCAGCTAATGACAAAGGCATCCCACAAAGCGTGGAAGACGACACTTCGTGATTTGTTCTGGCTCCACCTCAGATCAATTTTTACGTATTTCTCCTCATTGCTCCCCCAGCTGAAGTCATAATCCTCCCTTTCAGACATCACCCCTGGTTGCTGTGGAGCTGTTCATGTCATAAACAGAAGATTATAACTTCAAGGTGGTGGCTGAACAGCAAGGAGAGACAAATCATGTTTTCATATCAACTCTTGAGTTATGGAGAACAAGAGAAAAAAAAAACCAAGACAGAAAAAAGCATTAGAGGAAGCAGAATGGGTTTTGGAGACTGAACACTTTTGCAGTTTCCACAGGGGACTGCATCAGTTGCTTCTGGTGTGTGTATTTTAAAGAAGACAAGTAAGCATAAAAGAAGAGAGAGGATCATAAAAGGTAAAGATGAGAATCTGTTAACTGATCAGTTCATCCCAAACAGGATTATTCCCTACAGCGTATTCTCAGCAGGGCTCTATCGTCTCCAGTTTGACAGGTCTCGAGGAATCCAGGATATCAGTCTAACAGAGCTGGGAACGGCAGTCCAGTGATAGGGCTTTAGAGACATCAGGAACAAAGATGCAGCTTACAAAGCCCATGTGATAATGGAGGTAGGCCTGAGTTCCTCTCTAGCAATCCCTTCAGCCAACTCACATCAGAGGACGCCATGGACTAAGTTCATCACTGACTGCAATACAGTTACAAGCTAGGGATGAATTTGGCTTGCTGCTGCCCGGCAGGTGGCACTGATGCGTGGCTTGTGATGATTGCTGGTAAGAAGGAATAAAGTGGTAGAAATGAGACAGGAAGAAAGGAAAGTGACATACACTGACAGACGATTGACAGGAGCAGACCTTAAAATCTGGTGGCAAAATGAAATGCACCAAGAGCTCGACATCTCTTAAAGACAATCTGCAGCCTAAAGCAACTCAGAATCACAATATAAAGCCCTAAAAAAACTAACAGGGTTTACAATGGAAACACCGATAAGAAACTTAAGGGAGGGATCCCAAAATGTGAAACACACACACACACACACACCAGTTAAACAGATACCCCTAAAAGAAGGGAAGGGATGGGGTGGCGACAGGAACCTTACCTCCATCTGTGGTATTTCTGATGTTATTTTCACCACTTTCTTTTCTGCACCCCTAGACGATTGGGGGGAAAAAGAGAATGGATCAGAGCCAGGAACTGACACTCAATCTAATTTCCAACCACAGAATTCCTATTAGTTTAAAATAATATGTCCCAGTAGCAGATATACTGGGTTGCCTCCCTCCACCTCTGTAAGTATAACCAACACATCTCAACCATCACTGGGTTTATGGTCTACAGAACGAAAGCACCCTCAGCCAACACCCCTAGGACACCAACGCCTCTCCAGCCCCTTGCAAGACAAACCTCTGTAAGCGTGGCACTAGGTAACAAAGAGAACACCAGGTATGGAAGTACAATCCTTACCCAAGGTTGGGGTAAGACAGAGGGAAGTACTCTCTTGGTGAGGCCACAGCTTGACAGTCAGGCCCCATGGGTCCTAAATAGCGTGACTAGTGGGGTGGGGGTGGGCTCTAGCAGTCAGGACTCCTAGATTCCATCAGGGGCTCTGACAGGAAGCGTGGCCTAGATGCCAGAGAAGATCAATGGGGTCAAGAACTCTTGGGTTCTCCTCCCAGCTCTGTTACCAATGCAGCCTCGATGCTCCCCAAGTCACAGCGGGGAGGTGAGGATTAACCAGCGTGCACACAGCACTCTGAGAAGCTTGCTTGAAAGGTGATACAGAAATGCAAAGTATCACACATGTTCCACACACCCAAGAATAACCTATCGCTATTTCCCAGAGGCTCTCAACAGTAATGTTCAGCTCCCACCAGAAGCCCAAAGCCTGGACCATGTGCCCTGTAGAGCTTTATTCCTTTACAAAGGATTGCTCTGTTCTAGTTCACGGCACGGCCACCGGTTACTTTCACCAGGTCAGCACCAGCTTCCTCAGCTCTGGCGATATTTCAAATGCACGCTTCTTTAACAATGCACAGTTGGCTACAGTGAAGACCAAACACAAATATAATGGAGTGGGCGTGCTCCAAAGTTTATGCTCTGAAAATAGGGCTGAGGTTTGAGGGAGAAAACAAAGGAGGAAAAGAAAGTTCGGAAGTTCCCAGGGTAAAAGAAACAGCATCCTCCTCCCCCCAAACAACTCCCATAAACCAGTGGGTCATAACCAGCCTCATTAAGGTCTCCCATTTAGAGAAATGTGCTGCCTTTGTTCCAGATTCCTGGCCAGTTTTCCCATTTTATGCCCTGAAAGGTAGTAATGGTTTAATTACACTTGCACAGGAAGCAATTCTGAACAGGAACCAGGACTTGTTACTCTCCAGCCTCCACAGGAGCTGCTTGTTTGGGACGCAGATAAAGGACGCCCCCTGCTGTCCAAAATTAAGTACTGAACTGAAATGAGCTTGAAGCAGTTCTATCTCCTTCGCAGACTGTTGTACATCAGAGAGTTTGGTTCTCTCTCCTCTCTTTCATAGTAACAATTTAAGTACTGGTAAGGCGGCAATCATGCAGGCAAATACGCAGCTATGACACACTCAGCCAGAGCTCCCAGGCAGCCAAGGACATTAGAACCTGATTTATGGTTATGGGGGGATGTGGGTTGGGACACGAGGAATTGTCCCTTTCTCCTTACAAGACCTTTAACTTACAGCTGGGCCAGTGTCTACAGCTGAGATGAAGGGGCCCAGAACATGGTTTCGTCTGAAGTATATTACTCACATGCGCCCACAAGCCAATGTACTGCGCTATAGTCTCATTTCAATGCTCTAAAGAGCTCTTCATTCCCACTGCTGCAGCTTCCTTCAGGTACTCCCAACAGCCCAGGCGGGAGCATGAATGTAGGCAATTAAGGTGAAATTCACACTTACGCAGAGGGCCAGGACCAGGCCTATGCACCGCTTATGTGCTATCCTGATGGCTTAAGTGAGGCTTTGTTCTGACCCACAGCACGGGATTGAATGTCAAGAGGGTAACATTAACAAGCTCATGTTGACTACTTGAACACAGTAACTGGCAATGGAGGACAGCAAAACACATGCTGGAAACACCCTCCTGTAGCCAGAGGTGAGGGCTACACAGAGGACTGGGAGGAAAAGTCCTGAATGCCAATCGAAGCAGGGACAATGACTCCTGTTGTGGTCCTGGACAAGCCACTTTACCTCTCTGCTCCCCAGTTTTCCATCTGACAGAAATAAGAGGGATAAATACTTCCTTGCCTGCCAAGGAGTGGTGAGGGTTAGCAGCAAAGGGCTTTGCAGAGAAAAGCATCGCCAGTGTTGCAGGGATTTGCTACCAGTAATGCACTGGGATTTAACGTCCACCATTCACATGTGTCTGACGAAGTGGGTATTCACCCACGAAAGCTCATGCTTTAGTCTATAGTCTATAAGGTGTCACAGGACTCTTACTGTTTACAGATCCAGACTAACATGGCTACCCCTCTGATACGCCACCATTCAGTTCATCTGAAAGAGGGTCTTCTCTTTGCACATGATGCATCTTCGCAGAGCCAAACAAAAACCAAAACCGCAGGCTAATTTCCTATTTCCCTTCTGGCACTAAACCCTGTGCATTCTATATCTGCAGTAACTGCTAAATCACCCCCCCAGCATCCAGCAAACAACTGTCTGTGGATTAATAATGAAACTCAACTCAGAGCTACAGAAACAAATGCTTAGGAACCACAATGAAAGGAAAAAAGCATGGAAAGACATCCTGTGCTGTGACTTGCTGGCATGATGCAAAAGCGAGGAGACTAATTTACTAGTCTCATCCTCTTCCATCCGACTCCATGTCACTGCGGGTCACCTGAGCGAATGGGAAATATACAGCATAGACACTGTCACAAGAGAAGGAAGAGGCCAACTAGGCCAACTGACTGGAAATCAGATGAATATTTCACATTTCTATAGTATCTTTCATCCCCAAATCCTTAACAAACTATACACAGCTCCCCTGAAATGCAGCTGCCTCGGAGGTGGACCACAGTAGCCAGTCCAACAGCAAGGTGAGGCCAAGGACACCAGGCCAGAATTCTGCTCTCTCAGAAGGTGTCAGGGATGTTTGGTGACCACACAGGGCAGATAGAGCCTTGCTTTTCAAAGTTTCCTCCAAAAGATCTACAGACTAAACTGCTTGGAAGTCAGTTTATCTGCCAGGGATGAATGAAGGGCAGAGCCTACCCTGCTGGGATGGGAACCTGTGATTCCAGGCAGTCCAAGGTATTGCACACCTGATGTTTATTCCACTAGGCCCCCTCCACACACACACACACACCCCTATGATACTTGTCTTTGTAGATTTCAACTCCTTTGAAGCAGGTACTATGGAACTAGTGAGTGCTCATACAGTGCTACTGTTTCCACACCCAGACATACCCCCCTCAGTAACAGCCATGCATTCCCCAGAAACATACACATCAGCTGATTTTTCAGGAGGTTCTTCCTCTTTAGCAGGAGGCTCTACCGGTTTCTGTTCTTCTTCCTGCAATTCAATTAGTTGAGAAAGTGGGTTAGGTTAATACTCCAGTCAACTGAATGGAAGGAAGAGGCATTGGAGGGGAACACTGTCAACATTTACAGATTTGGATGGCTTAAAAACATCTACCCAGAGCTCTAGGTTCTTGGAAACAAGTTTTTCCACATTACATATAGAATTCAAATGGAGACAATGTCCCCAGTCAGTGCACCCTTCTCCCCCTGAATCTCTGCACATCAGATCTCACTTTCCCTTTCCACCCAGTCCCTGGAAAAAGAGACAGGCTTTGCAACATTTACTGAAAGTCAACCATCTCGGACTCTGGCAAACCAAGGAGAAAATTAACCTCTCTGATTTTAAACCAGAGGGCTGTCAGCTGCAACGTATCAGCTGCCCCTAGTAACACCTGAGGAAAGAGTCTCTCTAAAGGTTAAGAGGCCCAAGAGTGAACCTATGTACCCAGTCTAATGTACTTTAAGACTCCTCCTGATGAAGGAAGGCAGGCAGGCAGAAAGAGACTAAGAATTATGTAGAATTATGTACAAAAAATAACTGCATTCAAAAATAAAACGGAAACCTTTAGAGCCTACAAGTCCACTCAGTCCTACTTCTTGTTCAGCCAATCTCTCAGACAAACAAGTTTGTTTACATTTGCAGGAGATAATGCGGTCCACTTCTTGTTTACGTCACCTGAAAGTGAGAACAGGCATTTGCATGGCACTGTTGTAGCCGGCGTTGCCAGATGCACTAAATATTCATATGCCTCTTCATGCTTCAACCACCATTCCAGAGGACATGCGTCCATGATGATGATGGGTTCTGCTCAATAACGATCCAAAACAGTGCAGACCAATGCATATTCATTTTCATCATGAGAGTCAGATGCCACCAGCAGAAGGGTGATTTTCTTTTTTGGTGGTTCAGGTTCTGTCATTTCCGCATCGCAGTGCTGCTCTTTTAAGACTTCTGAAAGCATGCTCCACACCCCATCCCAATCAGATTTTGGAAGGCACTTCAGATTCTTAAATCTTAGGTCAAGTGCTGTAGTTATCTTTAGAAATCTCACATTGGTCCCTTCTTTGCATTTTGTCAAATCTGCAGTGAAAGTGTTCTTAAAATGAACAACATGTGCTGGGTCATCATCCGAGACAACTATAACATGAAATATCTGGCAGAATGCAGGTAAAAAGCAAAGCAGGAGACATACAATTCTCCCTCAAGGAGTTCAGTCACAAATTTAATTAACACATTATTTAACAAGCGTCATCAGCATGGAAATGTTTAGCATATATGGCACGTAAATACCGTACCTTGCAATGCCAGCTACAAAAGTGCCATCCAAACGTCTGTTCTCACTTTTGGGTGACATGGGCAGCATTATCTCCCGTAAGTGTAAACAAACTTGTTTCTCTTAGCGATTGGCTGAACAAGAAGTAGGACCGAGTGGATTTGCAGGCTCTAAAGTTTTACATTGTTTTGGTTTTGAATGCAGTTTCGTAACAAAAAAACAAAAGTCTACATTCGTAAGTTGCTCTTCAGTGAGTGAGGCCTAAAAACTAACTCAGTTTACTTCATACTTTTTACAGATTCAGACTAACATGACTACCCCTCTGATACTTCATACTTAGGGTTACTATTAAAAGAGTCCAATTCTGTAATGTAAGCCACATACCAAGATTATGCAGTCCCCAAGAAACCCCATTAGTAACAATGTCAAATACACTACAGTTCATTCACAATGGAGTTCCCCATGATTGCAACAGTGATTGACATGATATAGAGTAATTAATCTGTACATTGACATCAGGCAAACTGGTACACAGCTACACCTACAAATAGATTGACAGTATGATAATCTGCTCACAGTAATAGGATTTACCTCTGTTTCTTCTCCCAAAACATCTTCTTCATTTGCTTCTTCTTCAGCTAAAAGAATTTTAAAAAATCCACAGATTAGTGAGAGATTAACTCCTAGAAGGCTGATGTTCTCCACACTAATAAGTAAGTGAATGTTGTAAAGATTCTATTAAGGTTCTTACATCTTACCACAATATGTAAGCATATAATCTAGGAATTGTTTTGGAGAAGCTCTGTGGCCTGTGTTACACAAAATGTTTACATAGACACTTCATAAATTTGTTTTTTTTAGGGGGGTGGGAATAGGGATCAAAGAAGAAAAGAATACACCTTGAATTACTCAATATTACAGTCACTCTCCATACATAGACTTGGATGGGAGCGTCACATGAGGCCCAATTCATCAGGTGTTCCTATCACCAAGAAAATTCTGAGGACTGTCTCATCAGGGAGATTCTCAGAGGCTACTGCCACAGGACAGCTCTTATTGTAAGAGTCTCACAGCAAGCCCATGTAATGGGGACTGTTCACAACAGCTAGAATCTATAAAAAGGAACCAATTAGGGGGAGTTCAAAATTCCTGTTAAAAAAAAAAGGCCACAGCTGGACCCTGAGTCGACCTTGCTAGAGGGGACCCTCGAACTGCAAAGCTTGCTCCAGCGCAACATATTACCCACCGTGTTCATCAAGGTAGGCCTGGAGTCTGTTTATGAGATCCTGTTTGTTTCCTTTCACCTCCAGGCCACGGGCGAGACATTCTTGTTTCAGTTCAGCAAGCTGCGTACCAGAAGAGACTTCCCATTAGCATACTTCATTCATTCAAGTTTGCAAAGAACAGGAGAAACACCGCCAAAGCAAAAGGATCAAAACAAGCAAATAATGAGCAGACCAGATAAACCAAGGGCATTGGCACTGACAAAAGAAAAGGCAATAAGTCTAGTGGTTAGAGCTGGGGAGGGGACCAGGAGTCAATGAGTGGGTTCTTTCCAGCTTTTTCATAGGCTCCCTTTGTGTAGCCTTGATTTTACTTTACCCCTGATATCTAGGATTCCACAGAAAATGTACTAGAAGGGAGCAGTGCTGCACTAGAAGGGAGTCAGATAATCTACTAGAATTTCTCCATCACAATTTCTGTCATTCTCTTGGTGCTTCCATTTCTCCCATTTGTCAAATGCCTCAAGCCCTCTGAGGTAGACAGGCACTTCACAATCCTTGGACAAAAAGAGCTTGAGAAGGACAAAAGATGTATTATTAACGTAGGGTCTGAATCTGTGCTCCCCTGAGAACTGCTTTACATCCTGCAGATTCTGAGTTGCTCTGGGGACTGGAACAGAAACGTAGCTGCAGACATTACATCCCGCATTGGACAAAAACAGCAGAAAAATTACATTGTTACTATAGAACAATCTCTAGTCACACTCCTTAAGTATAATTAAACCTGCCTACTCACCCCAAAATACTCAAGATATGAAGAACTTCCAATCGCTACTTGCTATCATTAGTGTCATCATAATGGTCAATTGAAAATTCTGAAGATAAGAGCATAGAGATGATACCTAGTGTCCAGGGACTGGAAGTCACGACTGCTGGGATTTGAGAGGAGTGTGTTCTAGTGGTTAGAGCAGGGGCAGGGGGTCAGGATTTCTTGAAACTACTCTCAATCGTGCCAATGATTTATTGATGCCTTGGACAAGTCAGTTCATCTCCCTGTGATCGGTTCCCCCCCCCATCTAATAAATAAAAATATGTGCCTCTCTATGTAACTGTTTCAAAGACATTAAGATGAAAGGTCCTTCTGTATGACACTATAGTCATGTTATTGAAACCACAGAAGTTAGAGACAAAAGAGCCATTAGATGGGCCCAGGCAAATGGACTGGATAAATTCAAGATTATCCCCTAATGAACTCTTTCTAGTGTTCTGCCCAGGCTAATTTTAAGAGTCCTAAATACAGGCTTCAATCACAATCCTCCCAAGATTATATTACGGTCAAACATCTTGCTAGCGAAGTTTCTTCCCCTGTAGAATTCTGACATGCTTCTTCATTAGCCTCATACAGGTTTGGTGAGATTTCTTATTGAGACAAAGACTAGAGGACATGCTGAGAATGTCCTCTAGAGAATGCTGATGATTCTGGGTAGGTTAATCGCTGTACCTGGTGTGTGCAAGGATTGATATTTGGCTACCCTGTAGTCAGGTCCTATCCTCACTCTTTTGCTTCAGTCACAGTAAGGCCCATTTAAGCAGTTTTAGAGCATTGTTCGCACTAGGGTGTGAAAGCAACAGCATCACCGCCACAAACTAAAGGATGTGCCACTTTTGAAGGCCCAATATCCTCTGGGAACCCCCTACTCTGGGGAGGAGGCAGCCAGGGACGGCAGCTCCCCCCTCTGCCCGGGGGGGAAGGGGGGGGTTTCTCCGCAGTATTGGAAGTGGCCGCCCTGCCCAGGGTTTTGTGACTCTCTCCCGAGCACCTTATTTCACTAGCACCGGGGGGGGGGGGTCACAGCGCGTCCCCACGGGCAGGAAGGCGCTTGGGGGCAGCCCCCGCCGGTCGCGCCGGCCTCCCGCGCTCGCCCACCGCGCAGCCCAGGGGGCGGAGGAAGGCCCCGGGGCCGGGGCCGGGGCCGGGCCACGCACGTGCTGCTGGCGGGGGCTGAGGCTCGGAGGCGGCGAGGCGCGGGCGGCCCGGGGGGGTCTCGGCCTCGGGCGCAGGCGGGGGTCAGGCTCCGCGGCTGCCCCGGGGAGGGGGGAGCGGGGGCCAGGCCCCGCCCGCTCTGAGGGGGAGGGAGGGAGGCGGGGCCCCGCGGCGCGCGCCCCGCTCCGTTACCTTCAGCTTGTGGAGCTCCACGGTCTCCGCCGCCATCTTGTCGCCTCCTCAGGTCGCTCCTCCCGCCTGGCCCCGCCCACCCCGAGCGCCCGCCGCCCAATGAGCCGCGCTCTTCCTGAGCGGGCGCTCAACCCGCCCCTCAATATCGCGCCTTCCTACTGGCCCAGCGGCACCCGGCCCTGCGGCTTCCTATTGGGTAGCCACAGAGGGAGGGGCGGGGACAGAGCTGAGCGACGGCGACGCGGGCCAATAGGTGCGCAAGGGACGGAGGTGGGCAGCCAATAGCGGACGGCAGCGGGGGTGGGGCGCAGGCAGGGCCACTTCCTGGAGACGAGCCGGGGCAGCGGTGTGGAGGTTCCGCACCCGCCGCCAGGTGGGTGAGGCGGGGGGGGGGTCGGTTATAGGGGCCCGAGGGCTCTGAAGGGGGAAGGAAGGGGGGGAGGAGCAGCTATAGGGGCCTGCCGGCGGGGGGCTATGTAGGGGGCGGGGCTCCGATGGGGGCGGGGCGGTCTGCGGTGGGCGGGGCACTGATGGGGGCGGGGCGGTTTGCGGTGGGCGGAGCACCGATGGGGGCGGGGCGGTGGGCGGGGCACTGATGGGGGCGGGGCGGTTAGTGGTGGGCGGGGCACCGATGGGGGCGGGGCGTTCTGCAGGGGGCGGGGCGGCTCGTGGTGGGCGGGGCCCCTATAGAGGTACTAGCGGCTGGCGCGCTGGCTCAGGAGACCTGGGTTCTGTTCCCGGCTCTCCCCTTGGCCTGCTCGGTGACCTTGAGCGAGTCATTGCCTCGCTCTGTGCCTCAGTTTCCCCATGGGTAGAATGGAGAGCATGATACTGCCCTCCTTTGTAAAGAGCTTTGAGATCCACTGAGGAAAAGTGAGATTTAAAGAGCTAGGTGGTGGTGGTATTCTACTGGAAGGGGTGACGCGGCCATAGAAGGGCTGAGAGGTGGAGGGAGACATATGGGATGCAGGATGAGCTGTAGGTATTGGGGGGTGGGGCCATAAAGATGGGGAGAAACTAAAACCTGAATTACAGAGCAAAAGCAACTCATAGGGTCCCTGCAATTTCAGCTTTGCTTGCGGGATTTCCAGAATCACTAACAAGTGCCATCCAGTGGATGAGAGTGGGGGATGAGGGGAGGGGGCTGGGAGTCAGGATGCCTGGGTTCTATTCCCCAGCTCCGGGCAAGGAGTGGCTAGAGGAGGCAGCTATGCCTGGGTCCCGCTGCTCATTGCCGCTACCTCAGTTTGTGGCTGTGGGGGCGGTCGTTTCCCCTCTCTGTGACTTGATGTTCTGCCCGTAAGATGGGGATACAGAGACCTTACCAACCCGCCTGGGGGCTGTGATGATTCATGCATTAATGTTTATAAAGCATCTGGGGACTCTTGGCTGCAAGATGTTGCAGAAGGACAAAGTATTAGAAAGAAACCTGGAATGGGCATGTGCCGAAAGCCATGATCCCAAGGAAGGATGGCGTCAGGCACATGGCGGAATCAGAAAACCTCGTCGTCTCAGATGAGTAACGGACTCATCTCCTACACCCCGTCTCTCATTCAGGATGAACGTCGGGGTGGCCCACAGCGAGGTGAATCCCAACACACGGGTGCTGAACAGCCGTGGCATCTGGCTGGCCTACGTAATCTCGGTGGGAGTTCTCCATATCATTCTCCTCAGCATCCCGTTCTTCAGCATTCCCGTGGTCTGGACCCTCACTAATGTTATACACAACCTGGTGAGTCAAATCTCAGCCTCCCGGCTCCTTTTCCTGCACTGCTAGAAAGAGCAGGATTCACCTCGGCTCCTTGGGCCCTGGCGGAGCTGGGATGAGGCCCAGTCCCTCCCTGCTGGGTCAGCACTCAGAGAGATGTAGCTATAGAGGGTGCTGTATTTGGGAAAGCTTAAGGTGATAGAGGAAGTACTGTCCTGACCCCCGCTGATGATCAGCTGTGGCCTGACACATGACATGTCGTTATCCTTTTCCTAGTTTAGGAGCAAGAACTCCTGAGTTCTGTTTCCAGCTGCCACTCTCTTAGGCAAGTCACTTTACCTAGGGAGAACTTACCTGCCCAGCCAGCCCTTTCCTAAACCCAGACGCGGTCTTTGACTCTGGCCTCCCCAACAATGAGTTCCACAGCTTCACTGCGCTCTAGCTGTGTGTCCTCCCCCCCATTGTGTTAATGATACAACAGCATAAGGACCCAGGCCCTATCCTTACATCCTCCCTTCTCACGCTGGGAATTGCAGGTGATGTACTGGTTTCTTCACACTGTGAAAGGGACCCCGTTTGAGACGCCGGACCAGGGCAAGGATCGCCTGCTCACGCACTGGGAGCAGATCGACTATGGGACGCAGTGCACCTCCTCCCGCAAGTTCCTCAGCATCTCTCCAGTCGTTCTGTGAGTGTCCGCTCCTGCTGTGGCAGGTCAGCTGTAGAGCTGTCAGTGGGGTTTCATTTCCAGGACCTGCCTGCTCTGCAGGGGGCCTATGGTAGCAGTGCTTCAAACCTGCCCAGAGCTGCAGCTCCCAGGCATTCAGTGGGGCTCACTGCAGTGCCCCTGCGTAGCCCAGGGAGACTAGAAGCACATTATGCCAGGCTCCAGCTTCAGCTGGAGTGGCTCAGGGAGAAGGTGGGTTTGCTGTAGTCTGCGTGGAGCCATACTGGGCACTAGCCTACGCTGGGCCTTCCCCTACGCAGGGAAAGCCACCTTGGCTAGAGAATATGTCGCTTTTCAATGGAACTGGCCAGAGCCCTGCATGCCTTGGCAAGGTGGCTGCCCTCTGAGGCACAAGCTCTCGGGCCTGAAACAAACCAGTGGGCATCAGGCTAGTCCTTGAAGGCTTGTGCCCTGAGCAGCATGGGCTCTGGTGACTGAACTCTGCCGGGGAAATAGTTCTGCATGAGGGTCATTGGCTGGGATGTTTGCATGACCACCTCTGCTGTCAATCCAGCCTCAGAAATAGCTTTCACGTGCCGTCACCCCAGCCGGGGACTGGATGGCCACAGAACTAACCCTGCCTCTGTCTCTCTTCCAGTTACCTCCTCACCAGCTTTTATACCAAATACGACCCTGCACATTTTATAATCAACACGACGTCCCTCCTCAGCGTCCTCCTCCCCAAGCTGCCCCAGTTCCATGGCGTGCGTGTCTTTGGCATCAACAAATACTAAGTCAGCGCTGCCCAGCCGGCTGCGAGGGAAGAGGGGGCCCATCCCAACAAGGAGTAACGAACCCAGCGTGAAGGTGCTGTCCCGTGAACTAGCCCACTGCTTGAGCCACTTGGAGGGATTATTTTGCAAGGGGATTAAGTTACTCTCCCTAATAATCATCGGTATTTGGGCTTTATCTTTTGTTTGGGTGGAGAGAACTGTGAGGAGGGAGGGGGTCTAAGTGTCACATGAGCTACCCTGTCAGCTGTCTACCGCTCATGTAACTGCGAGAGGGGAGAACTGCTGCCCAGCTGGGGGGAGATGGCCAGTCTGTGCATCCTCCCCATCCTTGTGTTTTATAAACTTCTACCGTAATAAAGACGTTTTAGAGACAACAGTGGTGTTCTTGCAAGGGGGTTCTAGGCTTAGAGGAATCAGCCAGGGGTGACGGTAAAGAACAGAAGATATTCACTCAGGGGAGAGGATGTGGAGTGGATCCCACAACCCACTGCTCGTTCCGCAGAAGAGAGAGGCTTCTTCAAATCATATTTTAATTTAACAAAAGTGATAAGAAAGAATTACACAATCATCTTAAAAACCTCCGTGCTCCGTCCTCAAGACACAGGGGATGAACCGTGCCTACGCCCGACATCAAACACTCACATGGCAATACAGGTCAGGCAGAGTGATTGATTGTCCAAGACTTATTTTTTTGCAAAACGTATTTAAGCATCTTAAGGCAGCTCTGCCCCGCAGCAGCCCAAGCAGATGCGCTTCCAGCCGATCCGCTTCCCCAAAGCTCCAGTAGCGCCGAGAAGCTGCGGAGGCACCCGGCCAGGTGCTCGGAGGCAGGGGAGAGGGAACATGCCTGTAACTCAGTTTCTGGCTCCCCCGCTGTGAATGGAGTTAGGCAGCCCTGGCAGCAGAGCCACAGAGGCCACGCAAGCTCAGGGGAGAAAAGAACAGAGCAAGCTGGCAGGTGAGACCAGGGAGGGGTCCTGGGGCGTGGCTGCTCTCCTGGGCATGCTCGGCACAAAGCCGGGGAGCCTGTGGCTTTCAGTGTAAGGGAGGCCCCAGCGAAAGAGAGGCTCTGGCATCTGCCAAAGGCAAGCGCTGCTGTACTTGCTCATGATGAAAAGACAAGCGAAGGAGGCTGGCAGCCCAGCAGTAGACAGACTCCCCCTTAAACATGAAGGGGTAAAGAGCAGCAAGGTGGTTATGACAGCTGCCCAAGAGGAGCCAACAAGAAGCCACGAGCATACAGGCCAAGAGGACATCACCATTCTGGAGCTGCCTCATTTCCTGCCCCATGTGATGGCAGCTAGAACATTACTGGAGGAGTTGTGCCCTCCTGGTATATTTCCAAGGCCCCTTAATGCACATTTTGGGGTCACCGAGGCACTACCAGCCAAGGTGTCCTTTGCAGCTGAGAACTAGAGAGCGCAAATCCCCAGCAGCCCTGGTTCTCCATGTGGGAGAGTTCAAGGTGGAGCTCCATTGGGAAGAGCTTCCAGGTGAGGAGAGATTAAAAACGACTGGGACAGCTCAGCTTGGAAAAGAGATGGGGGGAGGGGGGAATATGACAGGTTGATAAAGTCATGAATGGTGTGAAGAAAATGACTGGGGAAGTGTTATTTACCCTTTCTCATAACAAACCAACCAAGCATCACCTAATGAAATGAATAGGCAGCAAGTTTAAAACCAACAATGGATCCCACAATGCACAGTCAACTTGTGGAACTCCTTGCCAGGGGATGTGGTGAAGGCCAAAACTATAACTGGGTTCAAAAAAAGAATTAGTTAAGTTCACAGGGGAGACGTCCATCAATGGCTGTTAGCCAAGATGGGCAGAGACACAGCCCCGTGGTCTGGGTGTCCTTAAACCTCTGACTGCCAGATGCTGGAAGTGGAAGACAGGCTGGATCTCTCAATGATTGCCCTGTTCTGTTCACTCCCTCAGAAGCACTTGACACCTGCCACTATCTGAAGCCAGGACACTGGGCTAGCGGGACCATTGGTCTGACCCAGTATGGCCGTTCTTATGATTAGCTCCCTTATGATTAGATCACTAGGACGCACGGCTTTACATTGTCCATTCATCCATTATGCACCAGTGACTGTGATTGGCCTCGTGTTAAAACACTGCTTCCTCCTCCCACCAACTTCAACCCTAGAGCTAACGGCTGCCTGCTCAGTTCAAGGTAAACTGAGCCCAGGAGCGAGGGGATAGGGTGCCAGATGTGGGCCGCCTCTCGCAGACCAGGTAAAGGCCTGGCAGAAACAGTCCAAGCTGCCCCCACCCCCGCCGCCTCAGAGGGAGCACAGCTTGCACCTCCTCAGGGGTCCGGTCAGACCCTGCGGTGCTGCATACAATCCTGCTGCCCTCTCAGAGGACCCCACATTTGCACCCACTGTAGCTGGAATTTTTAGGGACAGGGGTGCACGTCTGCAAGGAACCAGCTAAAGACCCTTGATTCATTTCACATAAGGCCCCCCCCCCCCCCCACTAGCCATCCGATGCGGAGACTCACTCCCAGCTCAGCTGCCCTTAGAACCAAGTAGCCAGAGGCAAAGAGCTCTACAGCCCTGCTCCCCGCAGGGTTCAGTCCTGCTGCCCACAGTTCACGCTGGGAAGAGGAATCCGGGTTTGCAGGTAAGTGACACCTAGGGGAGAAACAGGCTGACGAGAAGCCAGCTAAGCGGTTCCCGTCACACCCTTCACCTAAGGAACAGAGGCTCACGTAACAAAGCTAGAGGAAGGCTGAGCTGGGAGGGTTTGTTTTAAAGAGCTTTGTCTGGTCATTAGAAGGAGGGTGATGAGGAAATACCTGACCTCACCCCTCCTGTCCAGGGCAGCCAGGCCAGGCCTTAGTTCACAGACAAAGGCAGCACCAACAAAGATTCAGGATGTCCTGAGGTACTTCTTCCACTAGCCCAAAATCCAGCTTTAGCGGGGGCCAGGCCTCCTGCTAGTGATGTCCCCCTTTTTCACACCTGCACAGTGGGGTCTGGACATAAGGTGGGTATGAAGAGAACTCGTAATCCTCCTGGGGTTTATTTTGCAGGGGCAGAGGGAATTGTTCAATATACACTCACCCGTTTAATCCTAAAGCAGAGCTTTCTGCTCACACCCACACAATTGTTTGTGTAGACCCTACCCTAAATCCACTTCGTTTTGGAAATTTAGCAGTGGAATGCCAAAACAACCTGACAAGTAAAAGGAGTTACTTCCTGGCACAACTTAAAAATCAGCTTTACTGCACCTGGGGTCAAAGTATTTCAGCAGCAGCTCTCTGAGCTGGGTGCGTGTTAGCGACCGGCAGAGCAAACCTAAGGAGGTTACAGAAAGTGCCAACAGAAAGCCGAGGTGTAATACACGGAATTGAGTGACGCTGCCCTGGGAAGGGGGGGGAAGCACTCCCCCATCTGCTCTCGGGGACTGAGCTATATCTATCGCAAGGGGTATGCACATAAGAGAGATATGTACAAAGAGGAACCAGCTGTTAAAACCCAAGACCAATCCTTCAGGGAGAGGCTGGACAGTTACAGACCCGTCTAACTGCCAGGAGCTGGCAGGGCCCAGTGGAAGCAGACCAGGTTGGGGCTGGGCTTACAAACTTGACCTTGCTCCTTTGGAAAGTCTGGCCCCCCTGTGTGCGAGCGGCTGGCACCGGCCAACATCCCTGTGAATAGTAAATTCAATACGGGCTGCACAGATCAGGAGACTTGTGAAGACAACATCTCACACCTGAGCTCCCAGAGAAACCTGCTGAGGAACTGCTGTCCCGCATCTCAGGCCTGTAGCAGAGCCCAGCTGGCAGGAAAGCTACCCACGGCTGGGAATCAGGGCCGAGGGGAAATCAGCAACAAAAATCAGATTGGGGGGGGATAAGCATGAAGCTAGGGGCCAGCCTGTGCTACCAGCGCAGTGGGAAGGGAGCACCCCCCCGCCTCATTTCATCTCTGGGGAAAAAGGCTTCCCCACCCGCTCCGCTGAGAGCGCAGACAGATGCACTGGCTACAGCAGCAGGTATGGAGAACGCTCTGCAAGAGTTAGACAAGGGACTCAGTCTGGGCTCCCAGGGCCAAGGCCAGGCTGCTCCCTGGAAGCATTCTCCAGGCAGCTGTGAGCTGGGCAAGCTGCCCTCCAGCACCGGAGGGTTAACGCTCGGCATGGCTCTTCTAGGGTGAGGAGTTGCGGGGACGGGCGGGGTCAATCCGATCTGCTGCAGAAGCTTTAGGAGGCCAAATCGCAACTCAGTTCTACGGGATGCGGCTCAGTCGCTGTGTCTGAGGGATTACAGCTCCCCCAGCTCTCGGAGGGCTGCGAGACACAGACTTCAATGGGAGCTGCCCATGAGAAGGGGAGGCAGGGGGATGGAAGGGACATGGCTGCCTCCCAATGGATCCCAGGTGGGGCCTTCATGGAAATGAAACATCCCCTGATTTTTAAAGTAACCCTGAAGAGATTCCATGGCTCTGTCCAGCTTCCCCCACCCCAGCAGAGAGACCCTTCCTCATACAGTGGGCTGGTGTCTCCAGGGATCCTGCAGGGCACCCCCCGCTGGAGTTCTTTGGTATCACTGGGGCTGGTTCTTTACGCTAGAAGTTAACGGCGTCAGCCGGAAATTCCCCGAACGCCTGGTTGCTTTTAAATATCTAAAGAAAAAAAAAATAGATTCTTCTTCTTGTAAAGAGCCCTTTAGTGTCCGACCTAGCGCCTGGGACGCACCCAGCTGCCTGCTGGAACATCCACCGGAGCTTCGTCTCCTGCCAGTGCTTGTGGCCTCCTGCCAGGCCAAGTTCAAAGCTGCCCCCACCGGCCACGCTGCTCCTCAGCGCTGGAAGGGCCGGCGCACTTTCTTCCGCCTTTTCTGCTTCGAGTCCCCTTTCGGGGCTGCACTCTCTGTCTTCGGGGCTGGAGCAGAAGGAGCTGCTGCCTGAGGGGGTTGGGGTGGGCTGAAGAAGCCCCCATTGGGCATCTGCCCTGGGGTCCCCTGAAATACGCGGTTGAAGAAGTCCTGCAGGTCTGCAGCCGAGGTAGGGCTGCCTTCAGAGGCGGTTCTGAGGGAAACGAGAGACGGCCCTTACACATGCAGTTGGGTGTCGAGAGGCAGATCAGTGGGGTCTAGTGGTTAAATCAGGGAGTCAGGATACCTAGGTTCTACGGCCAGCCAAGGGAGGTTTGCAAGGGCTAGTGGGTTAGAGCCGGGGGGTCGGCACTCAGGACTCCTGGGTTCTGTCCCCACCTCAGGGGTCTAAGTGGTTGGCAGGGGCTCCTGGGTTCTATTCCCAGCTCGGTCAGGGACTCTCAAGGCAGGCCACTCCCGGTCTCCTCGCCAGGGAGAGCAGCCACACAGCGAGGGAGAGGTGAGGCTAAGGGGCCCGATCCTGCCAGGGGCTCAGTGACTTAACTTCAGAAGCATTGGATGGCACTTGGCACGGGGATCACTGCACTCCCGTGACCATTCCACCCAGTGGGGGAGGCAGCTGGAACTCCAGGCAGCTAGAGACAGGACAGCGAAAGAGGACGGATCGCTGGCCAGCGTTGGTTTAAACAAGTCTGTGAAGACCGGGGGGGGGGGGGGGGGGGGTGTCCTCCAACAGCCACAGAAAGGGGGAGTTTTATCTGTGCAGAATAACCTGTCCTCAGTCCGCATGGTTTAAAGCCGCAGCGCAGTATTCTGCCACAAGGGGGCACTGTTCCAGGGCCCAGCACTAGCACGATTAGGAAAGGGGGGGGGAAGCTTTGCTGACCCCATCTAGGAGGCGTATTCAGCTCCCTTCGGGCCGCTGATGGGGGATGCCAGAGGTAACTCATGGCTAGCCACAGCTCCCCCAGAAGTGCTCAAGTCTGGGATTGGACCCATCCACACCCCCTCAGACCAAGGCGAGAGCACGAAGGAACCAGAACTGCATCCAGTACCCACCTCTGGCGTCCACCTGAACCAGAGCTCCTCGCTCCAAACGATATGTGATACGGGACGCGGTGGGTGTCGGGCGAGATTCCAACCCGCTGGCAGCCGGCCCACTCTGCAGACAGACAGGCAGGACACACCATCAGCCGGCGGGAAGCAACCGCTGCCATCACCCCTCCCAGCCTCCGGAGCGCAGGAGTAATGACACGCTCAGGGAAAGCAGGAGGCAGCTGCACCCCCACCAAGGGCTGGCGTTCTCCTCTCCAGCTGGGCTAGGGATCCCGAGGGGGAGGCGTGCTAGGCCCTGACCCGTCGGGAGCAGAGGAAGGTTTAAACACAGGTTAATCAGCCTGGGGTAACTGCTATTCAGGGGGCTGGCAAACAACTGGGCAGTTTCACGGTCTAGTCAGGCAGCAGGTCCTGGCCCCACAGACGCCCCCTACCTGTGATGTCATAGACTTTCCCGTCCATCAGGGCGAAGTAGGTGATTTTCAGCCCCAGCATGCTCGATTCGGCCCAGAAGTCTCCCTCCTCGGCAGGGTGCAGCTTGCCGCACTCCGCGCAGTAGCGAGCGCTGAGCGGATCTCGGTCCATCTCGAACCTCCTAGAGCAGCAGGGCGATTTTCAAACGCCGGTAGAGCGGGGCCAGCTTTGCCATGTCACGTCCCAGAGGGACACATCCTCCCTCCCACAGCTCCCCAAATTCCCAGAATGCTCTGGGCCAACCCGCACCAGAGAACACTTGTGCTGAAGGAAGAAGCGCAGCTAACTGGGAAAGCCAGGACACGAGCCCACCAGCTGCAGGATCATCTGGCTGATCCATTCCGGCCCCCAGGCAGGGCCAGGCCCGCTCCTGAGCCCCAGGCCCCATGGAGGGGTAACGCTCCGTGCCCCAGGAGGAGGCAGGGCACCAGGCCCGCAAGCAAGAGGTTAAAGCAGTCACCGAAGGCCAGACCCTACTTGTGCTTCCCCTGGCACTGCTGCACATCATGGTGTTCATGGCCTCTTTCAGGTCTTCCCGCAGCTTAGTGAGAAACTCATTCATGGATTTGGTCAGCTCGCTCTCCGCCATCCGCTTGCTGCAATCACAACGGCACGGGGCTGAGTCACGCCCCAGGCAGGGAGCCCACAGGGGGGACTGACACAGCACAGCCTCTGCACCCAGCAGTCAGCCCACGCCCTTCCCTGCTGGGCTCAGCCCTTGTCGGCAGCAGGGCCGGCTTTGCACGAGGGTCTTGCTGCAGCCAGTGTGGGGGCACACATCCTTACCTCTTCCCCAGGCCATCGCTGGCCGAGACGTGGTGGCAGAAGCCCGGCACTAGATCAGCACTTGGGAGGCCGCCGGGCCGGGCAGCCAGGCCTGGATAGCCTCCGCTTTGTTCCATCAGCCTGGGTCTGACGCCGCACTGCACCACTCGCACCAGCCTGTGCGCCAAGGTGCTTCGAGCATGGTAAGTCCTCCGTTCCTCCCCACCCATTTGCTCCTGTCACCTGTGGCGGCTCCTTGCTAACCCAGGCAGTAAGCGCTCTAGGACAGGGACTGTCTGTAGGACACATTTGTACAGCTCCTAGCACAACAGCGCCCACACCCTGACCTGGGCCACTGGGCCCGACCGTAACACTGATCACAGCTGAGAAGAGAAGAAGAGCCGGAGAGATTTCACTTATAATCGGACGCCTGAAATTCCCACATGCCAGTTTTCTGACAGGGGACCGGAGTCTGTCTAAGAGCGACTTCTAAAGGGGATTTAAGTACAGGAGGTTTCTCGGTCAAACCCCCTTGTGCTCTGCCTTTGCTCTCATGACCAACAGCTCATCAAAAGCCCTTAGTGCCTCGCTCAGAAATTCCTGGCTGTGTCCTCCCAGCAGAGCACAGGAGGTTCACCCACCCTCGGGCCTGAAAGCAACGTCTCGCAGTGGCAAGTACTGGAAGAGGACCGGTCCCACTCAAGACACCCGTCTGAAGGCGCCATCCTTGCTCCCCCAGTCAGCTGGAGAAGCAGAAGTCCCAGGGCAGGCCTGAAGCCAGAGCACCGACTTTGGTGGGCAGCTCAGATCGGCAAGTCACGGTGGGACTGATTAGCACAGCCCAAGATCCCAGCCCACTTTCCTCCCTGTCGCCCGTCCCTCGAGCACACAGAGGTGGGACGGAGGAGGCCATGTTCTCTAACCCGCCACCAGCGACCACAGGCGCCCCTCCATCCCTCGCCTGGCCTGCCTTGGGCGGCAGGAAGGGGCCCCCCACTCACATCTCGTACTCCTTCCTCTTCTCCGGGTTGCTCACGATGTCCCAGGCGGCTCGCAGCACCTTGAAGGCTTCCTCCGCCCGCGGATGCTTGTTCTTGTCAGGGTGAACCTGCAAAGCAAGACACGGAAACCTAAGAACACCTTTGGCGCGAACCTCGTCTGGGGCGAGGGGTCTGGCCGGGATGGAGCCCCCTCCAGGGGCAGGGCAGCACAGCCAGATGGGCCGGGGGGGGGGGAGAAGGAGGGGGTGCTACATGTCCTCAGACGAGGCCAACCAGTCCACTCTGGTCTGGCTGGGGCCAGGCTACTAAGCTGGGGCGCCTCAGCCGCTTCTGGGGTCCTGACCCCTGCCTGGCAGCTCCTCGCCTTCCTTCTCAGGCAGCAAAGGCAGGAGGGCTCCCCATCCCGGCCAGCACAAAAAGGGGGTGCCCAGCTGATGAGCTGGGGCAGAAGGGATGGCCAGCACCAAGGGGAGCCTCAAAGCCATCAAGCGCTCCCAGCGCGGCCCCCACCGCGACTCCATGGTGCTTGCATGGCGACTCCAACTGACCAAGCTGCGTCAGGACAGGCCACCACCACCCCGAGGTGTCAGGGCTCGGAGAGCACCCCAAGGTGCTGCTGCCCTGGCCTGCAGGTTGCAATCGCCAGGCTCCACCTGCCCCCCGACAGGTCCCCACGTCTCCTTAGAGCTCAGCTGGTTCTGCCAGTCCCTCCTCACCCCAGCCGGGACAGTCAGAGGACAGCTGATGGCGCTGAGTGGTTCCTCCAAACAAGGGGCACAGTGGAGGAGACAGAATTGCAAGAGGAGGCGGATCCCCTTGGGGCCGGGAAGCACGTGAAGGCTGCCCCGGGCTGTGACTCTTTAGAAGAGCCCAGGAAAACAGGAAGCACATGGGGCAAAATGTCAAGCAGAATTTTCACTTTATAAAGGACGTGGAAATCCCAGCGTCCCCTGCTGAGATACCAGGCAGCACCGGGCACTAGAGTCAGTCAGCTGCTCGGCCCTGCAGCCCGTGCCAGTCTCAGCACAAGCTTAACTCAGGAGCTGCTGCTGGTGCTGCCAGCGATTAACACAGATCCCCACGCCACTGGCGAGGCCTTGCGGTGGACCCGCCAAAGCAAGGGATTCACAGGAAGGAATCTGGGTCTCACCACAGCTCTGAAACAGACACGTTACGTGGCCTTTGGCCAAGTCACCCGAACTGTGTGGGTCTCAGTTTACTCATCTGTAATATGGGGGCGGGGGGTAGGCATATTGAGCCTCAGTGGGGAGAGGCTAGAGAAGAGTGACTCACTCTCCCCCCATAAGAGGGCAATGCAGCTCGAATGGAGTTCCTGCCTCATGCCCCGCAGGTGCTCGGGTGCCATGGGGCTGGGTGCGATGTCCGTCCGTCCCCCGCCACACCAGGGCACACTCACCAGCACAGCCAGCTGCCGATAGGCCTTCTTCAGCTCCGTGTCTGAAGCAGTCACCTCCAGCCCCAGTACCTGAAAGGGGTTCAGCTCTTCCTCAGGTACGTCGGCCAGGGCCAGCAGCCGTGCCACCTCCTGGCTGGGCTGGTAGCGCCCCCCTGGGCCGGGATCAGGGCCAGCCACAGCCTCTCCCAGCCCATCGGTCCTTAGCCCTTTGGCTACCCCAAGCAGCCCTCTCCACTTCTGCAGCACGTGCGCCACGTACTTGCAAGTCCTGGTTTCGGTGACGAGAGCCCACGTTCTGCGGAGGAGGGGCGCATCCAGGAGCGAGAGGAGCCGGGCCACGCTGCTGGTTCTGCCCAGCTTAGCTGCCCCAGCAAGGAGCAGGGACTTGGAGACTCGCCAGCACAGACGCAGGCTGCCCAGGAGAAGCATGAGCACCAGGAAGAGCAGGGCACCCAGCATCTTGAGCAGCCCCCACAGCCGGTTCCCCCCAGAGCCCAGCCACCGGGCCGCCTTCCCCGAGCTGCTCCTGGCCCGCTGGCTCCACGTCCTCATGCTGCCTTGGGCTGAGGCCAGGTCCCAGGCGTCGAGCTGACAGCAGGAGTAGAGGAGCCTCCCACCAGCTTCCACGTATTCGCCACACTCGTGGGTGATGACCAGCACCAGTTTGATGAGCTTCTTGAAACAGGAGACGCAGACCCAGGCCAGCTCTTCCAGCTGCCTGGGGACCTCCGCTTTTAGGTGGCGCCGCCGGTCCGCATGGCTCCTCTTCCTGGCCTGCTTGTGCTTCCCGCCAGCCGGCGCAGATCTACCCTCCCGCTTGGCATTCTCCTTCCCCTCCTCCTTGTCCTTCGTGCCAGAGCGGTGCCTCTGGCGTCTCCCATTCTTCCTGCCGCCGAGCGCCCTGCCAGAGTCCGAAGGGTCCTCACTGGCCTTGGACACTCCGTCATCTTCCTCGTCTTGCTCCTGGCCCTGCAGCGATGGGGCTGAATCAGGAGCAAAGGCTTCGTCCTCAGCTCCAGGGGACTCCGAAGCCCAGCGCTGGCAGGTGATGCTACACGAACAGTTCCCCTTTTCCAAATAAGTCCTGGAGAGATCCAAACTCTCCCCCCGACAACTACAGGAACGTTCGTAACTGGACAGACAGGAGCCAGGAACATTGGACTCAGTAAAGTGCAAGCCTTCCTCTTCGAGCAACCCCGTCGGTACTCGGTCGCAGCTTCCATTCCAACCAACACCCTCCCCTGCGGTGCAGGCCGGCCTCTGCCCGCCGCCTTCTGGAAAGCCCTGATGGGGAGAACGGGCGGCCTCCTCCACCTTCCCTAGCCTCTCGGCTGCTGGCTCAGCTAGCAATGTCCCAGCAGCAGCTGGCCCATGAACCTCCATGGGTTCCAAACCTTCGGTGGCTCCGTGGAGTTGTTTCGGCCAGCTCTGGCTCGGAGACGTACGCTCGGGGCCTTCAGGACTGCAGCATTCTTGGAAGAAGTGGCAGCCGCTAGGCCCAGTGCTTCCCGGATCCCCAAAATTTGAGAACAAGGGTCTGTTATCCACACAAGGGCTGGCCCCTGGTGCACCCCTGTCCTCAGAAAGCTCGCCACTCCAGCAGCAGGAACTAGTCGGTTTGGCTTCACACATCCCTCCTCCTCCAGACAGCTGCTTCTCCACTGCCTCACCCCAAAGCCGCCCTGGAGCAGCAAGGGCTAAGTTACAGCTGTCATTTTGTAGCCTTTATCCTGCAAATTAAAAAAAAATAAAATAAAAATCAAAGGCGTCAAAACCCGGCTCAAGGCCAAGATATGTAGCGTGAGGGCTCGAAGGCTAGCCCTGGCCGGGAATCGAGAGTGGTCTCCGAGGCTCATTCTCGGACCCACAGTCCAGGCGACTGGACCTACCTTCTGACGCACTGAGAGCAGAGCGGACTGGGGGCCCCTGGAAGGAGAGACAGAGCTTTCCCCACCTCAACTCATTCGTAGACAGCAGCAACCACCCAATAGCTGCTTGCGGAAGAGCCACTGAGATCGGCAGACGGTCGTAGTCCGGATCCCAGGTATTCAGCTCTCAAAACTCTACCCCCACAAGTGCCAGCGAACTCCCCTCTCACCCCACAGCAGTCGTGGGAAGCTGACACACGTGCTAGCCGTGGCCGTACAGAACTTCCTCGCACGCAGCTTTCACCAGCACTTGAAGAGAAATCCACTGGCCATCGCTTAAGTCACCAGGTTTCCTGCCCAGGCTCCAGGAATCCGAAGTGACCCTCTGGGAGGCTGTTCCTTCGCCCGACAGGTGTCACTACAAAGCCTGTGGGGAGAACAGATAGTAAAGTGCCGTCACTTGACTGCGGATTAGGAAGAGCCCACACGGCATGGCAGAGTCTCAGCGGGCCCCCGCTCACCCAGAACAAGCTCTAGCTCCTCGCTCGGATTTAACCCGGTCAACGGCCCTGAAATCCCGGCCCAGATCTGGACTATGGACTCACGCGCCTCTCACGTCTGCCACGGCCTCGTCCCCTGGGGGGGCGGCAGCTCGGTCCCAGCCCGTTCCTAGCGAGCCGCTCGCCCCAGCATCGGGCTCCAGCCGCTTCCCCTGCCTCCTGCCTCAGTTTCCCGCGTCACCAGCTGCAGCGAAAAGCCCTAAGCCCGGCCCCTCGGGGGGGGGGGGGGGAGGCGAAGAGGCAGGACGGAGCAGTGGTCAGAGCACTAGCCGGGGCTTGGCTCCCAGGACCACGCGGGACCCGGCCCCGCCCCGCTGCCGGGGGTCAGACAGACCCAGCGCCCCCCCGCCCCCCCTCAGCACTGGGGGGGCATCGCCCCCACTTCTCTGACACGAGGCCTCCGGGACCCCCCCGCGCCCCCCACGTGCCCCTGGGCAGCGCCCGCGTCTGCCCCCCCCCCGGGCGGGAGCTGGGGGCCGCGACCCCCCCCGGGTACCGCCGTGAAACGGAGGCTCAGCCCGGGGGGGGCAGGGGCAGGCCCGGGGGGGGCTGCCCCCCAGGTGGGGGGAGGGGAACTCACCTGCTCCCGGTGCCCGGGGGGGGGGGTTTCCCCCCCCCCCCCTTGCCCCCCCGGGTCCCCGTCTCTCGCCACTTCCGCCTTCCGCCCGCCGTGACCGCGGCAGCTTCCACTTCCGGGGCAGAGGGCGGGGCTGCCGAGCGTCTCGCCCGCCCTGCCCCTTAAAGGGCCAGCGCCCCAAAAACCCTCCGCCATGTGCTGAGCGCGTCAGGCCTCAGCCTGGGGCTGCGGCAGCGGGTTTGAACCCCAGCTTGGCCCCGGGCCCCACCCCCCCCCACCCCCCCCCTCCCCCCCCCCCAGGGCCGGATCACCCCAAGCCAGCCAGTCCCCCCCACCCCGACGCTGCATCCCCCTTGGCACTACCCAGCCCCCTCCCCAGCAGCCGCCGCAGAAAAAGAATCAAAAGAGACGGAGCCAGGACTTCTGGGATCTATTCCCGCTCTGCCCTGGCCGGCTGGGTGACCTTGGGCAGGTCACGACCCCACTCAGTGCCTCAGTTTCCCCATCTGTAAAATGGGGATAATGACTTTGGAACACACCACGAGACCCCCTGGTGAGCAGAGCTCAGTGGGGCTAGTGTTACTGTTAGTGTTACACTCTGTGGGGCAGAGGCGATCTCCTTGCTCTGGGTCTGTGCCGCACCTGGCACAAGGGGGCCCGGCTACCAGTGCCTGACCGGCGCGCCCACCACACAGATAGGACATAAAACAGCTGGCTGAGAAAAACGCTCCGCTCCCCAGGTGTTTCTCCTTGGAGATTCCCAGAGGAGAAGCATCAGCCCTTTCTCCAGCAGAGAGCAACGTGTCCCTTCGAACCCGCTCCAGCCTGCTGGCAGGGAGGCAGCACCCCCTGCTATTTCCGTTGGCTCAGCGTGGCCACCTTGATGCGAAGCAGATCTGTACCGGGGCGGGGGGGTGGCATTCCGAGCCCTGGGCGCTGGGACTAGGAGTGGTCGGGGGCTGCCACGCCCCCCGGCTTGAAGTGGTTTCCATCATCTGCAGGGTTTACAGTTTGGTTCAGTGGTTCTCAGCCCCTCCCCTGCCCCCCTACACATTGTTCCAGCCCCCCGATTCCGAGTCCAACTCCCAAGCGACTGTCGGTGGAGCCCGTAACTCGGGGAGGCAGAGACGGCACTTGGGAGAGTCCCGGAGACTTCGCAACTGGAACTCGGGCCAAACAACCTGATGCAGAGGAAGGAGCAGTCGTCCACACCCCCCCCACACACACACACACACACAGGTGGGGCCAAACTTCTCCCTGGTGTAACTCCACTGGGGCCAACTGAGTTGCACCGGGTATGAATTTGGCCCATGAGCCCCCACAAGTTCAGACTGGGGCCTTCCAGTCTCCCAACTGCCCCTTTCCTCCAACACTTTGGGACTTTCCTTCCCAGCCCTGAAAAGATAAAGGCCAGATCCTGACCTCGGCTGTCCCGTTGTAAATCCACAGTATCTCCATTGGAGCCAATCCAGATTTACACCCATGTAAACAGGACCAGGCACTAGCCCTACAATTGGATGTAGAGAGGGGGACTGAGCCTTTGGGCTGGCTCGTACCTCCTGGGTCAATCCCCTCCAGAGAAGTGAACCCTGGAGACAGTGAGTCCTTTCCCATCATGTGACCGTAAGTAACCAACCTCAATTCCCATTGTTTCCACTGGATACAGGCTTCTTCCTTTCTACCATAATGTGCATCACACTGCTGCCTGCTGTTAAACAGGCGGAGTGCTCCACCCCAGAGACAGCTGCATTTCCCTGCTGGGTAACTGATCCTTGTTCATTGTCACTGTGCCCTGGTATACAACTACCATGCTTCACCCCAGAGACAGCTGCATTTCCCTCTTAGGTAACTGATCCTTGTTCATTGTTACTGTGCCCTGGTATACAACTACCATGCTTCACCCCAGAGACAGCTGCATTTCCCTCTTAGGTAACTGATCCCTGTTCATTGTTACTATGCCCTAATATACAACTACCATGCTCCACCCCAGAGACAGCTGCATTTCAGTGTTGGCCAGCTGAACCCTGTGAAGTGTTGCTCTCCTGGGTGAGGCGCTTACCAGGTGTACTTGGGGCTCCCCCATGAAAGGAGCTAAAGGAAAGGAAGATGGTATCAGAGGTTCTTTGTGGTTCCTTAGCACTGGGGCAGGCAGCAGGCAGCCCGCAAGCCAAATCCGGAGCGCCAGGCACTTGTGAACACACCCCACCGTCTTTTCATTTACTTATCATCATTATTGTTATTTTTGTTTTATTTTCTCTGGCGTCTGGACCTTGACCGAGAAATTTGGACCTTGAAAAAAGATAATTGGCTCCCCTGGTCTTAGCAGCTTCTTTCCAAGGGTAGCGACTGGCTTCCCCAGTGGTAACTCCTGCTCTGGCCCCTCTGCCAGGGGGGTTGCTGTGCCCCGGTTCTCCAGCCCAAGGAGAGTGGGGCACTGGGGCTGGGACTAGATGAGGCAGCAACTCAGTAGCAGAGCCTGGCCCTCGCCACTCGAGAAAGAATCTGACTTCTAGAACTGGCCATAGGATGCTGGGAGTCCTGGTTCCCAGTCCCATGGACCAACCCACTAAGCGCCGCTCCCGTCCCAGAGCTGCGAGAGACCCCAGGAGTCCTGGCTCCAAGTCCCCTGCTCTGACCCAGTAAGCCCCACTCCCCTCCCAGAGCTGGGAGAGACCCCAGGAGTCCTGCTCCAAGCCCCCTGCTCTGCCCCACTAAGCCCCACTCCCCTCCCAGAGCTGGGAGAGACCCCAGGAGTCCTGGCTCCCAGCCCCCTCCTGCTCTGCCCCACTAAGTCCCACTCCCATCCCAGAGCTGCGAGAGACCCCAGGAGTCCTGCTCCAAGCCCCCTGCTCTGACCCACTAAGCCCCACTCCCCTCCCAAAGCTGGGAGAGAACCCAGGAGTCCTGCTCCAAGTCCCCCTGCACTAAGCGCCCCCTGTGGTGGCCAGAGGACTTTGCTGACCCTGTTGCTAGCATGTGCTGCCCGCCTGGGCCCTGCCAGCTCAATGCGGGAGGATGCTGCCCATCACTATGAAGGTGGGGCAGGCGTTGGGAGGCCCCTACGGCTGCCCCAGCCCCTCTGCCAGGCGGTGCCCGCTGCCTGGCTCTGGCTGACGCAGCGGCTGTGGGGCTCGGCTGTCTGATCATGTGCCTTGTTCCCTCGACCTCGGCACTGGGGAGACACAAAGCTCCCTCTGTCTCCAGTGTCGGGGCCTGAGAGCTTCTACTGTGCCAGGGAGGAAGGAGGGGGCGGGTGGGGGGAGGGATGCTGTTCTGCATTGTTCCAAGACACGGCGTCCACCATGGCCTCCCGCTCCCCCAAGGGCTGGGGCGTGAGAGACAGCGAGACCTAGGACGGCGATAGTCCAAGGTCTGGCAGTCCAGGCTCCTGGGTTCTATTCCCAGCATCCCCATTCTGGGCCTCAGTTTCCCCCCAGGTAACATAGGAAAAATGATATTGACATGCCTCTCTCGGTCCTGATCCAGCCCTGGGCTCCCCCACCTCACCCCTGCAACAGCTCTGCCAGTGCCCCTCACTCCCGACTCGCAGCCCCCTGCTAGCCCAGCCCTGGGCTCCCACCCAGCTCTGCCAGTGCCCCTCACTCCCAACTCGCAGCCCCCTGCTCTACCAGCCCTGGACTCTCCCCCAGCCCGGAGATCTGCAATGCACCTCACTCCTGATCCACTCAGAGCCAAACAGACAGTCCCTTCACATCCTGGCTGCAAACCTGCAATCCTGGGAGGAGGGCAGGGCTGGGTGCACTGGCCGAGGGATCGGCTCTGGAGTGCGGGGAGCGAGGCAGGTGGCAGCCTGCTTGGGGGAAGCCCAAGGCCATGGGGCCCCATGCTGGGCAAGGCTCCGACTCTGCCCCCCTAGGCATGGCTAACAGGGTTAGCTCGGGGCAGCTGGTGCTTCGTGTTCCTGCCCCTCTCGCATGCTGGGGGGAGGGGCACCCAGGCCAGCCCCACACTTCAGCAGCGGGCAAGGGGCTGCCTGGCCTAGCTCCCATGTTCCGCAGCCCCCTGCACTCCCCGCCCCTCATCCCAGGCTTGGAGGGCTGGTCGGGCGGGTCCTGGTCCTTTCCCGGGCCTGCCCCCCACAGGAAGCGCTCTCGAACTCTAAAGGAGGCAGGGCCCACGGGGCGACTAGGAAGCCATTTTCAGGGGAACCCAGGAGTCCGGGGATCCCGTAAGGAGGAAGATGAGATCCAGCCGCTCCTGGCATCTCTGTCCCACTGATGCCAGCTCGCGCCCCGCTGGCCCTGTGGATGCCTGGCACCGCGCAGGCGGGGAGGCCGGGTCAGGCTGGCCCAGCTGGCTGGGGAGAGGGTGAGAAAATCCGGCTGCCAAGAGCCAGGCGTTGGCACAGCTCAGGCTCCCACGGGCTCCTGGCTCCTGTGAATGGGCCGGGTGCCCCTCTGCAGCTCCCCCTGGCATCGGCCCCAGGCGAGGAGGGCACCGGGACATTGTGGGGGGGATGGGCAGGCTAGGGACACACAGACCAGGGAGTAACCTGCCTCTGGGAAAAGGAGGCAGGGAGCAGGATCCGGGGGGCACCCAGGTGGGTTGGGGGGGTGGGAGGATGGGCAGTCCCCAGACGTGTTGGAGGCGTGGGGGGATGGGCAGTCCCCAGGGTGGCGCTGGGGCATGGACACGCCCTGGGACTGGACCTATGGCCCAGGGACGCTAAGGGCCCCCCCAGGCCAGGCCGGGGGGAGAGCTGGTCTCCCCGGGGCTCGGTGGTTGCTGGGGCAGGTTCCGGTGACTGTTGGTTGTTGCTGGCGCCATCTGTCCCCACAGCTGAAGCTGGGTCGGAGCAGATTGCAATGGGGGAGGGGTGTCTGGGAGCCAGGACGCCTGGGTTCTACCCTCAGCTGCGGGGGGGTGGGAGCCAGGACGCCTGGGTTCTACCCTCAGCTGGGGGGGGCTGGGAGCCAGGACGCCTGGGTTCTATGGCTCGGTGCTCTTGTTCCCATTACGGCCAGGCCCTGGGAAGGAGCAGCGGGGCTGCCTCCCCTCCCCGCAGGACAGAGGGGCCCCTCTGCTGCAGCCCAGCTGGCGTCTGGCCGGTTGCTGGGACGCTGGCGTGGCTTCAGGCACCTGTTTGGGCAGGCGGCCAGCGCCCGCGAGCCCCCAGGGAGAGGCAGGGCTGCCCGGGCTGCCCAGGAACAGGGCCAGGGCAGCTCTGCATTCCAGGGAGTGACGCTGAAAGGGGCCGGCTCCACCTGCAGCGAAACCAGATCAGTCACCGCGCCGTGTAGTGTAGACATGGCCAGGACCCAGGAGTCCTGGCACCAGCGTCCCTGCGCTAGCCACTAGACCCCACTACCCTAGCCAGGCTAGAACCCAGGAGCCCCAAAGCGCCGTGTCCTCGGAGCAGAGGGCAGGCCGCAGGGCTGGGAGCCGGAGTCCCGGCTTGGCCACGGGGGAAGTGACATGGCTCTGGACGGCCTGGGCTAAGGCCCCGTCCGTGCGACGCTGGCTCAGACCGCGGGGGCCTTTGTCCGGGCGACCGACCTGGAGACCCAGAGCGCTGGAATCGGGGCATCAGCGAGCAGAGCCCAGGGCCGCGCTCGACTCCCTGTACTGCCCCAGGGCCCCGCGGGGTGCCAGGCCTGGCCCAGGGCCGTGGGGCCAGCACCGGGGTAGTGCAAATGGGCCCTGCCCAAGGGGAACCCGCACCAGACTCCAGCCCAGCAGACCCGCCCTGGGGCTGGGAGCCGGGCAGTACACTAGGGTCCCGTGGGCACCCTGGAGCCCTGGGGAGGGGCGCAGGCCCCTGGCCCCACAGCTCGCCCCGTTCCCGGCCAGACCCACCAGCCCTTCTCCGCCCGGAGCTGGAAGGGACCAAACCCGCATCCAGACAGCGGCGGGGGTCGGGGAGGGGGCGCCCCAACACTGGCCCCTCCCTGCCGCTCTCCCAGGACCCGGGGGGGGGCCCCGGCCCCCCCGCCCCCCCCGCCCCCGCCCCCAGCCACCCCTGCCCGGCCACGCGGGTTGCGGCGCCCGCGGCTGATGTCAGCCCGCAGCTGGGGCAGGACGGGGCCGGGGCCGGGGCCGGGGCGGAGCGGAGCGGAGCGGGCCGGGCTGGGATGCGCCGCTAGCCCCGGAGCGCGGGGCCCTTCCCGGCCAGCCCGGCCGGCGGTGAGTGCTGCGGGGCCGGGAGCGGGACCGGCCGGAGCCGCGCGGCGGAGAAGT
This sequence comes from Trachemys scripta elegans, assembly GCF_013100865.1. Classification (NCBI taxonomy): domain Eukaryota; kingdom Metazoa; phylum Chordata; order Testudines; family Emydidae; genus Trachemys; species Trachemys scripta. The sequence goes on from NC_048313.1 coordinate 13,220,540, forward strand.
TTGGGGAGCGGTCGGGTCGGGTCCGGTGGGGCCCAGGGAGGGTCCGGGGGGCAGCGGTCGGGGCGGGGGGGTCCGGGGGGGGTTTAGCTCCCAGCTCGCACCGGGAGGCGGGACCCGGCCCTGGGGCCCCCGCGGGAGCTTTAGAGCAAAACAAAGTCTCGAGAGGGGGGGAACGAGACCCCTCAAACTTTTAAACAAGCCCCGAGAATCGGGAATCCTCCCCCCGGACCGAGCCCCCTTCCTCCGTGTCCCCCCCCCCCCGGCTCCCGGACCGAGCCCCCATCCCCAGTGTCCCCCCCCTCCCCTGTGTCCGCCCCCCGGCTCCCGGACCGAGCCCCCCCCCCCCGGCTCCCGGACCGAGCGTCCCCGCTAATCCCTGACCGTGCCCCGCAGCCCTGTGCCTCTCCGGTTCCGGGACGGAGCCCCCCAGCCCCTGTGCTCCCCCCAACTCCCGGACCGAGACCCCCACACGTGTGCCCCCCACTCTTCAGCCTTGGCTCCCCCGCTCCCAGCATTAAGCTGATTTCCCTGGTCCAGTGGCCCCCACGCCCCGAGTCACTCCGGCCGGGAGCCCCAGCGCAGGGCAGGGGGGGCTGGGGACTGGGTTCACGTCCCTGAGGCGCAGATACAGGACCCCAGAATCCCAGCCCTGCCCTCCCACCCGGGTCTGCCGGTGCCCCTCACTGCCGCCCCGCAGCCCCCTCTCCCCACTGCTGAATGGTGCAGGGGGGGGTCACAGAAGGGGTCCCCTGTGCTGGCATTGTTGGTCTGTGTGGAATTCCTCCGTCTCCCTCTTGGTTTAATCTCGATTCCATTCAATCCCACAGGCCTTTCTCCGAAGAGCAGTGACCCCCACCTCGCTCACAGGTCCCCCCTGGGCTCTGCAGGGTTAGTGCACAAAACCTGAGTCCTCGGCCCGGGACTCCCCGTCCTGCCTCCAGGCCACCAGGGAAAGGAGTTTAGTCTCCTCCGTCCCCACTGGTATTTGTGTCTCCTCAACTACCTCATGGTTGGGCCCCTCTGCAGTCAGAGAGAGCAGGGGCTGCGGGTCGGGAGTGGGGGCACCGGCAGAGCTGGGGGGCCGGGGGAGCCCAGGGCTGGGCTAACAGGGGCTGCGGGTCGGGAGTGAGGGGCACCGGCAGAGCTGGGGGGCCGGGGGAGCCCAGGGCTGGGCTAACAGGGGC
>NC_048313.1:13226714-13247568 GCF_013100865.1 Trachemys scripta elegans
AGGGGGGGGGGGGCAAGGCTGGGCTAGCAGGGGCTGCGGGTCGGGAGTGAGGGGCACCGGCAGAGCTGGGGGTGGGGTAGCCAGGCAGGGGGCTGCGGGTCGGGAGAGAGGGGCACTGGCAGAGCTGGTGGGGAGCCCAGGGCTGGGGGAGCAGGGGGCTGCAGGTCGGGAGTGAGGGGCACCGGCAGAGCTGGGGGTGGGGAGCCCAGGGCTGCGGGTCGGGAGTGAGGGGCACTGGCAGAGCTGGGGATTGTCCCTCTCTGCCTGACCCAGTCTTGCCCCCGGACAGCCAAGGACCTGGCCAGATCCAGCAGCAAGTCCCTGCGGGGTAGTTTAACCCCTTCCCTGCTGTGCCCCTCTGGCCTGGCCTTGGCGCGGCTGCAGCAGAGCAGGGCTCTGGGGAACCCTGGGATGTTGGGGCTCAGGGCCCTCCGCCCCCCCCCCCCAGCTGGGAGGGACTCACCCCTTCCCTCTGGGGTGATGAACGATCCCTGAGCAGACAGAAGCACAGCCCATCCCCCACCTCAGCTCTGGCCCCCTGCCCGGCTACCCCACTGCCAGCTCTGCCGGTGCCCCTCACTCCCAACTCGCAGCCCCCTGCTCCCCCAGCCCTGGGCGCCCCGGGGAGGGGGTTCATCAGGATTCATGGGTGGGGGGGGGCTGGGATCAAATAATCTGGCTCCCTTCATGCAGGGAGCTGCCACTTCCACACCCCCACTCCCCTCCCAGCTGGGGGGCAGCCTGCCCCCTGGACCGGCCCTAGCAGCGCAGCGGCCGCCCCGTGTCTCCTGTGTCTCTCCAACCCCCAACTGGCTGAGGGCCCTGCCATTCGGGCACACCCCCATGGATGGGGGGAGAGGAGCCCCATTCCACAGAAGGGGAAACTGAGGCACTGAACGGGGAAGGGGCTTGCCTGGGCCTGGCTAGACCAAGCAGAACCCAGGGTGAGGGATTCTCCTGGCACCCCAGCAGGGCAGGCAGGTAATGGGGAGCAGAGACAGGCCCCATGCTGCTCACAGGCTCTGTCTCCCCAGTTCCCCCATCGGGTTCTCACGGGACGATGCCTGAGACCCTGCCCCTGGGCGGGAAGCGGGAGGCTGCCAGCCCCTGGATTTTGCAGGATTCCTTCATTTTGGGGGTGGGTGGGTCTGAAGCAGCAACCCCCCCTCGTTAGGGGGGTGGCACCCCCAGGTGGCGGGCTGTGCGGGTCATGGACATTAGCTGGGAGGTGAACCCTTGGTGGAGGGCTTTAGGGCAGGTGGGAGAAAGCTAGGGCGAGTGTCTCTGTATGGAACCGGGGGCGGGGGGGGGGGTGGCGGCGTCCAGGGAGCCATGGGGCCTGCAAGGGTGCAGGCGGGAAGCAGTGGGGATGGGCGCAGTACAAGGCCCCGCCCCAGGAGGCAGCACCCAAGGGAGATCGGGGAGCCAACCCAGCTGGGGAGATCCCCCTTGTGCTCCTCTGACCCCCCCCCACGCTCGCCCCGAGGAGACGCTGCCAGATGTGTCCGTGTGTCCTGGCTCTGGAGCAGCCGCCAGATGTTGGGGGGGAGGGGCTGGCGTTGTGTGTTGATTCCAGCTGTTGGGGGGGAATTAGTCATCTTTTCCAGGCTTGGGTCGTGTGAAGAGATTAGCCTCTCCCGGGTGGGGGGGGTGGATCAGACCCCGGGAAGGGGGGGCTCAGGGTAGATTTGGGCCAATGGGGTGGGGGCTAGAGGGAGGAGGTGGGATGGGCCGGGGAGGAGACGTGGGGGGGGGAGAAGCTCGGGGGGGGGGTCACAGATCTCTAGGGTTAACACCGGGCTCCCCCCCGCAGGGCCCTGACTCCCGCCCAGCATGGAGCCCGACCTCCTGCCCCTCGTCCTCACGGCTGAGCCCTGGGCCTTTAACCAGCAGGCCACGGAGCTGGGGCCGGGCGCCCCCAGCCAGGACCCCTGCAACCTCGAGCTGGAGCGTCGCTACCAGGCTGTGCCCGCCGCAATCTGCGCCCTCTGCTGCCTCTTCGGGGTCATCTACAGCTGCTTCGGTGAGCGAGCGGCAGGGCCGCATGCGGGGCTGGAACCCATGGGCAGTGACTGCTGAGCCCCCCCCCCCCCAACTTCCACTGCTGCCCCTCACTCCCAACCCGCAGCCCCCCGCTAGCCAGCCCTGCCGGTGCCCCTCACTCCCGACCCGCAGCCCCCCGCTAGCCCAGCCCTGCCGGTGCCCCTCACTCCCGACCCGCAGCCCCCCGCTAGCCAGCCCTGCCGGTGCCCCTCACTCCCGACCCGCAGCCCCATCTCTACACACACCCAGAGCCCCTGCCCCACACGCTGGGTCCCGCTAATTTATCTTCTCCCCCCGGCCCCACTTCCCAGGTTACCGCTGCTTCAAAGCCATCATGTTCCTGTCGGGGCTTCTCTTCGGCTCCCTGGTCATCTTCCTGCTGTGCTACAAGGAGCGAGTGCTGGAGACGCAGCTGAGCCTGGAAGTGAGCGCGGGCATCGCGCTGGGCATCGGCGCGCTGTGCGGGCTGGTCACCATGCTGGTGCACAGCGTGGGGCTCTTCATGACGGGGCTGCTGCTCGGGCTGCTGCTGGCCACAGCTGCCCTGGTGGCCACGGAGCCGCTCTACCAGCCGCAGAGCCTGTGGGTGCCCGTGGGCAGCCTGCTCGGGCTGGCGCTGCTCTGCGCTCTGCTGGCCCTGCGCTGGCAGAAGCCGCTCACCGTGCTGTCCACGGCCGTCTTCGGGGCCGCCGTCATCGTGGGCTGCGTGGACTATTTCGTGGAGCTGCTGGCCCTGCTGGGCCACGTCTACGACCGGCTGCGCCTGGCGCCCTCGCCCCCCCTCTGCTGGCACAGCTGGGCCGTCCTGGCGCTCTGGCCGGCCCTTAGCCTCCTGGGCCTCCTGCTGCAGTGGAAACTGACGGCCGAGGGCTACTCGCACACGGACGGTGAGCGGGGCCGCGGGGGGCAGGGATGGAGCGTGAGGGGGGTCCTGTGGGTGGGGGCTGCAGGGCAGGGGCAGAGCAGTGGTGCTGGGAGACCAAGAGCCAGCCTGGGGGTCGGATGCGGGCATAGGGTGGTGACCTCCTTTACCCCTGGCTCGTCTCTCTTCCCTCTCCCCCCTTCGGCCTGTAAAATCTGGACTGTCTCATTGCTGAGTGCTTGGAGCAGGGAGGGGCTGGGAGCCAGGACTCCTGGGTTCTCGCCTCAGCTCCGGGAGGGGAGTGGGGGCTGGTGGGTTAGAGCCCAGGGAGGGTGGGATGGAATCGGGACTCTTGAGTTCTATTCCCAGCCACTCACCCTCTCTTGGGTAATTCCCACACCTGGCTGTGCCTCAGTTTCCCTGCCGCACTGAAGGAGCAAGGCCAGGCTGGTCCCGTACTTTCCACATCTGGGGCCTGGGGCGGAGCGGGGGGAGGGGCTGGGGCAGAGCGGGGGGGGGGGCCTTGGCGCGGGTGCTCACACTGACTCACCCTCCCAGTGATCATCAGCCGGCGGCAGAAGCGGTTGCAGCTGCTGCGGATCCGGCAGAAGGAGGCCAAGAAACGGCAGAGCCTCCCCCCGCAGGAGGGCAGCTACCGGCGCAAGCCCAACCCCGTCAAGCGCTACGCGGGCGACGTCCTGGCACCGGTGAGTGGGGAGCCCCCTTCTCCCCCTCCCCAGAGTGATCATGGAGCCCTGCGCGTTTGTCGGAGGCCGAATAGCTCCGCTGGGATCCCGTTATACTCTGCTGCCATGCTCCACCCCAGAGCCAGCTGGGTTTGGGCAGGAGAGAGGCCCAGGCAGTCTGTAAGGGGGTGGAGGGGTAGGAAGGGGGATGCCACATGGCCAGTTTATAGGGTGAATGCTGGGCTCTGCTGCCTAGCCAGGGGTCGGGGTCCTGGTGCTGGGGGATGAAGGGGCAGTGGGGCCCCCCTCAGAGCGCGTCCTGTGTTGACCTGTCCCCTCCGCGCCCCCAGAGCTACATCCAGAGCCTGCGGGATCGCCAGCTGGGCCCCAGCACCGCCGCCCACACCGTCCTCGACCTGGACTACGACTGCGGCTCCACCGTGCCCCTGACCGCCCCTGGGCCTGGCGGGCGCCTCTGACGGGGGCAGGGGCTTCACTACATTCCACTTGTGCCTTAGGGGCAGAGGTGGCAGCGATGGGGGGAGGGTGGGGAGACTGTTTTGCTGGTGACACTTCACCCCCCCTCACCCCCTGGCGCCCCCTCCCCAGCCCAGCAACTGCGCTTCCCAGGTAGGGTGGGCACCTCCTGCCCCTTTAAATATTCAAAGCAGCTGCCTTCCCCTGCCCCTATTGGCCTGTCCAGAGGGGAGGCGGGGCTCCAGGGGATACAGCTGGTTCCATTCGACCTGCTCTCCAGTGTCAGGTTGGGGACCCTGCTCTGGGCCCCCCACAACGTCCAACCGCTCTCGTTCGGACTCCCCCGTTCCTCCTCCCCGGCACTGAGCCATCGCTGGGGGGTTCTGCCTTGGGGCCCCGAGTTAAAGCTCTCCCCAGGCCGGGCGAGGCCCGTGGGGGCCCAGACGCTGTGCGGAGGGGCTGGCACGGAGCATTCTGGGATCTCAGCAGCCATAACAGGCCGGGAGCCAGCAGCCGTCCCGGCCCGAGGCCCGTCAGCCAGCCCTGGGGGGCACAGGGCGCTCGCAGGCTCAGGGCGAGGGGAGGGCCTGCAAGGGGGGCGGGGAGACCCAGATCCCCTGGCCTGTGAGGACGACAGCCAAGGCCCAGCCGGTCTAACGCTTCTAGCAGCACTTCCCTAAGCCGCCGGCTCCAGCAGCCCCCCCATCTCAGCCCTGGCTCCCGAGGGGGCAGGGAGCCGGTCCCCTGTTTATACGCTATGTACTGTACGGGAGGGGGGGCATATTAAACTGCCTTACAGACCGGGTGTGGCCGGGTGGCTCCGTGTGTCTGTCTGCAGGGTCTGCCCCCTTTGGCAAGACCCCAGGGGCGAGCAGCTCAGGGCTGGGGTTCCCAGCTGCGGGGGGTGCTGGATTTCAGGGAGGGAGGGGCGGAAAACAGCCGGGCCCCTGCTCCTCAGCCACCCCTGGGAGGCCCAGCCCCACGCTGCCCTGGCACAGAGCTCGCAGGGTCACCATGATGCACAGGGGATGGGGTTTATTGTGCAGGGAGGGAGCAGCGGCTCCCAGGGGTACAGTGCCCAGGCAAGGCCCCCATCCCTCCCCAGCCCCCCAATCTCCTGTCCCTGTGCTGTTCCTGACAGCTGCCTGCAGGTGGCGCCTCTGGCCCATTAAACCCCCCTCCCCCCCCCTTCTCTTCTCCATCCCCTGTGGCCCCGATCCCAGGGCGTCCGGGCCCATCCCGCGGGGGCGCCTAGGCCTCGCAGTGCATCCAGCGCTCAGCCGTGCTCAGCGGGTACCCCTTCTCCACCCGCAGCTGCGCGTTCACCCGCCAGTACTGGCCCCCCTTGAAGAAATAGACCCGGCCGTTCTCCCAGGCCACGGCCGCGTCCAGGTGGGAGGGCACCCCAGTGAACAGCTTGGAGATCTTCCTGGGGTAGCCGCCAAAGTCGCTCCAGGCCAGCTCGTCCCACTGCCAGTAGCCGGTGCCCTGAGCAGGAAGGTGAAGCAGAGGGGGGCTGGCGGCTTGGCTCTCCAGGGCTAGGTCCCCTCCCCCACACCAGGTACCAGCCCCTGGTCCTGCCAGGCAGTGCTGGCTGGTGAGCCGCCTTTGCCCAGCTCCTGGCTTGGAGCCAACAACATGCCAGAAGGATTCTCCCAGAATGCATCTGGCAGGATGCTGCGGGGGGGGGGGGTGTCCCCTCAGGACCAGCTTGAAAACGGCTACACAGTTCCAGGGCCCCAGGGGAAGGAGACTGCAAGATGTGAACTACACTTCCCAGAATGCTCTGGGCCCAGGCTCTAGTATATAGCCCGTGAGGAGGGGTGTGGTCCTACAAATAGCGGGGCTGCGTTCATAGAATATCAGGGTGGGAAGGGACCTCAGGAGGTATCTAGTCCAACCCCCTGCTCAAAGCAGGACCAATTCCCAGCTAAATCATCCCAGCCCGGGCTTTGTCAAGCCAGGCCTTAAACACCTCTAAGGAAGGAGATCCCACCACCTCCCTAGGTAACGCATTCCAGTGCTTCACCACCCTCCTAGTGAAATAGTGTTTCCTAATATCCAACCTAGATCTCCCCCACTGCAACTTGAGACCATTGCTCCTTGTTCTGTCATCTGCCACCACTGAGAACAGCCGAGCTCCATCCTCTTTGGAACCCCCCTTCAGGTAGTTGAAGGCTGCTATCAAATCCCCCCTCATTCTTCTCTTCTGCAGACTAAACAATCCCAGTTCCCTCAGCCTCTCCTCATAAGTCATGTGCTCCAGTCCCCTAATCATTTTCATTGCCCTCCGCTGGACTCTCTCCAATTTGGGCACATCCTTCTTGTAGTGTGGGGCCCAAAACTGGACACAGTACTCCAGATGAGGCCTCACCAATGCCGAATAGAGGGGAATGATCACGTCCCTCGGTCTGCTGGCAATGCCCCTACTTATACAGCCCACAATGCTGTTAGCCTTCTTGGCAACAAGGGCACACTGTTGACTCATATCCAGCTTCTCGTCCACTGTGACCCCTAGGTCCTTTTCTGCAGAACTGCTTCCTAGCCATTTGGTACCTCGTCTGTAGCGGTTGGTGGGATTCTTCCGTCCTAAGTGCAGGACTCTGCACTGATCCTTGGCGTTGCCAGTGGCTGAGTGGTTACACCTGCCCTTTGCCAGCATCCTCCTGTCCTGGGATCAACCCGCCCTCAGGACAGAGGCAGCTGGGCACAAGGCGAAAGGCAGGACCCAAAGCTCCCTGCCCCAAGGGGCTGGCAGGACGAGGGGGCGGGGCTGGCAGGACGAGGGGGCGGGGCTGGGAATTCCCGCCCCAGCTGCCTCCGCTTGCTGGGTCCTAAAGCCGGAGTGGGCAGGAGCTGTCTGGGCTGGGAGAGGCCTGGCTCAGGGCCGGGGCTGGAGGGGGCACCCTGGCCGGGGACCTTCAGAGAGATCAGCAGGACCCGGGGCCCGCCGCTTACCTTGAAGAGGAAGATCTTCTTGTTCCCCGGCCAGTAGAAGGCGGCGTCGATCTTGGCCGGGACCCGGGTCAGGGCCTTGGGGTAGCCGGGGTCCAGCTGGAAGCCTCGGTACCTCCAGACCTTGTCACCTGCGGCAGAAGCAAGGGGTGTGTGTGTCTGCGATGCAGAATGGTGCCCAAAGCTAGGCCCACAAGCAGCTCCCCCTCACCTACTGTGCCCCTTCCCCCACTCGTTCTAACACCCCCATCTCCTCTCTGACATCCCCGGCAAGGCTCACCCACCTTTGAAGAAGTAGCTCCTGCCGGTGCGTGGGGAGTACACGGCCGCGTCCAGCCGCCCCGGGAGCCCCTTCCACAGGGCCGGGATCTCCTTCAGGGGGCCAGTCCCGAAATCAGTCACGGTCCAGACGTAGTCCCCCCTGAAGGCGTAGGTCTGCTCATACGGGCCTGGGAGGCAGAGGGGAGCAAAAGGTTAATGCCCAGTGGGCGGCCCCCAACCTCAGAGATGTGGGGCGCTGGGGGGAAGTGCCTGAGCTCGGGGCCAGGCTCATGGGGGGGGGGGGGGAGCAGCACAGCCTGGAGCGATGACCCGCTTGTCTTTGTACAGAGACGGGTCACCATGTAAATCGCCCCCAAAACCTATTTCCTCCCTTGGCCTGGGGCCCCTCAGGCCCTGCTGCTAAGGGGGGCTGGGCCGCACTGGTTTGTGCACGTTTTAGCTCCCAGGACTGGGCTGGCAAATGCTCGCTCCACTGGCGCGGGGTTTACACAGGATCTGGTCTGAGCCCACGGTGAACGGCCGTTAATTCAGCGGGGGTTAGCGAAGGGGGCGCGGGCTGATATTTAGGTGGGTGCTACCTGGCCAAAGAGTCATAAACCCACTCGTCCTGCTCACCCCCCCGGCTCCATTTCAGCTCAGGCTGTCTGCAGCCACTGGCCTGGTTCCGATGCCCATTGGCTCCATTATTTTATATTAACGCCCTCCCTGGGCCGTTCACAGCCCTCCCCGAACGCCCAGCATCATCTCCGTCCCCGGGCACCAACCCCAGAGAATCCACGGGGCTTTGGTCCCTTCTCTTTCCCGGACCGTTGGGAGTTCCCCCACGAAAGAGCCCCGCCGGCTCACCGAACATCAGGGCGTCCAAGCCGTCGGTGCAGGGGTCGGGCACCTTGGTGGGCGACAGGCTGGAGGTGGTAGGCAGGAGGGTCCCGGACGGCATCACTGGTGGAGTCTTTTTGCCTGAAAGTAACACCAGATAGTGGTTATTCTGGCCCGTTACAGGCCAGCCGGGGGCTGGAGGGGCTCCTGGAGGGCACGGGGGGGAAGGGGAGCTGGACCCAGACAGACACATGGGGCAGGAGGTGGGGCCTGGCAGGCAGAGCATGGCAAGGAGAAGTGGGGTCCCCCCGTGGAATGCCAGAGGGGTGTGGGAATACCAGGCCCAGCAGGACTCGGGGTGGGGGACAGAGCCAGTGGGATACTGTGGGAGGGGAAGGACCCAGGGCAGGGGAGATTTTCATAGAATATCAGGGTTGGAAGGGACCTCAGGAGGTATCTAGTCCAACCCCCTGCTCAAAGCAGGACCAATCCCCAAATGGCCCCCTCAAGGATTGAACTCCCAAACCTGGGTTTAGCAGGCCAACGCTCAAACCCCTGAGCTAGCCCCGGCGTCCCTCACCGTACAGGGCCCGGATGCCGTCGATGTCATCGAAGTGCAGGCGGAAGTGGGGCCGGTAGCCGCTGTAGACGGGGGCCATGAGGGCTGTGGGGTAGCGGGAGTGGCCCAGGCCCAGGGCGTGCCCGATCTCGTGGGCCGCAATGATGCGCAGGTTGACGCCACGGTACGTCCCCTCCGTCCACAGCTCGTCCTCGTCGAAGTGCACCGTGCCCTCCTCGGGGACATCGGCGTGAGCCAGCACCTTCCCTGTGCCCAGAGACACCATGAGGGCGGCTCCCCCATCCCGACTGAGCCCCCCGCCCCACTCCCTGCCGCACACTGGGGACAGCATGGCCTGCCAGCGAGAGCGCCCCTTCCTGGAACCAGGCAGCCGCTCACCCCAACCCTGCCCTCCTTGCGCCCGGGCGGCTCCGCGTACCAGGTCCGTCGAAGGGGCGGGAGCAGGTCCAGGAGGTGGCGCCGTGGAAGGAGATGCGGATGTCGGCCGTGCCGTGCCACACCTCCCGGAAGGTCAGCGGGGCCACGTCGCTCCAGTACGCGAAGGCGGCCTGGATGGCCTCGCGGGTAGCGCTGGCCCCCATGTCGGGTGTGTAGTGGTAGATCCGATAGGTCAGGTTCTTCCTGCGCCAGCGGCCTGGGGGGCAGAGGGAGGAGAGCGGCTTTGCCAGCGGGGAAGGGGTGGGGCCCCCAGCCCCATTCCGAGGCCACAGGGAACGCTGGGACCCGGCTTCCACCCCTCGGTGCCCAGCAGCAGGAGAGGGCCAGCCCTGCCCTGCCCTGCCCTGGCATTCAGGGTCGAAGGGACACCCTGATGCTGGCTCCATCACCCTCCCCTCCACCTCTGGGCCTAGCCCCATAATGCCGACCTGACCCCCGCCCATCCCTAGCTCCGTAACCTCGACCCTAACGCCAGCCGTTACCCCGAGCCTGCCAGGCGGCCCAGCACTCAGCTCCCCCCACCCCCATTGGCTGCACTGGGGTCCGTCCATCCGTCCGCCTGCCCCTCACCCAGCAGCAGGTACTTGAGGGTTTTCTGGTTGAAGGGGTCCTCAACCCCGCAGCGCGGCTGCCTCATCTGCTCCAGGGTGGCATCATCGAGGAGGCCGGTGGCGGGCAGCTCGGAGGCCAGCTGGAAAGACCTGGACGCGGGGGGCACAAATGGCAGGTTCACCTGGGGCCTCGACGCTCGAGGGATGGGGCCTCGAAGAGACCGGCTCCCCCATGGCGCAGGCTGGGGGGTGCCAGGGACATCGGGTACGGCCCAGCACGCCCAGGGGGCAGCGTGGCTCTGGTCACGCACACGCCCCGCTGGGACTCCAACCACCAGCCACGCCCGGCTCCGGCCCCAGTTGTGCCCACGTGCCCCAGCCCGGCCCTGGCCCCTCCTAGGGCGCTTGGCACCCGCGTTACCTCATGGCCTCGGTGAGCTCGGCCTCGGTGAACTCGTCCGTCAGCCTCTCCAGTGGCTTCTGCAAATACCCGAACTGCAGCAGGTAACGCTGGGGGGAAGGGGGGAAGGGACATGGGTCAGCGGGACACATCCAGCCCCCAGGGACCTGGGCATCGCTACACGGGTGGGAAACGGGGCCCTGGCCAGAGGGGTACGGCGCCACCTCCGGGTTCTGGGCCCGGCAAGAGATGAGCTGCGTGATCTCATGCCTGGGCACTTAGAGGCTGGCATTTCCCATAATGCTTTGAGGAGCTCAAAACGCTGTCCCTTTAATGAAGGTTCACAGCCCCCCAGGGTGTGTGTGTGGGATCATTGTCTCCATTATACAGATGGGGAAACTGAGGCGGGGAGAAGAGACTTGCCTCAGGTCAATGCCAGAGCCGGGGACAGAACCCTGCAGTCCTGGCTCCCAGTCTCCTTGCTCTAACCACTAGACGCCCTCCCACTCCCCTCCCAGAGCCAGGGATAGAACCCAGGCGTCCTGGCCAAGGCCTGGGTGGCCCGCCCAGCTGGGTGAACAAGCGGACAGGAAATTCCCACGGCCTAATTGGTGCGTCAGCGGGGGGCCTGGCCATGCGGTGACACTGTCCTGTCCCAGCCGGGGAGGAACCGTGGTGTCCAGCCTGGGGTCGCCACCATGTCCTGTTGGCCCAGCCACGCTGCAAGGCCCTGGCACGTGGGTGGGCTCTGCACTGGTAGGTGGCCCCATCCCCAGCACAGATTGAAACAAGTCCCGGGGCTGGCGTGGGAACGCTGGCAGGGCTGGGCTGGGCTGGGGGAGCCCCGGAGGATTGTCAGATCAGGGTCGGTGAGAGCTCCCCATCCCCCAGCTCTGGATAACAGGGGGCCGCGGGGCAGGAGTGAGGGGCACCGGCAGAGCTGGGCGGGATCCCAGGAATGGGATGGGGATTGGGGGGCACCGGCACCATTCCACGCCATCCCCCGTCCCCCCAGCACCATCCCGGCTGGGTCCCGGAGCCGGCGCTCCCTCTGGGGCACGAGAACACCCCCGGTCCCGACTCACCACAGCTTCCTGCTCCTCCGAGGGGTCACGGGCAGCGGTGCTGGCAAAGAGGGCGAGGGCACAGACCTTGCAGAGCAGCTCCAGCCCAATCATCCTCAGCGGAGCCTCCAGCAGCAGCGGCCAATGGCGGTTTCTAAGGGGGGGCACTAAACACTCCTCTGAGCCCTTGGAAACCGTCTTTCTGGGCCTGGTCCCTCGTCCCCTCCTGCCCGCCGGGTTCCCAGCGGCCCTTCGCTCCTCTCCAGCCCTCCCGCCCCTTTCCCAAGTTTATAAACCTTGAACAGCCCGGATGACTCATGCCAAACTAAACCATGTTGCAACCGCAGGCCAGAGCCCCCCCCCGGGGGGGACGGGACAGACAGTTAACCCCTTCCCGAGCGGGCTGCGTGACGGACCGACCCAGCACAGGGCCTGCTGGACCAGGTGCTGCACAGACACAGAGCACGGGGCAGTCTCTGCCCTGCGCAGTTTGGGCACCAGAATAGGACACAGGACTCCTGGGTTCTAATCCTGGGACAACCACAGCCCCGCCCCCAGGCCTCAGTTTCCCGTCATGTCCTTTCCCTGTGAGATGCTGCCCAAGCCCGGCCCAGGTTACTCCTCTGGGATGCTCTCAAGTGTCCCCCAGGCCTGACCCTGGGAGCAAAACAGAGTTCAACAAGCCTGTGGAATTGACCCTTTGCCCCCAGCCCGGACAGCCCCCGCGCCGCCAGGATCTCTCCAGCCCACTGGGGTCAGCTGCTGGGGGTCTGCAACGTGCCCCTAGGAACCAGCTGGGACCCATCCCCCAGGGCCCCAGTAGGTATAAAGCTGGTGAAGTCAGTAGGGCACCGGTCGGTCGCCCCGGCTGGGCTCTGGCCCCATTGACGCCCGTGGGCACCGGTCAGTCGCCCCGGCTGGGCTCTGGCCCCATTGACGCCCGTAGGCACCAGCCGGGTAGCCCCAGCTGGGCTCTGGCCCCATTGACGCCCGTGGGCACCAGCCGGGTAGCCCCAGCTGGGCTCTGGCCCCATTGACGCCCGTGGGGCACCGGTCAGTCGCCCCGGCTGGGCTCTGGCCCCATTGACGCCCATGGGCACCGGTCGGTCGCACCAGTCTGTTCTCCTCACAGACTCACTCCTTGCCCAGCAAACCGCGCCACAGAACAGCTGCCAGGAGAACGGCACAAAGGACCAGGGCTCCCAGCAAGGCCCCAGCGCCCGTCCCTCGGGACAAGCATTGTCAGTCTCTGGCCTGTTCCCCCCGGGGACCAGGCAGTAGTGAATCAGCCGTAGCCATGGCAACGTGAGCCTCACACGCACGCCTGCTCATTGCACAACCGGCTGCTGCACGGCCTGAGTCTGAGGGCTCCCCCCTTTCACAGCGCATTGGGGGAGGGCACCAGGGCAGTTCAAGGGTTCCCCCTTCCCCTCCACTCACCTGCAGAAGGGGGGAAAGAATTGGGGTGTGATGGGACAATTCACCTGGGGAACTCACCGCAACAGGATCGGACAGAGGCATAGGATTAAAGGGGGTTAGATACATACAGGACTAAGGACAGGACCTAACTATGATAAAAGTTACAAGGGCCAACGAGGCCACATAGCAATCAGTTCCACCACCACTGAAATGCAGCCACCTCTGGGGTGGAACGTGGCAGCTGTTAACACCTACACAGCAGAGCTGCCGGAGCCAGTAGGGAGGCAGAACCCCCACCCTGGCTGAAGCTGCAGAGGGATGTAGGGAGGCAGACAGGGACAACCAGCAGTGGGGGAAGGCCAGGACAGCGGCTCCCACACCCAGCTCCCCCCTTGTGCCCCACATTTGGTGTTTTGTAGGATGGGTATTTTCCATGCATCCAACTCCTGCCAACTCCCCCAGCTGAGAAAACCATCAGGGTGTGACTCCCGGGCTCCCACCATCCCCAGCTGATGGGGAGATGCAGCCTGGCCCGTGGGATCAGACTCCGGCATCATGCCAGCCCTGCAGGGCGAACCGGAGTGAAGGACGGGGCACAGTGGGTGAAAGAGGGACATATCGTGGAGCCTGCCATCCAGGCAGGCAGGAAGGGAATGGAGGGATGAGCTACAGAGCCAGTCACCTGTCTAGAGATGAGCCCAGAGACCTGGCTGAGATGCAGAGTGCGGCCCTGCCACTCTGTGCTCACAGGGAAACTGAGTCACAGAGGGGCGTGACCTTACCCAAACTGTCACAGAGAAAGTTAGTGGCAGGAGCTTGGAGTGGGTCTCCAGAACACAGTACAAATGCCCTGATAGAACTCGTTCAGACCCCCTCCCCCAAAATCTGCTGAGGACCCAGGAGTCCTAACTCTGCCCTTAACCACTAGGCCTCCCCACTCCCACTCCCACCTCTACTCTAACCCACGAGAGCCCCCTCCCTTCCCACAGCTGGGGATAGAACCCAGGAGTCCTGGGGCCCAGCCCCCACTGCTCTAACCACTAGACCCCACAGCTGGGGATAGAACCCAGGAATCCCAACCCCCCCCACCCCAATCCCCTGGGCAGCACTTCCTTCAAGCACCCCACCCCAGGCCAGCTGCCCAGCCCAGCCCCCAGGAAACAGTTTAACCTTCAAGGACAAAAGCCAAACAAACACCCCCATGGCCATTCTGGTCCCTGGGGCTCGCCCCCGCCTTGGGCTGGTTCAATTGGCATGGGCGAGCGGCTGGGCCAAGGGGCAGTCAGTGATCCAGCACTGCCAGGAACTCCAGGCGAGCGATGACTGGTCTGGCAGCGCTAACCGGCTGGGAGGGAGGAGCCGGGGGCGCGTCACTGGGCGGGAGAGTGCGGCTTGGAGGGGGAGCGGGCAGGGGGACGACAAATGGCATTTGTATCCCAGCCGCAGCTCCAGGGCCGTCAGCCCAGATGAAGCCCCTGCTCCAACCCACTCAGCTGCTCCGGGGCTGGGGGAGTCCGGACTTCTGGGTTCTACATGCTCTTAGGCAAGTCACTGTCCCGGCACCGTGCCTCAGTTTCCCTATTTCCCCCTGATCTGCGCCTTTAGCTCTCCCGGACAGGGCCTGGTCTGTGTTTGCCCAGTGCCCAGCCCACAGGGACCCCACTCTCAAAGCAATTAATGCTAACAGGTTCCCCCACTTGGAAGGGGCTGCAGGGAGAGGGGATAGCCTGTGTCCCCCCACCCCCAAAGCACATGGTGTTAACAGACCTCATGCAGTCCCCAGAGGTGGGGGGCCCAGTCAGGTCACCCCATGTGCCAACCCCAGCTCAGCTTGAATAGACGCAGTGAGGGGTTTCACGCCCAGCACCAGCCAACGTCCCGGAGGCCGGGGAGTCCAATCCCACAGCCAGCAAGAGCCCCGCTCTTTCCCCTAGAGGTGGGGCAGGAGCCGGCAAATGGGCCCCAGGCCGCAGCCCCATGGCAGGTTCCTGCCCCTGCTACCACAACCCCAGCCTCCCACAGGACAAGCCCGGCAGGACCCTGCTCTCCCCGTGCTTTGGCCCCGCCCAGCCACGCGGTCTAGGTGTTAACACAGGCAGAGTGAGAGCCAGGACACCTGGGTTCTGTTCCTAGACCAGCTGCCATCTTTTGCAGGGGTTCAGGCAAGTCACGCCCGCCCCCTCTGCGCCTCAGTTTCCCAAAGCGGCAGCCACGCTAGTAACAAATTGCCCTCTGTGTGCCCAGGAGACGCTCCCGCCCCCCCGCCCGCGCAGTGACACTGACCAGACCCGTGTCCGTCACCCTGGCATCTCTCCCACTTAGTCACCCTCTGGTCACTATGGCAACAAACAAGACAAGCTGTGTTCTGTGCGGCTTTTAATTAGTCACCAATTCTGTGCCCTAAACACCCGTCGCTACCCAGAAAACCGCCGGGCTGGGTCATGCACAGGGGCTGCTGTCCCGGCCCCACAGCTGCAGCTCGTTGAGGGCAAGGGAAGGTGGGACGGGACATATCGTTCCCATGAGACACAGGGGGGCTGCTGCCCCTGCCAACCCTCATCCCACACCCGGTCCGCCCAGTTCCCACCCCCCTGCCCTTCCATCACTCCCAAGCACTGGGGAGGAAGGGGGCAAATGACCCCACACGTACCCGCTGCAGGGTTCTTCCGCTGGGAGCTACGGGGCGAGATGGACCCTGGCTCTGAGCTGCTCTAGCAGCTGCTGTGTTACTGCACAGCTGGGGAAACCGAGGCACAGCCAAGTCACCTGCCCAAGGTCTCCAGGGGCCAAGTCAGCACTAGAACCCTGCTTCCCCCTCCCAGGCACCCCGCACCACCTCTCCCTGGCCGTGCTAACGCGCTGCCTCTGCGGCACTGAGCCGACTCTGTGCCACTTACAGCCCGTTAATGGGGTGGAGCTTCCGGCCCAGGCCCTGTGAACACCCGGCTGCACCAACAACCCAGAGTGCGTCAGCGCAGCACAGCCCCAGGGCAGGAGCAGCCGGAGGGGAGACGGGTTCGCTGAGCTGCTGCAGCGTGGGGGCGCACACAGGCTCTCAGGCAGCCAGGGAAGGCCGCTGGTGGCAGCGTCACCTCGGGACCCGCTTGCACACTGAGCTGAAGAGGGGTTGGCTGGTCAATAGCGGGCGGAGCTGTGGCTTGCAGAGGACTCCGCCCTGTATTACTTTACACCCCAGAGGTGATCGGGGGCCCAACATGCTGGGTGCTGCTCCCAGGGGCTCCCACTAGCATCCCCACCTACAAAGGCAGATGGGTACTGCCAGGCCTGGGCGCTGGAGAAGACAAGCGCACCAGGGGGATCTAGGCACTGGGTCACGGCCAAGCAAGTCGCCATTATCAATTAGCCAGTCCCCACGCCCCGAGTCGGTAGCACGACCTATCAAGGTTTTCCGACCTTTCCCATTACAAGACCCTGTTTTCGTTGCTTAGAACTTGGCTACGCTTTAACCGCTCAAGCTGAAATTTCCCATGCCCGGCATCTGCTGCCTGCTGAATTCTCCTGGGAATTTCGGCCAAAGCTCTCCAGCCACTCTGAGAGCAAGGCGAAGGGGAGCAGGAGCCATGGGCTGCCTCCTGGAGAGCCATGGGCCGCCTCCTGGAGAGCCCCGTCAAAGGGGATCGAGGCCTCACTCCTTCAGCTCCTGGCAAAGCCGCCAACAATCCCTGAAGGGTTTTGTGTAAACCCCTTCGTAACCCCCTCCCCCAGACACAAATCGTGATCCAAAGCTTCCTTTGGGGTCTGCAGCAGCAGGACACACCCGCCCTCGCCTCTCCAGCAGCGCTACGCTGCGGCTTGGCCTCCAGCACCCCCCAAAACGCAAGGCCCACCCCAGCCTGCATCTAAGGCAAAACCTTCCTGTCCACCACTGCCGTTGGGCTGGCAGGACCCGCCCAAGTGCCCGTACTCCACCAATGGACGAGGCAGCTCAGATTTCGCTCTCGCGTGCAGGGCGACAGGCGTCACTAGAGCAGTGACCAAGGGTCTCATTTTCAGCCGGACGCCTGCAGCCCACCATACTCAAGGGACTGGACGGTCCCTACAGAGCCACCTGGTGGCCAGTGTCAGGCGGAGCAGGTCCCCGTTTACAGAGGGCTCAAGCCAATTACTCTTACACCAATATACCCCCAAGACAGGCGCTGCTCCGCTCACCTTCGCAGGGGTGCACCAAGGACTGGCCAGGGGCACAGTCAGCCCCCCCCCCCCCCCCCGACTGTTCTTAGCAGTGAGACTTGCACAGAAAAAACTTGGAGAATGGGACCTAGACGGAGCAGCACCTTCCTGAGTTTGCAGAGAGCCTGAAGCAATCGCTGGAGGGTCATTCCAATGGCGCGGTCTCAGACGCTGGTGAAGATCCGTTCAGGGCCAGCACTGTTAACTAGTTCTCTGCTCCCACAGGGAAAGCCCCATGTTCCAGAAAGCTACACACTCTACTCTGAGTAGCCATGCATTTTGGGTAGGCCGTTACCACACCGTGGGGCTGACGGGGGGAGGATGGGCGTGTTCTCCTGAGAGAGGGGCGCGCCTCAGCTTTCTCGGCTTTCCCTCCAGCACGCAGAGCACGCACTCTCCGGGGAAGCCAGCGAGACTCTGTGGGGGCCTGAAGGCAGCTTGGCTCGAAGAAGGAAAAACAAAATCCCAGACGCCGAGGTCACTACTGCAATTTTATTATTGCGTCATTTTTAAAAATCAGAGGAGTGAGTGGCTGGAACACAGAACACTGAGGACCTGGGAATCCTACGGGGCTGGGGAAACAGCCGTGGGGTGCTAGCCCCGCCCACCCCCTCCCTATGACACCCCCAGCCTCCCCCCCACCCCCAAGAAAATAATAAAAAAAGGAGAGAGGTATGTGAAAAGTTGTCGAGTTTCTAACCTCGATAGCTGGGAAAATTGTTCTTAAAAACCAGGCAGCACCCAACAAAAAACCCAGCCAGGCCCAACGAGGTCACCACAGCTCGCAGAATTCATTCACCTGCGTGCATTGAGTCCAGTTCAGAGTCTCCCTCCCGGGCCCCCCCCTTACAAATCCAGCTCCAGGTCCTCCAGCTCCTCCTCCAACGCTTTCCGCCGCGCCAGCTTCTCCAGCTGCTCTCTCGTCGGCTGCTTGATCTCCCCAGAGTCCAGCCGCTGCTGCAGCTCCTCCACCTGCCGCAGCTTCTTTTTCAGGTTTTTCATCTTCTTGGTTTTCTCAGAGGCTGAGTCCCCCCCGTCCCCCAGGGCCGTTCCGCCGCAGGCCTGCTGCAGGGCCGACTTACCGTCCCCCGGGGGGCCCCTGTCCCTGCTGCTGCCCCCCAAGAGGGTGGCCTTTTCCAGGGACTGGATCAGTTCGTCTGTCTCCCTCTCCCCTTTCTCCTGCTGCTGCTTCCTCTTCTCCTTACGTTTCAAGTTCCTCTTGGCCGTCTTGGACAGGCCGGTCTCGCCGCACTCCGCCTTGGTGGCCTGCTTGCCTGGCTGCACGTTGGCCTCGGGGCTCAGACCGGGGGGCAGGTCTGGTTTGCTTTTGAAAAACTTCACATACTTATTCTCATACCTGCACAGAACAAAAACCATCAGGACTTTCCTCTCCCACGCACAAAGAACAGGAGCCAGCCAGCTGGTCCATGCGGCGGCCATCAGCTCCAACGCTCTCTAACCCCATTGCACACACCCAGCGCCCCAAGGCCTTGCCGCTGCAGATCCAGCCCACCACAGGAGGTGCTAAGAACCCACTGGCCCAATCACCACCCAATGAGTCACGAATGCTCAGCCCCTCCCATCAGGCCCCCCAGAACAGCGGCATCACTGAGGGACAACTCCAAAGGGCAAAGGAATCACAGCACTTGGCCGTCACCCTCAGGGCGGGAGATGACACCCAGGACCAGAGGAGTGAGCCTCCATGAAACAGACACACCTCGAACATTTCCGGATTTGAGCAGTTTGCGAGTACCTGAGCTCTATGCCTGAGACTAGTAATGCCGGCCGGCAGAGGTTACCCTTGCAGGCAGGACACATCCGGAGCCCTGCCGAAGCCGCCCACCAGAATGATTTATAAGGGGAGTTAATACATACCGCCAGGTTACATCTTATGGTATAAGAGGGGTCAAAGTTGGTCGGGCACCTGGAAAAAGACTCAGATCTCACGATGTAACCCAACAGTACATACACATGGTTATAAATCATTACAGCCGAGGGGGCGCTGGGCTGTGGGGGCATCTTAAAGGGGCTTGATTGGGAAACGTGGGACAGCCTCTCCATTGCACCCTTCCTGACAGATGTGGCCCAATAGGAGACAGGCGGTTTGCTGCACCATGGCCCCTCTTGGATCGACTCGCGCTAGGCCAGCGAGAGGATATCTAGTGCGCAAGAACTGCACACGCGCACGCCAGCCCGAAGTGCAGCGCTCGGCACTAGCACGCTGAAAACACTTAGAGGGAGTCCCGGCATCGGAAATCTTGCCAAGGCAGGGAGGCCATCTTTAGTATTCCCCAAAGGGTTTGGAGACTGGAGACGGCAGGTTCGACTCCAACGAACGACCACATTCCCAAAACTTCATGGCCCAATCTGGAAGCCTAGAAAGTTGACAGCCAATTGGCCTTAGGTTCTAGCGAGGAGAGGGAGCCACATCCCATATGTGAGAGTCGATGAGCCCCCATGAGGGCTGACGTAGATCGACAGCGGCACGCTGAGCCCAACCCACATTCCAGCTCACTAGTGACCCTTCTGTGGGCATGGGAATTCTGAAGCCAAGCCAGATGCCCCGGGAGCTCTCTGAACATGCTCTGCCGTGGGAGAAGAGCTGGGATCAGTACTCCAGAGCTGACGGGAATGCCTGGCTTGCATTAGGGATTCAGAGATTTAAAGCCAAAAGACACCCTTGGGATCACCTAGTCTGGTTCGGTGGAGCACTGAAGAACGTGTTTCCAACTCGGCCACAAAGCCTCCCACGGATCCTTTGGGGAAAGCAACCCCAAGCGGTGAGCAGGCCCCAAACGTACAATTGTCTGGCTCGTCACGCTGCACCCAGCTAAGAGGTGGACCGGGAGAGGACTAACGATTGTAAGATGGGCCGTTACCCTGAAGGAGGGAGAGGTCCCAGGCCTATATGCAAAAATGGTAGCAGTTTAACCTATCCCTGGGCAAATCCATGGGGACCATTATTTCAGCGAGCGTGGCTTTCTTCAGGTTAGTTTATGGCCTTTAAGAACAGTTTTAAGCTAAACCAAAAGAAACCGCCCCGAATCCAAAAGAGCACGCACACAACAATTCGCACCAGCTTAAAATCACACCTTAAGTGAAACCAGCACCGCTTCCTCGGGTAGCCCAGCTCTGCGGAAGCAGGCCACCTGTTCACTGAATAGGCCGAAGCGCCCGGCACATATTCGGTGCCATAGAAGCAGATAATCTCACAGCAGTCGAGGTTTTCAGATGCAAGGAGTTGGACTGCGTAACAGCCCCCCCACTACGGGCCATGCAAGAGATCCCAGAGACCCTCCCCTGCTCTCTGGAGGACTAGAATTCGACTTACACTGGCACTTCTTCTTGGGGCACGTATCCCTCCTTCACCTTTCTCTGCTTCCTCCAGGTCCCGTCAGGGCGCTGCGTGGAGGCAATGTACTTCCCTGAAACGTTACAAGCATCTTTGTCTGTGATGGGATATTTTAAAGAGGGGGAAGGGAAAAAGTGATTTCAATATTCACCTAAAGGCTGCTCAGTAAGACCCGGCCAGCTAAGAACCCCAGTCCAATAAGAGATGTCACCTCCCCCACCATGTCTCTCTGGCAACTTTCAGAAAAACTGAAAACCAGCTTCACGCTCCCCTGGTCAGTACTGGACCCTCCGATGGGGAAACCGAGGCACGGAGCAGGGAAGGGAATTATGCCGGAGGTCACCCAACGAGTCAGGTCTCCGATGGGTCAGTGTGACTGTACCGGTGCCGTCTCCTACCGCAGAGGAACTGGGGTTCGCTACCCCCAGGGCCTGCCCCATGACCACCCCACCAGCGCAGCCCCCCAGGCCACAGTCAGGATGGGGCTTCTCTGGCGGGGCCCGCAGGGGGCGGGGGAGAAAACGCCCCCCGCGATCCGGAGTGAGACTGAAGGGGGGGACACGAGGTTAAGGAGTTTGGGGGGGGCACAGACACGTGACTGGTTAAGGGGTCAGGAGCTGGGGAGATGCGGGAGGTGGGGGGGGTCCCTGGCTGGGGGGAGCAGGAGCCGGGGGGGGGCCCTGGCGGGGGGGGGGGGGGGCGGCGGGGGGGGGGGGGGCCGGGGGGGGGGGGGGG
>NC_048313.1:13257490-13275278 GCF_013100865.1 Trachemys scripta elegans
GGGGGGGGGGGGGGGGGGGGGGGGGGGCTCCCCTCCCCCTCCCGGAAGCGGTTTCCGCACTCACCGGTCTCGTCAGTCACATAGGGAGTCGCCATCTTGGAAACGCGACCCACTTCCGGCCACTCTGCCCCGCCCCCGGAAGTGGCGTGCACGGGGCGGGGAGC
This sequence comes from Trachemys scripta elegans, assembly GCF_013100865.1. Taxonomy (NCBI): domain Eukaryota; kingdom Metazoa; phylum Chordata; order Testudines; family Emydidae; genus Trachemys; species Trachemys scripta. Next base: position 13,257,655 of record NC_048313.1, read on the forward strand.
GCCGGGCCGGGGGCCATCTTGTTTTTAAAGAGACACTGACCGCCACAGGGCTCCACGGGGTGGGGAGACATTTCCCAGAATCCTTTGGGGCTTAGGCTAAACGACCCCCCCCACATACACACACAGAGCGAGTCACGTGGGACACAGGCCTCCCCAAGGGGACATCTGTGGGGGGGGGGAGGGCTCACGGGTTCAAATCCTGCCCCGGGGGTGGGGGCGTCAGGGGTTCGAATCCTGCCCTCGGCCGGGGGGGGGGGGGGGGGGGGGGGGGCGGCGGGGGGGCAAAGGGGGCCCCCGGGCGGGGGGGGGGGGGGGGGAACAGGGCATCTCCCAGGGGTGGGGTGAGGGGTCTGAGGTGGGCGCTGGGGGTCGCACCTGTGACAGCCACATCCCCACACTGCCCCCCGTCGCCGTCCCCAGCCACGGCCATGTCCCCACACAGGGCATAGCAGCGGGGGGCGATTCTCCCTCTGGACAGGGCAGGGGGGCAGCCCAGCCTGGGGTGGTGCATCGTTAAAAGGATGCGGAGGAAGTGGAGAGGGCAAGGGCTGGAGGAAAGGCTCCCGGGGAGACGCCCAGAGCTCAGCACCGGCAAGAGAAGATGGGGAGGTGATTTGGTGTCACCAGCCAGGCCAGGCACAAGAAGAACCCGCAGTGGGAAGCCAAAGCCAAAGCTCTGTCTCTCCTGGCTTCCTTAGCCACACACTAGCTCTCCGGCTCCACCCAGGGGGCAGCGGGCAAAAGCCTCTGCTCTGTGCCAGAGCAGGTGATCGAATGGGCCCCTCTGGCCTCAAGGCTCTAGAATGGATTCTCGGGAAATCCTGTGTCCATGCACCTCCCCCACCGCGAAAAGCCAGCCCCCACCTCAAGGCGCCAGCAACCCAAGTTCTGACAGCGGGGCGGGGAGGGAGGCCAAGGTACCAGCTCCCTGGGGAAGCGGTTACAGTGGCTGATCACAGCCCAGCAGCTGCCTGACCGCTTTCGGTGGTGACAGATGGTATTTCCAGCCTTGCTGAGCTGTCTATCTCAGGTACATAGCCAGCCCCCCCACTGTTAGGATCTGAGCCTCTCAGGTTCTTACCCCAGTCGCCCAGTGAGGCTGAGAAGTGCAACAATCCCCATTTTACACGTGGAGAACTGGCACCGAGCGGCTATGGTCATACTCCTGGGGCAGAGAAAGGACAGAAGCTGGATTTCCCCTGTCCTAGACAGCGCCGTAACCGTTGGGTCATCCTGCCTCCCCAGGGAAGCGAGCAGATGGGCCGAGCTGACACCTGGCCAGATGTTCCACCTTCGGATTAACACCAGGGATGAAGTTTGCAACCCAGGAGATTTGTGTTTTGTTTTGTGTCTTTAGTTAGTGACAGAGAAGAGCCGCTCACCCTCCCCAACTAGAGCATTTCCTGCCTGCCACCATTAGCAAGGCATCATGAAGGCTGGAGAGCGAGGCCAGATGGCAGGGAAAAGACAATTTCCCCTGGAGATGCAGTAAACCTCTGATTTGATTCACAACCTCCAGGTCAGTAGATAATTAGTTCCATATCAGCCAACAATCGGATTTGAAAAGATTGGCTGGAGTTTCATTAACTAGTTACAATGATCAATCCAATTAGCAGAGCATGGGGTAATTCAGTTACCAGGGATTAGATCCATTACTCAGGCAGGGAGCGCCTGTAATTTATTTAGGCGAAACCCCAGGCGCTCCCGATGCGTTTAAAGCCATAAAGCGGCTTTTGGACTAGAATGACACCAGCTTAAAAATAGCCTGCAAACAGCAGTGCCCTCAGGCCAGCCCTGCCACGCGCCTAGGGCCAGCCTGCACACACCCTATGGAGCCCCCCCTGCACCCCAGTAGCTGCCAACTAAACAGAGGAGCACCTCTCAGGGCAATAGGATTCTCCCCCTCTAGGGATCTCACTATCCTCACCTGTTGCATTAGGGTCTCCAGCAGCAGCCATATTGGGGAGAAAGGGGAGCAGCTGATTGGACTTTATAGAGGCTTTGTGGTGGGGCTGTGAGCTAGGCTCCACCCTTCCATTTTTTTTGGTAGCTGAATGGGGCGGGGGGTCTTAACACGGCTACCGCTACCCTTCGCTAACCCTGGGGGGGACTTAACACCGTTTTCCCTGCAGGCTGGGCTGCATGGCAGTTTCCCAAGGGGAGCAAAAGGGAGGCAATCCACCACCAGCAGGGGATATTCTGGGCAAGGGCAAGGGAGGGTGAGTGTGTTGCTGGAGAACCGCCATGCATTGTGTTTGCTTGGCACCTGCAATCCAAGAAGCTGACCCATCCCTGAATGGCTGCTCCCTGGGGCCCTGGTCAAGGTGGACGCTTTGTCACCCTTATTTTACTGCTGGAGAAACTGAGGCTGAGGGAGTGGAGGTTTGTTCTCCAGGGGACAGAAGCCAGGCCCCCGACTCCCCAGGTCCCCTCTAGCTGCTCGGCCTTGCTTTCTGGTGCCGTTCCTACGTGGGGGCAGCACAGCGCCAGGCCTTTGCAAATCTTTGTCTTCAAACTCCATGGAGACAGATGCGAGCTGTTAGGAGGGTGGGCAGTGAGGGATAAAGGGACTGGGTACTTCCCTCCCTTCCCCTCATTTGCCAGCACACAGCTCTGCTGGTGCCCCTCACTCCTGACCCGCAGCCCCCTGCTAGCCCAGCCCTGGGCTCCCCCCTTCCCCAGCCCTGCCAGTGCCCCTCACTCCCGACCCGCTCGAGGACTCCCCCCAGCCCTGCAAGTGCCCCTTGCTCCCAACACACAGCCCCCTGCTATCCTAGCCCTGGGCTCCCCCCTTCCCCAGCTCCATTAGTGCCCCTCACTCCCGACCCACAGCCCCCTGTTAGCCCAGCTCTGGGTCCCCCCCAGCTCTGCTAGTGCCCCTCACTCCCGACCTGCAGCCCCCTGTTAGCCCAGCCCTGGGCTCCCCCCAGCCCTGCCAGTGCCCCTCACTCCCGACCCACAGCCCCCTGCTATCCTAGCCCTGGTCTCCCCCAGCTCTACTCACAGCAGTTCCCTCTGAGCAGGGCTGGCCGGTTTGGAGCCAGAAGCTACCTGGGGTTAACAGCTGTTATAAAAAGGACGGGGATCAAGCGTTCTCCAGGTCCACCGAAGGGAGGACAAGATGCAAGGGGCTTAGTTGGCAGCAAGGGAGATTTAATCTTTCTAACTCTCCGGGCAGTGGAACCGGCTTCCAGGGGAGGTGGAGGTTTGTAAGAGCAGTTGGGACAAACACCTGGCCGGGCATGTCTAGGATGACCCGGGTGGCCTCCACGGAGGTGGCTGGACCTGCTCGAGGTCCCCCCCAACCGGCACTTCTGTGACTCCATGAACAGCATTTCCCGGGCCCCCCCTCGCTACCCCAGGAGAAGGCTGGACTCCCTCGTCTCAGCGTCTCTGGCATCTCAGCCATGCAGCCCTCATGCCGCAGGCACTCAATCACCGCTCTCCATTCATCGGGGCACCCGCTGAGGAGCATCTGTGGGTGATCCCTATCGACAGAGATTTGAGGTTTACCAGTCAAGTAGCCAGCAGGCAGGGAAGTCCTGCCAGCAGGGCTGAGTTCTGATCCCAGCGAGAGATACACACGGCGGGAGGAAGCAGAGCTGCTGATCTGTGTCTGCTTTACGCCTCCTCCAGCTGCTGCGTGCAGTGCACAGAGCCGGCTTGAGCCCTGCAGCGAGTACCCGGCAGGTGTCGTGCTGAGCACTGGGGAGACAGGGTGAGACGGCCCGGCTTTGGCTTGATCCTTTCCACCTGGGCGAGGGGCCTAGGAAAGGGGGTAGGGACAGGCTGGAGTGCCCCCCCCTACACCCTCCATCGGTCCCAAACCACGGCTTGGCCCCCAGCAGAACCGGCCCAGGCTCCGACGCCCTCGTCGCTAACACCAGTGCAAACCAGTGTGAAACCCACCGGCAGACTTTGCACGGGGGCGAGGGGTTTGCACGCTCGCCTGGCTCCAGTGTAAACAACGGCACGAGGGCTCAAACAGGTGATCCGCTCGGGCACGCACGTGCTGGGCTGGGCTTGAGCCAGTAGAGAAGCAGCGTGACCCGGGATCGAGGCTGATTCCCACTTACACTCGGGCTCTGGCAGCGTGACGGGGCCTGAGAGGGCAGAGCGGGGGAGTGGCCAGAGGGAGCCAGGGGCGTTCGAGCATAAATTAGAGCAGCCTCGGGCGTCTCCCTGGCTGTCCAGGGATTTCTGGAGCGCTGCTCCCTGGGGTCACGCATTCTAACACACCCCCCTCCCTGCCTCTCGCTCCGTTCCTCCAGGCTGCCGCTTCCCACCCTTCTCAGCTCACAGGTGCAGGGGAGACCGACCTCGACGCAGCTAACATCCGCAGCATGTGCATTTCTTAGAGCAGATGGTGCCTGCGAATTCCCACGCGCGGTCAGGCAGCATCCGTTAGCTCCGAGCCTGGCGCTTCGGGGCTACGCGGAGCTGTCGGCGGGCTGCCCAGAACCATTCTGCTCCCTCTTTTTTGTGTGTTTTTCAGTCACTAGCAAAGCAAGACGAACACCTCCCAGCTCTCCGCTCCGGCGCTCTCGGCCGGGCAGAAATCCACGGTGGGACTATTCTAGTCTTGTTCGGTAATTTCAGTGGTTAGAGTGGAGGGCTGCGAGTCAGGACTCCTGGGTTCTCATCCTAGCTTAGGAGAGAGTGTTGTCTAGTGGCCAGTGCAGAGAACTGGGCGTCAGGACTCCTGGGTTCGGTCTCCAGCTCTGGGAGGGAGCATGGGCTAGTGGTTAGAACACAGTGGGGCAGAAACCCAGGGCTCCTGGGTCCTAGCCGTGCTTGAAGGAAGCAGAATTTATCTGTGGTGGCGTCAGTGCCAGAGCCCCGGCTCTGCAGCGTGCGGCTCGGTTGTTTTCAAGCAAACCTCGCTCCTCCTTTCTTTTCTCTTTGTTCTCTGGCGGTTTCTCGCTCTCACTCAGACGTGGGCAGCAGCACTGGGGCTGACAGGGAAGTGGGTGCCGCACCTGTGACTCATCCCAGGGCAGGAACATACTTGCTCCTCCGTACCTGCCTTCTCTGCACCGTGCCTCTGCCTTCCCCACGCCCACCCCCTTCCTTCCGCCACCTTGGTCCCCATGGGGGTGAGCCTTCCAAGGGGAAACCGACGCCGCTGTTTGCAGTCTCTAGGGCACAAAGCTGGCTCCTGCTCAACAGAGTCAACCTTAGCAGGCTGCCTGTCTGTGCATGGGAAGGCTGTTGGCTTGCAAGGCATGCTGGGAAGGCTCTCCCCCCATTCCCCCCGACTTGGCCGGAGTTGGGGTGCATGGCTGGGGCATGCATTGTTTGTGGACGATGATCAGACACACAGATGAACACCATTTGCTGGGGAAGAGTCAACACGGCTTTTGTGAAGGGAAATCATGCCTCATTAATCTATTAGAATTCTTCAAGGGGGGTCAACAAACGTGGACAGTGTTCCAGTGGGGATCTAGTCAGCTTGGGCTTTCAGAAAGCCTTTACCAAGGTCCCTCACCAAAGTCTCTTAAGCAAAGTGAGCAGTTGTGGGATAAGAGGGAAGGTCTCACAGGTCAATAACAGGGTGAAAGGTAGGAACAAAGGGTAGGAATAAATGGTCAGTTTTCACAGCGAAGTGTAGATAGTGGGGTCCCCCAAGGATCAGTTCCGGGGCCAGTGCTGATAGACATATTCATATATGAGCTGGAAAAAGAAATAAAGAGTGAGGTGGCAAAGTTTGCAAACGATACAGAATTGCTCAAGATCGTTAAGTCCTAAGCAGCCTGCAAAGAGCTACAACGGGAGCTCACAGACCTGGGGACTGGGCAACACGACGACAGATGAAATTCAGCATTGATCAATGCAAAGTAATGCACCTTGGAAAACAGAATTCCAACTACAGATATACAGTCACGGGGTCGAAATGAGCTGTTACCACTCAAGAAAGAGAACTTTGAGTCATAATGGAGAGTTCTCTGAAAACATCCACTTAATGTCCAGCGGCCGTCCAAAAAGCGAACAGAATGTTGGGCGCCATTAGAACAGGGATAGATAATAAGACGGGAAACATCATAATGCCGCTATATAAATCCAAAGTACACTCACACCTTGAATATTACCTGCAGTTCCGGTCGCCCCATCTCAAAAAAGATTAGAAGAATTAGGAAAAGTACAGAGGAGGGCAGCAAAACTGCTTAGGGGGATGGAACAGCTTCCATCTGAGGTGCGATTAAAAAGGATGGGACTGTTCATCTTCGAAAAGAAATGACCATGGAGGGATATGATAGGTCTATAAATCATGGCTGATGTAGAGAAAGGGAATAAGGAAGCGTTATTTACCCCTCCACATATCACAAGACTCAGGGTCACCCAATGAAATGAATAGGCCACAGGTTTAAAACAAACAAAAGGAAGTATTTTGTCACACAACACGCAGTTAACCTGTGGAACTCATTGCCAGGGGATGTTGTGATGGCCAGAACTATAATGGAGCTCAAAAAAGAACTAGATCAGTTCACGGAGGATGTGTCCATCACTGGCTATGAGCCAAGCTGGTCAGGGATGCAACCCTGGGCTCTGGGTGTCCCTAGCCCCTGACTGACAGAAGCTGGACCTGGATGAGGGGATGGATCACTCGGTAATTGCCCTGTTCTGTTCATTCCCTCACCGGCCACTGTCAAAGAGAGGAGACTGGCCGTTCTTATGTTTGACAAATGGCGAAGCTTTTAACAATACGTAGGTTCGAATGGCCCAGTTCACGTATATGTTCAACACTGCCCTCTACTGGATGGGATGAGGATGGCAACTGTGTACCATAGCACCCGGACTGCTTTCAGCTATTGGGGATTCTCCTTTAAGGGGTAGGAGCAAGCAGACCTGGGTTCTAGCCTTGCCAACGCAGTGAAGTTGTGAGCGGGTTATGGTGTGTGTATAGATACACATACACCCCATTCCCAGTATATCCCAACCCCCACCTCTTCTCCAAACTGAAGCTGTCACCCACTACACAGCATGGTTAGGAACCCCCGGACACCCCTATTTTTCAGATCCCCCCAATCTGAATCTCCCCCCCCATTCCTGTTGGGTTTCACAGGCTGGTAACTATGCTCCTGCTCTGCCCGGGCTGTCGTTTGAAAGCCTGATGAACCAGCCGCCTTCGAAGAATTCGTCAGCCGGATCAGGTCAGCCCATGACAGCCCTTATCCTCGCCACAACGGCGTGATTCATCCGAGCTGGTATTTCGATTCGACAGCCTGATTGGCAGCACAGTCATCTGAGTCAGTGCAGGGCTGGGAACGGTGCCGGCAGAGCCAGACCCACGGCACAGAGAGAGACCCGCCCCCCGCCCCACTGCCATGGGGGCCTAAGTCCCAGCCAGAGGGACCCCACCCACCCCACGAGCTCCATCAACATGGGCCTTTCCGCTGAGCGAGGGGCCTGTTCGGCCAGCCGGGGCGGCCACGGGGCGGCCCACACAGGCTGCCAGGCAGGAACGGCTTTTCCAGGTGCCCCGGGGTCGAAATCCCCCCTCGCCATGTGCTGTCGCGTGGGCCTTCCCTTCTCCTCGGTAACATCCTCCCGAGCGGACCCGCGTGTACACGCACAGCCATTGATTCATTCCCTCCAGGGCCCGGGACGTGCGGCCCCATCTGCCGCTCCGCTGCGCCCGCGCTCACCACGGCGGGGGGATTCCGGGGGCAGGGCGGGGCTCGGGGTGGACACATCCTGCCCTCGCACGGAGCACACACAATGCAGCAACGGCCGGAGATCCCCAGGGCAGATAAAAGCGCCGCTTTTCAGCCTCTTTTGTTGCTCGACTCCTATTTCCGGCTCCGCTGCGACTGAGCGACAGGCCGGAATTTCTACATGTCTGGCTGCAGCACCGGTCGGCAAAGTCCTAGGGGAGAGCACTGGGATGTTTAACAGAGCACACGGCTCCAGAGTCCAGCCCCCCCGCTCCAGCCTGGTTTGCTGCATTGAAGAGACCGTGCGGTCCGTGGAGGGCAGCACTGCCTGGGTCTCCCTGCAGTGGGCCAGGAACTGCCACTAACTCAGTGCTGGGCCGTGAGCAAGTCCCTTCTCCCTGTCCCCATCTGCAAAGCCAGGCGCGAAGGAGGGGAACAGGGTAACGTGAGATGGAAACAGGGCCACCCAGAGGATTCAGGGGGCCTGGGGCAAAGCAATTTCGGGGGCCCCTTCCATAAAAAAAGTTGCAATACTGTAGAATACTATATTCTCGTGGGGGCCCCTGCGGGGACTGGGGCAAATTGCCCCACTTCCCCCCGCCCCCGGGTGGCCCTGGATGGAAACAGTTGCAGAGGCGGCATCGGCTCCCCGCAGCACTCGCGCCTCCCGCCCACGCGCCCGCTCAGCCGGCAGAGAAAAGCTCGGCAGCCCACGAAGGGGAAATTCCAGCTGCAGGTTTGTGCCTCGCCCTGGGGTTCGGGGGGGCCACGGCACACGGCGCTTCCGCCCTCCAGACTGGGCTGCTCTGTCTGCAGACAGCCCCAGCAGGGGTGACAGGAGTCGAGTCTCCCCGACCCGGTCAGTCCTTGGCCTCTCCGCTGAGCCTGGTGCGGAGGGGGCCCCTCCGTGCCAGTCATGTGGCAGCGTCTTTTGGCCGCTGAACTGGATTTGGACTGGTAGCCCAGGGGGCAAGACTCTGTGCACCTAAGCCAGCTGCTCCTGGCCAGACTGCAAGGGCTTTCTGGTGGCCTGAGTGTAGTGAGTTTGCTGGGTCTCAGTCCAGTTCCCAGATGGGACCCTTAAACCCCCAGCACCAAGACCAAGGGCTGGCTGGGGCCCAGACTGAACTCGGGGGGGCAGCACCTTCGCAGCACACATGTGCACACTGATCACGCCTGGGGGAGAAGGACGAGGGCGTAGAAAGGGATGAATGGCTCAAAGGTGACGGGGGTGTGGGTCCCCTCCTGCTGCCCAGCGTTTCTAGCGAACGTCTCCGGATCAGTGCCGCCCCCTCGCACCTGGCAGCCTGGCCTCGATCCCAGAGAGCACCCGCGTGCCTGGAGCGGGGATCAGACAGGCGCCCGGCGAGGGCAGGCATGGGCAGGCCCACATGCGCGGAGCTGCACAGGCAGGCTCCGGCACACCCACGGATCCGTGCCGAGGGCTGAGCCAGCGACACACACACAGAACCTGCACCCACACGCAGAGATCCAGGCTGATTCCACCCCCGCCGATGCATGAACGTGCAGCCCTTTTACACACACCGAGATTGATTCCTCACACGCGGCCGGACCCAGAAACTCCCCGACCAGCACACAGACGGGGCCAGGCCCAGAACTCAGCTGCCCACATGGACCCATCGAGTCAGGCCTGCAAAGAGCCAGAGGCCCCCGCGTGCTGCGGCTTCGGGAGCAGAGATACAGCCAGGCACCCTGCACAAATCCAGCCCCCCACTCAGGGGCACAGGCCGGCCTGGCGAAGTCAGCTGCCTGTAGGGCAACCAGACAGCAAATGTGAAAAATCAGGACGGGGGTGGGGGGTAATAGGAGCCTAGATAAGAAAAAGACCCAAAAATCAGGATTGTCCCTATAAAATGGGGACATCTGGTCACCCTAGCTGCCCGGCTCACAGCCCTGAATAAACTGCCCAGGGAGGTGGTGGAGTCTCCACCACTGGAGGTTGTTAAGAGCAGGTTGGACAAGCCCCTGCCAGGGACGGGCTAGATAATCCTCGTCCTGCCATGGGCGCCGGGGACCCGACTAGGGTGACCAGATGTCCCGATTTTATAGGGACGGTCCTGATATTTGGGGCTTTTTTTTATATAGGCTCCTATTACCCCCCCACACCCCGTCCCGATTTTTCACACTTGCTGTCTGGGCAAGTCAGAGCTGCTTGTGCCACCCCTGAATTTGGCCCCTAATCCCCCCCCCAGCCCTGCGGTTCAAGGCCAAGGCGGGGGGGGGGGGCCCCCAGGGGGGGGTTCCAGAAAAGTCCTGTTGGCAGCGGGCCAGCCCCCCCCCAAGCTGGATTCTTGCTTTAACGAACCCCTGTCAGGAACTAAGCAGGTGGGGGGGGGGAGCCCGGGGGGCCCCAGCGACTCTGCGGGGTTTGGTCTCACTGCAGACTGGTGCAGTGCGCTGCTGTTTCTTTAAGTGTGTCCCCCCCACCCCTCCCGGGGCAGGAGGCTGCGGGCTGGGGGCAGCCGGGCTCTGCAGAGCTCCGGGAGGGGGCGTCGCAAACCCGCCGCGGGGCTCGGGAGAACCTGCCCGCATCGCCCGGAGCTCGCCTCGCTGCCGCCGCACCGCAGGGGAGCGGGCCGGAGGAAGGTGCGGGGGCCCCGGGAGGGGAGGTGCCGGAGGAAGGTGCCGGGGCCCCGGGAGGGGAGGTGCCGGGGCAGGCTGTGATGTCAGCGGGGCCGGGCTCGGGCGGGCGGCGCCCCAGGCTCGCCCCGCGCTGCCGAGCTCCGGACAAGGTAGGGCGCGCCCGGGGGGACGGAGCTGCCGGGGACCCCCGCCCGGCTCCGCAGCCCCCGGCGCTGGCGAGGGGCAAAGAAACTTTGCGGCGTCCCGGGGGATCCCTGCGCTCCCGGGTCTTCCCCTTCCCGCAGCGCCCGCGGAGGAGGAGCCGGGTCCGGCCGCTCCCCGCTCGGGGTGCCCGGGGAAGCTCCGGGGAGTGACCCGCTCCCTGCAGTGCCCGGCTCTGGGCAGGGGAAGGGGCTTCTCTGTGCCCCGCCTTGGCCCCAGGGTGACCCTCTGGCCCGAGCTGGTTCAAGCCGTCCTGCCCTGGGGGGGCTGCCGGGAGGGGGAGGGTGTCTGGGCTTTTGCACCCATTCATAGGGTGTCTGGCCAGTAGGGACCCCTAGATCCTGTGCTCCACCGTCCTGCAAGGCCAGGGCCAGAGGGGTCCCCTGGTTCCCCCCGGACTGTACGTTTATAGCCCGCGGGTGGCCCCTGCCCCAAGGACTCTGCAATCCCGAGCGCCGTGCCCGGGTTTGTACCGAGCGTGCCACGTCTGCCAGGGCTTCCCCCGCCTGGTCGGTGCCCACGTTCCCCACCTACCTCCAAGCTGCCACGAAGGAGCCATCGCGGTGCTGGGGGTCTGCAGGGAGGGGAAGGGGCCGCACAGGAGGGGGTGCTGGGGTGTTTGGCTGAGGGTGGCTGGTGGGGCAGGCGGGGGGCAGGGTAGCGAGGGGCAGAGTTTTGGCCAGGGGGACCAGCGAGGCAGGGCACAGGGGGAGACCCTTGTCTGAGGTGATGGGCCTGTGTGGGGCCAGCAAAGCCCCCGGCGGAGCACCCCCAACCCAAATCCGGAGCCCACTGGGTGTTGAGCTCTGGCTCCAGGCGTGGCTGGTGAATCTCTGATCCCCAAGGCCTAATCCGGCTGGGATCAAACCTATACGCTGCGACCTCTGGCTCTGCTAACTACAGAGCCCAGCGAATCTCCGTTGCGCGGGAGCCGGGGGACTGGGCCTGGCGCTCGGTGGCATGGGGGGCGCTGCTGGTTAACACTAGCTGAGGGTCAGCTCCTTGGGGCCTAGATTTTTTAGGGGTTCAGCCTCCCCTGGGATTTCGGAGGCAGGTTTCTCTGTGTGGTGCCCTAGCCCAGGAGAAAACCAGCCCCCATGACTCAAGGCCCCGCCATCTTGTTTAACTTTTATATATGGGGGAAAACATCCTTCCTGGGCCAGGTTGGGGCTTCGGCCGGACCGACTCCCTCGCCGCCAGGGCGCATGTGTCGCAACTGGACCTCCAGGGCGGGCCCCGTCTGTCAATGCTGGGAGGCTGAGTGAGTCCAGGGGAAATGGAACCCAGGAGTCCTGGCTCCCAGGCCTACCTCCCCTCAGTTAATTGATCCGGGGGGCGAGTTTCGGGGGGTTGCGATTCCTGTTCTGTTGATGCTGTTGTGTCTGGAGCCTGGCACAATCCATGGGGAGAAAGCAGCACTGCGGGCGGGCGCGTGGTCGGGGAAGGGTTTGTCCTGCCCCCAGCAATTCTCCTTAAACCGGAGAGGCAACATCCACCTGCGTTCTTGTGCTAAAGGGCCCAGCTCCAGCCATGTGCCAAAGTACACGTTTACCCAAGAGCTCTGAGCGACGGCGGGGGGGGGGGGGGGGTTTACAACCTGCCGCCAGAGTGATTGTTAATTAAGGAAAACAAAATAACTTCCTGCCAAGATCTGAATGGTGGACAAACAATAACGTGATTCCCGAGCGCCTTTCCTCCCCCAGCCCTGGCTATAGACAGGTCGTCTTCCGCCACGGAGATGCAGCCACCTCTGGGGTGGGGCGCAGCAGCTGTTTAGGCAGGGCCCGACAGAGCGGTGGTTGGCGGTCTGAGGGCAGCGCCAGCCCCCACTGGGCCGGAGGCTCCTTGGCCCTCCCTCATCCAAGCACTGACCCAGCTCAGGATGCCACGCCGGGGGGGACCCAAGGCTGGGTGGACCCCCCCCCCATGCTCATCCCTTCTATGGGTCGTGTGGAGGGACTGGGGCAGCAGGGGGCCTGGCTCACTGGATCCCTCTGACTGTGCTGAGGCGGGAGGGGGTGCAGGGTCCAGGTGACTTAACTCCTTCGGGGAGTTGCACCCTAGACTGTCCCGTTGCTCTGGGGGCGGGGGCGGGGGGAGGCCGATGGGGCTTTGCTTTGAAGCGAGGCGGGAGGGGCGTTCGCAGAGAGACAGGGATGAAGCAAGAATCTACCTTAGTGAAGGGGAGGGGAGAGCCGTATTCACTGGCGGGGGTGGGGGGGGTCTCGGTGATACTCAGCTTGTGGCTGGGTGAAAGGGCCCCCCCCCCCCCCGGGCCTCCCCAGCTAGTATGGAGCTGGGATCAGGGCCCTGTGTGGTGACTTCCCCCATTTCCCAGGGCCCCAGAAACTCAGCGTGTCACTTAGAGCTGCCTTGGGGCTGCTGTAACCTCTGTGGGAGGCAGGCCAGGCCCTAGGCTACGGGGAGTGCAGTGAGCGAGGGCTTCGCCCTGCCCCTGCCTAGGAACAGGGTCCCCCGGAGTCAGACGCCAGGGCGAGAGGCCCGCCACCAGCACACGCTCCAAAGGCACTTGTTAAAAGTCGCCGCCCGCCGCTGGCCCTGGGTGCTGGCCCCCTCGTGGGGCCAGGGCAGGAGCATTTCCTTCATTCAAGCCTGCTGGTTCTACAGGCCTGAACTCGCTGGGGACGCAGGGTGTTGGCCTGCCGATGGCAGGGAGTAACCGACTCGCGGTGTCTGGATCCGGCTGGGGGCTGCGTCAGAGCCGATGGCTGGGCTGGCGGGGAAGCCGGGGAGCTCAGAGCTGTGCGGGGAGCCGGCTGCCAGGCAGAGTTCGGACCCACTTTTGCTTGGCTCGGCCGCTCCAGTCGGGGTTGGGGCAGCTCCCTTGTGTTCAGCGAGAGTGAGTTAAAATGGAGAGTCTCTGGCTCCCAGCCCCCTCCCCATGCATTAGCCCCCACTCCCCTTCCAGAGCTGGGGCTAGAACCCAGGAGTCCTGGCTCCCAGCCCCCCCCCTCCCCCCCGAGCTCAACCACCTTCTCCTTGTGCTGTCCCTATAAGACCAGCCTGGGGGGGATGACCCCCTCCCATTCGTCAGGTGGGGGCTGGCAGCTCAGCCTGGAGCATGGGTGGGGGCGAGGCAGTGCCCAGGCTCCTGGCAGGGGGGCCAGCTGCCCATCTGGGATGGGTAGGGCTAAGCAGAGTGGGGTGGACAGCTGGATGGGGGGGCAGCCCCAGAGCAGGGCACTGAGCCTTTCCCTTGACATTCCCACCCCTCCTGCATGGCCGGGCGGCCCCCTGCCGAGCCCTGGACCATCCCCTCCTCCATGCAGGGCTCACCCCCCCCTCCCCCCGCAGCTTGGCTAAGCCCGGGAAGCATTTAAGGGCAGCTGGAACCTATTAAGGGATTAGCGAGGAATCCCAGAGGGGGTGGGCAGGGAGCCTGCCAGCCTGGGCCAGCACCCCGGCGTTCCCACCCCCTGTCTGCCCAGCACTGGCTGATGGGGAGCAGGGGCTGCTCCGTGCGTTGGCACCAAGCCAGGGAGCGTGGGCCAGGGGGGCGGGGGGGGCACAGGCCCAGAGGGAGAACGGTGGGAGTCGAGATTCCTGGGTTCTTTTCCGGGTGCTTGTAGGCAAGTCCTTCCCCTCTCTGCCTCAGTTTCCCCATCTGGAAAGCAGGGACCCTTCCGGGGAGGCTGTGAAGCTAAAGTAACAACTCGTGTTTACAAAGCACTTTGGGGCCAGGATTGGGGGGCACTGGTAGATCTTGGGGGGAGAGGGCTGGCCTAGCAGGGGGCTGCGGGACAGGGGCTGCTAAGAATGGTCCCCCCGTGTCCCGGCCCCCCCCCCCGGCCGTGCCAGCACTCACTTGCCTTGTGCAGCTCCCAGGTACTGTGGCACTTGCTGGGTGACGGGGTGCTGGGGGTGGGAGGCCAAGGCACAGTAGCGGGGGGAGCTGCCCCCTCCCAGGCTGGGAAGCTGCAGCCCCATGCCGGGGGGTGGGGTGGGATGGGGCCGTTAGCACGTCAGCCGCCTTGCCAAAAATCAGCTGGGTGGCGTCTGTCGGCAACACGAGCGTGAAATCTCCTCCGTCACGCTGGGATAACGCCCCGGGCTGGGATGCAGCCCTGCTGTGCCCCCCCACGAGGAGCGATGGGGCTGGTGAGGAGAGGCCCAGTGGTGTCCTGGGGAGGGGAGCAGGTGTCTGAGCCCCCCACCCCACCCCCCAGCGCTGCCCCGCTCATGACAAAGGATCGTGGGGAGGGGCTTTTCCCTGGATCGCCCGGTTCCCAGCCTGGCTAGACGGCAGCAGGGGTCACTGGGAGTCGGGGGGGGGGAGCTGAGGGGGACTGGCTGGACCATTGGCCGGGGGGCCTGCAGTGGGGGTCCCTGGTGTCCCTTCTCTCCTCCCTGGCCTGAGCCCGCGCGTGTAGCCAATTGGCGTCCCAGGAGCGGGGCCAGGCAGAGCAGGGCTTGGCCTTGGGCTGGTCAGAGCCGAGGGTTCTCCGAGTTGTGTGCTGGGCAGGGCCAGACGAGGGGGCCGGGCCCCCTGCTCGGCCGCCCCCTGGGGATCAAGGTGTTAAGCTTTGGCTTCCAACCCCAAGCGGCTTCTCCCAGCATCTGGTTTCCATTTGCCGCGCTCGGCTGGTGGAGCCAGGGGCAGGCGGAGCCGAGCTAAATTTAGCGCCGCTGATGGAGTTAGCAGGACTTGGTAACCTCAGGATCACTGGGATGTGTCCAGGGCGGAGTCGGTGCCCCTTACCCATGGCCTAGCGCGCCTGCCCTCCTCCTGACAGCTACGGGGGCTGGGAGCCAGGACTCCCCGGTTCTGTTCCTAGTTCTGGGAGGGGAGCGGGGTCTAGTGGTCAGAGCAGGGGGGCTGGGAGCCAGGACTCCTGGGTTCTTTTCTCAGTAGTGCTGCTGGCTCGCTTTGTGTCGCAGCACCACTCTGCCTCAGTTTCCCTTCTATAAAGGGTGGGGGAGCAAGATCCTATCAGGGCTGTAAGTGCATCCAGCAGGCGCTAGAGGAGGTTCACGGCCCCGTTAACAACAGGGTTTATTAGCTTTGCCGCTAAGTTTGTTCAGTCAGATGCAGCGCCCGGCCCCTCACCCTGCCTGTGGCTGCATCTGCCTTCCCTGCTCAGGTTCTGAGTGATGTGGGCTCAGAGCTCACGGTTTGCCCCTCCCCGTGCGATTGCCCCGTGGAAGTCACTGCTGCAGGATATTCTGGGGGCAAAGGGGGAAGTGAGTTGACAGAAAGGCCAGGCCGGCTGGAGGAGCGAGGCTGGAATTCTCCCAGGGGGCTGGCAACCCTCATGCTCCAGGGCACAGCCTGTGCCCCAGCTGGGGTCAGGCAGGACTTTCCCTCTAGTCACAGATGGCTCAGCTGCACCATCCCTGGGCTGCAGGTGAAGCTGAGGACCCACTAAACTCGCCTCCTGGGGGCTGCATCAACAGCAGCCTCCCGGTGAGGCATCGGGAAGCCCCATCATATCCCGTAGCGCCCCCCGCCCCCCCTCGGTGTGCAGCCAGGCTGCCTCAGTGCCCCACTTCCCCCCAGGGCCAGGAGCTGCCAGGGGGACTCCCATCCAGCCGGGGGCGGGCGGGGAGCCAGCCAGGCCTCTGGGATCTCTGCAGCTCGGCCTGGCCTGGAGGAGCCGTTTGCCTGGGCCGCATTTCACGCCTCCCCCTTTCCTTCCTGCCCCTCCTCGCCCGGGGGGTCCCTGGGGGCGGGCACTGAGCAAAGCCGCCTTCGAAGCCCAACCCCCTGCGGGAAAGTGGGGGGTGCTGAGCGGCTACCTGCTCCCCAGCGGCTGGGCATGTACCGAGGGGGTGTGTGCATGGCTGGGGGGAGCACAGGGAGCTGAGGTTTGTGTAGGGTGCTGGTGGCGTGTCTGGGGGGGTATGTTGGGGGAGGTGGGACTGGCACCCTGCCTCTCCCCCTCCCCCCCCGCCCTGTCCCAGTGGTTTGTTCCTTGCCCCGGGACAGTCCCATGTTTACCCTGGGGGGGGGAGTCATTTCTTGCCTGGGGGATCCCTGTGGGCGTGCCCCCCCCCGCCCACACTGCTCTAAAAATGGATCCACCGAAAGCAGAAGTCGTTTTGTTGAAGGGCTTGGACTGGCTTTGTCGTCCCCTCCCCCACTGGCCCCACCCGGAGCCGGCCCCACAGCGTGGGGGGAGGGGGACTCCTGGCCCTGCTGGCCCCAGAGCAGCTGCCCCGGGGGGGGATTGGGGGTTGGNGGGGTGACGTGGGTCACAGGCTGCCTGGGGCTGGGGGCTGCAGCTGAAGATGAAGAGTGAATGGGCCTCAGGGCCCGAACTCCTGGGTCCCGTGTGGGGCAGGGGGGCTGCAGGATTCAGCGCCGGCTCTGTCCCTTTGCAGCCAGCGGCCTGGTCTGTGTCAACGACGTCTCCTGCTACTTCTCACTGCTGGAGGGGGGGCGCCCCGAGGACAAGCTGGAGTGTGAGTCTGGGGGACGACAACAGGAGGAGGGCACGTCCCACCCGCCCCAGCCCCACGGAGAGGCGACGAGCTCGGGGCAACTCTCGGGCTCAGACCCGAGTTGGGTTCCTAAGGGGGCAGGGGGTGGCCCTGGGGGGCAGGGCGGGGGGGGCACGGCGGGGGGCTCGTGGGAGACCTTTGGGGGAGGGGTCAGACGTCTTTCACCAGAGGGGTGGGGGCTGACAGGCTGTGCTAGGATGTGGATTGGACGGGGCTGGTCTAGGGTGGGGGTGGGGTGGCCATGGGGGTCTAGGCCTGGCTGGGGTCCCCCCACTGACTCCACTCTTCTCCCCCCCCCCCCAGTCACCTTTAAGCTCTACGATAAGGATGGGAACGGCCTGCTGGACAGTTCGGTGAGTGCTGGGGGGCTGTGCCCCATCAGTGTCCCCTTCACCCCAGTGCCCCCCACTGCCCGCTCTGAGCCCCTGGCCCCTGCAGAACCCCCCCGGGCCTGGCAGAGGCCGGGAGCAGCCCCTCCCCCCCACCTCTGGGTCTCGCCCCAGAGCAAAGGGGGGCCCCTGCCCCCCCCCCCAACCTCTCCAGGGACCCCCAGGTGCTTCTGGCCTCAGGGCTGAGTGACGGGTCCATCCCCGGTGCCCCATCCCTGGGGGGGCCGTCTGCCCCGCCCATGGGCCGGTACTGCCCCGCTCTGCCACCCCCCCATGGGCTGGTACTGCCCAACTCTGCCCGCCCTGCCCCCCC
>NC_048313.1:13280277-13286153 GCF_013100865.1 Trachemys scripta elegans
CCCTCTGCCCCTTCCCCCTGACATGGACATGGTGGGGGATCCCCTCTGCCCCCCTGACACGGGCATGGCCCCCCCCTCCGCCCCCCTCCCCCTGACACGGGCATGGCCAGGGAAGGGGGATCCCCCCCACCTCGGCCCCCCTGGAGAAATAGTCACAAGCCAGGGAAAGGTGCCCAGGGGGCGCTGTGAGTAGTGTGGGGATGGGGGGGGCCTCAGCCTGGAGCGACCCCGCCCACCTCTCACTCAGCCAATGAGAAACAAGCAAATCAGCATTGTGTCCTCTGCTCAAACTGCCATTGGCTGGCTGGTGGCCCGGTGGGCGGGGCAGTGGCCTAACCACCGCCCCCCTCCTTCCAGTCAGGTGTGATTGGCTGGTCCACTCTAAGCCCAGCCAATCATTGAGCAGGACCTTTAAGGGGTTCTGGGGGGGGGAGAATGGGGGTGGGGCTAGAGGAGCAGCTAAGCCCCGCCCCTGGCCAGCTCATGCCCTCCTCCCTGGTCACTAACCTCCCTTTTCTGCCTCCAGTCTGCAAGTTCACGGCCCACGAGCGCTGCGCCCGCCGGGCGCCCCTCAGCTGCATCAGCACCTACGCCAAGTCCCGCAAGGACACCAGTGTGAGTGGGGGGCAGGGACCCCCCGGGTCTGTCTGGCCACGTCCCGGCGCGATGGCCCCTGGTCCCCAGAACCATCCTCCGCCCCCAAGCGCCTGCCACGTGCTCGCCGACCCCATTGTACAGACGGGGAAACCGAGGCACGGCGCACGAAAGGGAATTGCCACTGACTCACAGCCCTCCCCCACCCCCCTGTAAACCACTAGACTCCCCTCCCCTCCCTGAGCCAGGGAGAGAACCCAGGAGTTCTGTCTCCCAGCCCACCTCACCCCCCGCTCTAAGCCACTAGACCCCACTCCCCTCCTAGAGCCAGGAGAGAACCCAGGAGTTCTGGCTCCCAGCCCACCTCACCCCCCAGCTCTAAGCCACTAGACCCCATTCCCCTCCCAGAGCCAGGAGAGAACCCAGGCATCCTGGCTCCCAGCCCCTCTGCTCTAACCCACCAGTTCCCACTCCCCTCCCAGAGCCAGGCGAGAACCCAGGCGTCCTGGCTCCCACCCCCGTAGCTCACTGCTGCCCCCCCCAGGCGCAGAGCCACGTGTGGGTGAAGGGCGGCTGCGAGGCCAGCAAGTGCGACAAGTGTCAGAAGAAGATCAAGAGTTTCCAGAGCCTGACGGGGCTTCACTGCGTCTGGTGCCACCTCAAGGTGGGTGCGACCCCCCCCCGTCCCCCCCCCCCGGTGCCCCTGTCGCTCGGCCGGGGGCTGGGGGCGGCTTCGGGGAGGTGGGGCCAGGAGCATGCGCCGCGCTAACCCCCGTCTCCCCCAGATCCACGAGGAGTGCCAGCCCAGCGTGCCCCCGACCTGCGACTGCGGGGCCCTGCGGGACCACATCCTGCCCCCTTCGGCCATCTACCCTGTGGTGCTGGTGAGTGCGTCCCCGCGGGCGGCGCGCCCAGCCCCGAGCCCCTGGCTAGGGCTGTATGGCCCAGTCCGGGCACCACCAGGCTGGGGAGTTCCCCCGCTGGGGAGGGACCAGAAGCCACCGGTGAGGGGCTCTGTGCCCCACTGGGCTTTGACCCCAAAGCAGCAGCTCTGCCCCTGGATCCCACGGCGCCCCTGGGGGCTGCTGGTTCCTCTCCCAGGGCTCCAGGCCCCTGCCCCCAGGTGACGCCCCGGCTCTGGGTTCCAGGAGAGACAGAACAGCCAGAAGAGCGAAGGCGGGACCCTGATGGAGGAGACGCCGCAGCCCTGCACCACGCCCGAGGGCCAGGCGCTGCGGGTGAGTGGGGGCGACCCCCCAACCGCGCGGCTCTTCGGCTGGCACCGGCGGGGCGCGGCCACCGCCAATAGACCCTGGGCGAGGCCCCACGGCAGGGTCCCGGGCGGGGGTGGGGCCGGGATTTCAAAAAATGAGGGAGTTTATCCCTGCCCAGAACGAGGTAACAACCCCCCTGCGCCCCAGGTCAGCTATTCCTGTCCGGTGCCCCTCACTCCTGACCCGCAGCCCCTGCCAGCCCAGCCCCGGGCTCCCCCCCGCCCCAGGCTCCCCGACCCCCCTTCACAGTGGTCCGTACACACCGAGGGCGCTCACTATTGGCTCATACGGGGCACAGTGGCTCCCTCTGGTGGCAGAAGGTGACCATGCAACTTGGCCCCAGCCTGCGCACTTGGCATCAGCTGGGCAGGTGCAGATCCCACCACGTGCACTTCTTCCCGCGCGCGCCCAGGCGTGGCCCTGCTCCCCCCCAGCCCTCGGCCCGCGCCGCGGATCCCCGCTTCGGCCGTGCGGCGGCTGCTGGAACCCGGCTGCGGTTTGCTCCGGCCAGCGCTCGCGACTCGCTCGCGTCTCCTCCTTTCATTTCCCCTTTTCCCCGCTCTGCAGATCATCCCGGTGCCCGACACCCACCCCCTCCTGGTCTTCGTCAACCCCAAGAGCGGCGGGAAACAGGGGGAGAGGTAAGAGAGGGGGGGTCTAGCAGAGGGGGCTCTTGGGAGCCAGGACTCGGGCAGTGCGAGAAGGGTGGGGTCTAATGGTTAGACATGGGGCGGGGGGGGTGGGGAGGCAGGATGTCACGGAGTCCCCGGGCGATGCTCTGGAACTGCTCCCCACAAAGTCAGTCAGGACTTTGGGGAGCCTCCTCTCCCTTGGAGCAGACTGTCTTCAGGGCAAGAAGCTCACACGGCTTCACCTCCTGGGTCTCTCCTGGGAGCATTCAGCATATGCCCCTCCGTGCGCTTCCCACAGCGAGTCCGCCCAGGCGGGGTCCTGGGGAAGCCAGAGGGTCCTGCACCCCCACTTCGCAGTCAGACGTGACTCTCAGCCAGCCAGTAAAACAGAGGTTTATTAGATGACAGGAACACGGTCTAAAACAGAGCTTGTAGGTCCAGCGAACAGGACCCCTCTGCCGGGTCCATTCTGGGGTTCAGAGAGCCAGACACCCACGTCTGCCCTCACGCCTAGTCCCCAGGTAGCTCCAACTCTGAAACCCCCTCCAGCCCCTCCTTCTCTCGGCTTTGTCTCTTTCCTGGGCCAGGAGGTCACCTGATCTCTTTGTTCACCTTTAGCTATTTCCTTGGGGGCGGGGAAGGGCCCTGGCCATTTGTTGCCAGGGAGACAGAGTGTCAGTGATTTATGCACACTGGCCTTTCCCCACCACCTAGAGACATAAGAAATGCATAGGGGAAACTGAGGCAGCCACACAGTATTCAGAGGAAACATTAAGAACAGTCCCACTTCGTCACACAGGACTCCTGAGTTCTCTTCCCAGCTCTCTGTGTGACCTCGGGCAAGTCTCTCTGCCTGTCTGGGCCTCAGTTTCCCCATCTTGTGTGACGGGTGGAGGCGGGTTTGGGAGGGTTGTTCCGAGATTGCCGGGCGACAGTCTCGTTACCATAATGTGATTGCTACACCCTGGTCTAATGGACATGCCCTGGACAGCTGCTCCCCCCTCCAGCCCCCAAGGCTACCCTGCACCCCCCTATGATCTAGACTGTCTGGGGGAGGGCGGGGGTGTCCAGGGCGATGCCTGATGGGTTCTAGGCTTGTCGGCACTGCTCCTGAACCCCTCCCCTCGTCTCCATGACCAGGGTGCTCCGGAAGTTCCAGTATCTCCTCAACCCGCGGCAGGTTTACAACCTGATGAAGGGGGGTCCGGCCCCCGGGTGAGTGAGAATTCGGGGCCCTGCGGCCTTTCGCTGGTGGGTCTCGGCTCTGCCCCCTAGTGGACTCTTGCCCACATTGCAACGCCACGGGGCAGCTCCACAGCATGAATGGGGTGGGGCGAGGGTCAAAGGGCATCGGCTGAGTGAGGGGTGTGGTGGCCCCTAGGGCTGGGGTAGCAGGGGCTGCGGGTCGGGAGTGAGGGGCACCGGCAGAGCTGGGGGTGAGGAGGAGCTCAGGGCTGGGCTAGCAGGGGGCTGCGGGTCGGGAGTGAGGGGCACCGGCAGAGCTGGGGGGTCCCCAGGGCGGGTCAGGGTTTAATGAACTCTTGGGGAGGATCTGGCAGGGAAGGGGGGGGAGTCCGGGCCCCGGTGCTGACCTAGCTCCGTGTCTCTGTTCTCAGGCTGAACTTTTTCCGGGACGTGCCGGATTTCCGGATCCTGGTCTGTGGGGGGGACGGCACCGTGGGCTGGATCCTGGATGCCATCGGTAGGTGGAAGCAGGAGGGGGGAGGGGCAGGAAATGGGGCCAAGGAGCCTGGCCCCCCCCCGCTGACCATCCCCCTCTCTTTGTAGATAAAGCCAACCTGCCCCGGCGCCCCCCGGTGGCCGTGCTCCCGCTGGGCACCGGCAACGACCTGGCGCGGTGCCTGCGCTGGGGAGGAGGTGAGTGACACCCGGCGGGGGGGAGCTGGGCCTATGGGGCTGCCTAGCCTGGCCCCCCCAGCTCAGCCCTATGGCCCCGTCCAGCCAGGTGCCCCCTGCCCGCACCTGGCACTGACCCCTGCCCCCCTCAGGCTACGATGGGGAGAACCTGCGGAAGATCCTGAAGGACATGGAGAGCAGCAGCCTCTTGCCCATGGACCGGTGGCTGGTGCAGGTGACCCCCGAGAACCCCGCGGAGAAGGGGGACCCCGTCCCCTACGAGATCATCAACAACTACTTCTCCATCGGCGTGGTACGGCCGGGGGGCTGGGCACTGGGGTGGGGTGGTTGGGGGGG
This sequence comes from Trachemys scripta elegans, assembly GCF_013100865.1. Lineage (NCBI taxonomy): Eukaryota > Metazoa > Chordata > Testudines > Emydidae > Trachemys > Trachemys scripta. Next base: position 13,284,992 of record NC_048313.1, read on the forward strand.
GCAGGGCAGAGCCCCGCTCGGCATCCCCCCCCCCGTCTGGCCAGCCTAGGAACCACGGGGGGGAGGGGGGGGCTGCTGGGCTCTGACTGCGTCTGTCTCGTCCCCAGGACGCCTCCATTGCTCACCGCTTCCACCTCATGCGGGAGAAGTACCCCGAGAAATTCAACAGCCGGTGAGCACGGGGGAGGGGGGGGCGGCCTGGGGCAGGCTGGTGGGTGGGGGCCAGCCAGGCAAGGCTAGCGGGTGGGGGGGGCAGGGGCTGTATCCTGGTGGGGCCCTGGTGTCCATGTGGATCCTGGCTGGGGCTTGGGGGGCCCTTGGGGGGCAGCGACTCTGGGTCTGTAGCCAGGTCCTCGCCCATCGTATTGGTGACCCCTCCCCCGACACCTCCCCTGCTGAGATGGGCCGGGAGCCACAGCCATCACCCTGGCCCCCCACAGCGCCCCCTGCTGGGACGGGAGCAGCCAGGCACGCACTCCCCACGGCGCCCCCTTCTGTGGTTTGGTTTGTTCTGTTTTCCACCGGGGTTTGTGGGGCTCTGGTTCCTCTCCAGGATGAAGAACAAACTCTGGTATTTTGAATTTGCCACGTCCGAGACCATCTTCGCCACCTGCAAAAAGCTCAAGGAATATCTGACTATTGAGGTGAGCTCCCCCCCAGCTCGCACTCCTGCCCCCCCCAGTGCCCCCTGCTGGCAGAGCCCAGAGCTGGAGGAGCTGGGAGCCCCCCCCTCCCCCCAGCCGGCACTCCTGCCCCCCCCCCCCAGTGCCCCCTGCTGGCAGAGCCCAGGGCTGGAGGAGCTGGGACCCCCCCAGCTGGCGCTCCAGCCTCCCCCCCAGCGCCCCCTGCTGGCAGAGCCCAGGGCTGGCGCATGGGCCGGGCGAGTGCCGGGTGGGGGCTGGTTTAAGGAGGTCCCCGGGGGGTAACGAGGGCTCTCCCCCCCCCCCCCCCCTCACCAGTGCTGTGAGCAGCCCCTGGACCTGAGTGGAGCCCTGTCGGGGGTCGCCGTCCTCAACATCCCCAGCATGCACGGCGGCTCCAACCTCTGGGGCGAGACCAAGAAGCCGCTGGGCGAGGCCCGGAATGTGGGCGGCGGGAGCCAGCCCCAGGCCGTCACCGACCCGGAGACGCTCAAGACCTGCGTGCAAGGTGCGGAGCTGGG
>NC_048313.1:13286253-13310345 GCF_013100865.1 Trachemys scripta elegans
TGGGGGGGGGGGGGGGAGTGGGCATCTGGTGGGCGGAGTTAGGGGCGGGGCCTCAGGTGGAGCAGAGGCGGGGCCAGGTCTGAGGTGCAGGTGGGGGGCGGGGCCCAGGCAGGTTTCAGGCTAATTCTGCATGAACACGAGCACAGGGACGCCCCCAACCCAGACCTGCCTTTTCTGCCTTGGCCCCGCCCACTAGGTGGAGCCATTAGAGCCCCGCCTCCTTAAAGGCACAGCAGCCTATGGGGGGGTTGGGAGGGGAGCTCCCCAGAGCAGGGGCACCCCTGGCACCCCCACCCCCTGGTGCCCACTGACCAGCCCCACTCACTGAGGACACGTCCCCCGGCCCACGGAGCTGGCTGGGGGGACCCGGGTGGTGGGGGCTGGGCTCAGTCATCCCCGGGCCCCCGGCAGCAGGGGCCCCAGCGCTGACGGCCCCTCCCTCCCCACAGACCTGAGCGACAGGCGGCTGGAAGTGGTGGGGCTGGAGGGCGTGATCGAGATGGGGCAGATCTACACGGGCCTGAAGAGCGCAGGCAAGCGGCTGGCCAAGTGCTCGGAGATCACGCTGCGGTGAGCACCGGGGGGGCGCCAGGGGGGAGGTCCCCTGGGGCCAGTCGGCCCCCCATGATACCAAGGGAGGCAGGCTCAGGCCTGGCCTCCCGCTCCTGGGACCCGCCACATGTTGGGGAAGGTCCCAGCCCCCTGCGGGGCGCCGGGGGGGTGCTCCTGTCTCACACCGGGGTCTCCACAGGACCCTGAAGTGCCTGCCCATGCAGATCGACGGGGAGCCCTGGATGCAGCCGCCCTGCACGGTAAGGAGCCGTTTCGGGGTCCCCCCTGTGCCCCCCGGCGGTGGGGAGCCGGGCCCCCTGCAGCTTTCCCAGCCCCCGCGAGAGGCCTCAATAGACCCCCCCCGCCCCGCCAATCCATTGTGGGGTGGGAAGGAAGCCGGGGCCGCCTGGCGTTGGGGGAGGGGGGGGCTGGGCTGCTGGGGGCCAGGGCAGTCGGCCCGTTGGGAGAGGGTGTGGGGCCTGGGTGCCCCTTGCTCGCTGGTCGCATGGGGCCGGGGTTGGTGCAGTTCGGAGCCATGGGGGTGGGGTGCTGGAACCACCCCCACCCCCCATAGACGGGAGGTGCCGGGGGGAGGGAAGATGCATTCCCAGGGAACCGGCTGGGGTGTTTGTGTGACCGGAGCTGGGGGAAGGGCCCCCCCCCCCAGCCCAGCCTGGCCCAGGGCCCCCTCCAGCGCATCCTCCCCCCATTCTCTCTCTTTCAGATCCGGATCACCCACAAGAACCAGGCGCCCATGCTCTTGGCCCCGCCCCCCCGCTCCTCCAGCTTCTTTGGCATCAAGAAGGGACCCCATGAGTCGTAGGGGGGGCCCAGTTGGGGGCCAAGGACCCCCCCGACCTGGCCCCCTTGGCTCGGAGCAGGGGACAGCCCAACCACAGGGCGCTGGTGGGTTTGGTTCCTGCCCCCCAGCAGCCTGGATGCCCTGGATAGACCCATTATGTCATCGGGGGGGGTCACACCTGCGGCCCCACCAGCCAGGGCCCCTTCCCTGCCCTCGCTCCCCTGCTTGCAGCCCGGGCCGTCTGCGGTAGCGAGCAGGGGGCACACGGGGGCGTTGGTCTATTCCCCTCCCCCCCCCCCAGCTGCTGAGAGCGCTGGCCCCCACTGCCCACCCGCCTCTTGGCTGTTTCTGCCCCATGGTGGGGGGGGAAGGGGGCATATGTACCTGCCCCTCCTGTGCATCTCTGGCCCCTGCAGGGAGTGGGGGGCAGCAGTGTGCTGGGCCCCTGCGTGTACCCTACATTCCAGTCCCCCTATTTATTGCCCCCATAGTCCAACACCCTCCCCCCTCGAGATTTCAAGTGCCTCGTCTTACTAATAAAGGTTGGAGTTTTTGTTCTTCCCCCCTCCCCTGACTCGTCTGTTCTGGGCAGGGGGGCACAGACCCATGCTCAGGTGGGGCATGGGCCCCGGGGCCCCAGGCGCTGGGCCATGGCTTTGACCAGGGCACCTCCAGCTCAGCCCCCGCCACACGCCCGGAGGGGGGTCCTGGGGTTAGAGGCAGCGCTGCTCAGGGGAGGGTCACGCTGGGGGGGCTGAGCACAGTGTCACAGGATGTCTGGGTTCCTACTCCCAGTTCTGGGGGGCAGGGGCCCTGAGTTCCATTCCAGTCCCTGTGGGCATCTCCCTACCCCCTGCTGGAGGAGGGCGCTAAGCATGACCTATAGTGGGGGGGAGGGCACCTGACTCCACAGTGGGGGTGCTGGGTCCTGAATCTCTCCCTCCCCCCCGCACGGCTATCCTCCCCCAGCATTCACCCAGCACCTTCCCTGGCAGGGACAGAACCAGGCCGATACGGGCGGGAGTCTGAGTGTTTAATAGCTGGTAAGGACACGGGCACCTGAAAACCCCCCCCCCCCTTCCCACCGTGCTGTGGGGGCAGGGAGCAGTGCGGCTCTGGGGCATCCCAGCCCCCACCCCGAATGCCAGGAGGAGGGGCCGGGCCGGGGCGCTCTGGGGCCGGGTCCTGCGGGGGGCGTCGCCGGCTCTACACCACGTTGCCGCTCAGCAGGGGGCTGTTCTCGCCGGTGGGGGCGGTGCCGAAGGCCTGGCGCAGGAAGAGCCGTAGGGCGGCGCGGTCGGGCAGCCACGCCCGGGGCAGGGGGCTGTGGGCGGGGCCGGCGGGCAGGGGTCTGTACTTCACACGCCTGTCAAGGGACAAAGGGGGGGGTCATACCTGGCCAGCTGAGGCTCAGGGCTGCCCCCCCCCCCCAAAAAAAACCCACCACATGGGGGCTGGCTCCACAGAGGGCAGCCCACAAAGCGGGGACCTGGGTTAGCCCCAATTCTGCCACTGATGCACTGTGCCTCAGTTTCCCCCTCCAGAACTGGGAGCTCATCCCCCTCCCTTTGTGCAGTGGGGAAGCTCTTTGGGGCAGGAGGTGGGGCTGGGCCTGGCCCACTGGGGCCCTGATCATGGCCAGGGGATGCTGGGCAGTGCCCAGCCCCCGAGGGGGGCCTTCAGCTGAGCTGGGCATCTGGGTGCTGCTGGCCGGTAAAGCCGGGCTGGGCTGGGGGGTGGCCCCGTTTGGTGCCCCGGCTCTGGGAGCAGCGGGACCCGGCGTACGAAGCGGGCAGGAGCTGGGCTCACCTGTAGGCGTAGGACACGGCGCCGAGGGCCACGGCCACCAGCATGAGCCCCACGATGAGTGTGATCCTGGGCGTGGCGGGATCGGCACCTGCAGGGCACAGACACGGGAGCGGTGAGGTGGGGCCGGGGCCGGCTCAGCACCCGGCCGAATGGAGCCAGCCAGCCCCTGTTACCCCCCGGGGCGTCTTGGAGCTGGCTGGGCCCCAAACTCCCCAGTACCCGGGGGGGGGGGGCACAGCCCCCCGCTCCACCCCCGCCAATCCAGGCCCTACCTCGGACGCTGACTTGGGTGCTGGCGACGGCCAGGCTGGCGGGGTTGGCCAGCGAGACGTTGAGGCAGTAGAGGCCGCTCTGGTTGAAGGCCTGTCGCAGCAGGAGCTGGCAGGCGGGCGCGGGCGGCACGGGGCTGCAGACGCGCTGCTGGGGCGTGAGGCACGTGGGGTCCAAGACGGTGGTGCAGACCTCGTCCGGCAGGCTGCGGGGGAGGGGGCAGGTAAGTCACGGCCATGGGGGAGGGGCGCGGGTGGGGGGCACCCGCAGGAGGCAGGATGGGCCAGGTGCCCCTGGGAGCCGGGCTCCAGCAGGTGTGGGGGGGACGATGCTGGGGGTGGCTTGGCCCGGGGGATCTCCCCCAGCCCGGTTTTGAGGTGCTGCTGCAGGGTGGGGCCGGGGTCCAGGCCCCAGGGTGAGGGGGGTTGGTGCATGAAGCCACCCTGCCCTTCCCGAATGCTCCCCTCCCCCGGTGCCCCCTACCTCCCCTGGCAGGTCACAGTGAGTTCCACGGCGTTCTCGCCCGCCGCCGGGGCCAGCGGCACCACCTGGACGATCTCCACGCTCTCGATCCCCTCTGCAACGGGAGGGCATTAGAGGGGGCACGGCCGGGCCCTGCCCCGATACCCACCCCCGCCCAGCCACAGCCACCCGGGAACCCGCCGCTCCCCTGGAAACAGCCTGCCCCCTCTAGCTCCCCCCACAGAAAGTGTCCAGTAGAGGGTCAGGGGGCCGCCCCAGAGCCTAGTGCCCATCGCTCTGCTCCGGATATAGGGGGTGGCGTGGGAACGGCTGGGGGGGCCCTGCATTGTGCCCCATTCCCAAGCACATGGGGGGGCAGGGCAGCCCCCCAGTCAGGATGAATCTCGACCTAGGCCCTAGTGCAGACTGACCCCCAGGGACCATGGAGCCCCCAGGTTTCACCAGTGCCCCCTGCCCCGCGCGCAGCCAGGCTGGGATGGCCCCTCTGTGACGGAGCAGGGAGCAGGGCAGATTTGACCTGGGAATGTTGCAGGGGGGTTGCAGTGGGGATGTGGGACTCCCTTGAAGGAAGCTACCTGAGCTGTAACCTGAGCCAGGAACGGGGGTGGGGAGAATTAACACCTTCTGCCCGGGAGACTGAACAAAGGAGAGGAGCAGCGGGAGGAGTTTTGAGTTTAGTTTTCGGTTGGGGCGGGGTGGTGCAACGCAGGGAACCCCAAGCTGGGGTCTAAGCTCCCTGAACCTCCCAGAGGGACCTAATTGAGGGGGTCTGGTCGTACCTACACGCTCTGCTTGAGACTGTGTTCCTGTCCTTAAATAAACCTTCTGCTTAACTGGCTGGCTGAGAGTCGCAGTGAATCTCGGGAAGAGGGGTGCAGGGCCCTAACTCCCCCACAATCCGCAACACCCTCCCACGCCCGGAGCTGTGTGGCTTGCCACTGCCCTGTGGCTGATGCCCTCCATTGCTCGGGGCCAGGGGCTCGCTGGGACCCTGGGCTGGGGGAGCCGCCGCGCCCCGACTCACGCACGATCTCCAGCTCCGTCGAGAAGGTGCCGTATCGGTACAGGAGGCAGTCGGCGGGCGCCTGCCGCTTGGCCAGCACAAGAGCCTCAGGTGCGGCAGGCTCTGCGTCTGCCGAGAGAGACGAGACAGAGAAAGGAGACTCCCCCGGCCAGGCCCTGCCCACCCAGCGAGCCCCCTGGGTCACAGCCACCTCCCTGCGGGACGCCCGACGTTGTCCTGGCTCCGGTCCCTGGCAGCTGGGCCTGGGTCCATGCTGCCCCCCCGCCCAGGCAGAGCCGCCACCCGCTGCCCTCCACCCCCTGGGCACCCGCAGCGCTCGGAACCAGGCCCCGTATCCGGCTGAGCCGAGCCGGCCCGGGCCGGACGCTGACCAGCCTCAATCCCCAGGCAGCCCGGGCAAGGACCTGCCCCCCACAGGCTGAGATCGGGCCGAAGCGGGACCCCTGAAATCATCAGGGAAGGGGGGCTCTTTTGGGTCAGCCCCGTGGGACCCCCCATACCAGGCGTGCACCCACCTGCTACTCCCAAGCTAGTGTTGGCCACGGTTCCTGCCACACTGGCCGGCGGGTTGGCCACGGAGGACGCGGACGTTGGTGGCGAGGTGCCCGGCGGGTTGGCCACGGAGGACGCGGGCGCTGGTGGCGAGGTGCCCGGCGGGTTGGCCATGGAGGACGCGGACGCTGGTGGCGAGGTGCCCGGCGGGTCCCCAGCAGCAGAGACAGAGGCAGGGAGCGGTGGATCTGCAGAAGCCACGGCCAGGTCTGAGGCGACGACGGTGACCACGGACCCGGGTGCCACGGTGGGCACGGTGCCGGTTTCCAAGGCGGGGGTGGGAGCTGTGGTACTGGCGGCGGCCGGGGTCACAGCACTGGGGAGGGTGGCACCTGTGCCGGGCTCTGCGGGGCTGGCAGGGACGGAGGCCGGGCCTGCCGTGGGTGTCGCTGGCTCGGCCGTGGCGGTGGGTACTGTAGACAGAGAAAGCAAGAGCTGCAGCCGGTTCCAGACTGGCACCTGCAGCCCAGCCCCAGGGACACGTCCGCCACTTACCCACGCTGGGCGCCGGGCCCGGGGTCTGCGTGGCACCCCCACTGGGCGCCAGGCTGGCTGGAGCTGAGGCAGAGGTGGGCTGCGCCGGGGGGGCCGTGGTGGGGTCCACGACCGGCGCTGGCGAGGTGCTGCTGCAGGCCACGGGGATGGCAGCCTGGAGCACCACGCGGGGCTGGACGGGGCCGGCCTCCAGGTAGGTGTGGGTGACGGTGCTGGCGCGGGAGATGAGGGTCCCGCTCTGGTCCCCAAAGTCCCAGGAGTAGGAGATGTCGGCGGTCTGCAGGTAGTGGCTGGGGTCGTGCAGCCGGACGCTGAAGGCCACGGCCCGGTTCCGGACGAAGTGCTGGTCGCCCCCGTCCACGTCTAGCACCTGGGAGATGTCCACGGCGAAGGGCACCTGGTCTGGAGAGGGGGGGCAGGGAGATTCCAGACCTTTGTGATAGGGGCCTGCCCCATGGACCCTGGCCCCCACAGACCCTGGGGTCTCCTGCCCCCACAGGCCCAGGGCCCCCCTTTCACCTGGAGCCTCACAGACCTGGGGCCCCCCTGCCCCCTGGAGCCCCACAAACCCTGGGGTCCCTCTTGCCCCCACAGACTCAGGACCCCCTGCCCCCACGGGCCCGGGGCCCCCCAGAGACCCACAGACCCATGGCTCCCCCCCCCGCTCCATGCCCCAACCACCCTCCCCCCGACCTGCCCGGGGAGCTGCTCTGTGGCAGGGGGTGAGCAGGGCCGCCCCGGAGCGAGGCCGTGGGCAGGGGCTGGGGCAGGGAGGTGGAGGAGGAAGGGGAGCCCGTGCTGCACAAATGGAGCCCATGGTGATGAGGGTGACCCCCCCACCCAGCACCCCCCGTCGGTCGCCCCCTGCCCAGCCTCACCCGTGATGCTGAACTGGGACGTGGCCCGGCCCATGGGGATGAACTTCTGGCGCCCGCGGTAGTGATAGACCTGCACGTCCATGGCATAGGAGCCCAGGGGCACGCCGGCCGTCTCCACCGTCAGCAGCGAGGAGGGGCCGTCTACCACCTGCCAGTACTGCCCTGTGGGGAGGGAAGGGCAGGGTGCAGCCGGAGGGAGCAGGGGGCAGAGCTCAGGGGCACGTGCACCCAGACTCCAGTTCTGACTGGAGAGGTCCTGCAGCGTGGCCTGCGGGAGCTAGTGGTTAGAGCAGGGGGCTGGGAGCCAGGACTCCTGGGTTCTTTCCCAGCTCTGGGAGGAGAGGGAGGAGTCTTGGTTACAGCGGGGGCTGGGGGGTTACCAGGAGCCAGGACTCCTGGGTTGTATTCCCAGCTCTGCCAGGGAGTGCAACTGGGTCTCGCCCGTGCCTCAGTTTCCCCATCTGGCCTAATGATAGGAAATGCTGGGAGAAGTAATTGGATAACGTTTGTTCGGGGCTTTGAAGAGTAGAAGACGGCGAGGGATATTGGGGGCGCTGGGGGCCAGCCTCAGGCTAGGGTTCCCCATGGGGCACCAGGAGCCACCCCCACCTGTGGGGCACCAAGGGCCAGCTCTGTCCATGGGGCGGAGCCTTCTGCCATGGTCCTGCCTTCTGTGGGGCTCCCAGTGCCAGGCGCTCTGAGGGGCCTGCAGGGTGGACGGGGGGCACGGGAGGGGCCGGGCGGTGGGTGTGGGCAGGGAGCCGCCTCTCACCCCAGGTCCGCCAAACGTAGACGAACTTGCTGCGCTTGCCCCGGGTGCTGCGGGGGAAGGGTTGCCCGTCGGGGAAGACGCCACCAGGGCCCTCGCCCGGCTCCTCTGGGAAGACAGCGTCGCCCTGTCTCACCCGGGTACCTGCAGGAGGGAAGGGGGCCATTAGTTCTATCCTGGCTCAGGGTGGGGATCCCGGACTCCTGGGTTCTATCCTGACTCGGGGAGGGGTCGTCTCTGCTTCCCCCTGGGGTACCCCAGGGGTACCACCCACCTTCTGGGGATGAACAACCAATCAAAGGTGCAGCAGGCGCCCCTCCCCCGCCCTTCAGCTCCCAAAGCCCGTCACACGGGGGGGGGGGGGGGGGGTCGGATGGGGGGGGAGGGGGGGTGTGAGGGGCTGGGGGGCAGATTGATCTGGAGGTTGGGGGCAGAGTTAATCAGGGGGCAGATCCTGAGTGGAGCTGGGCGGGGGGCACTGGGGGCAACTGCCATTGGCCGGATCCGGTGGCGCTGGGTGGGGGAGAAACATCTGGGCCCCAGCCTGGGAGCCCCTTAGCTCTGGCCCCCACTGCCACTAGCAGCACTTCCGCCCCCCAGCACCAGCTGCCCCTCGGCCTCGGGGCCACTGTCAGCTGGGTCAACCGCAGGAGCAGGGAAATCGGGGGTGTCAGCACATCCTGGCACCGGCCGCACCTGGGGGTGGAGGTCCAGCCCCCCAAGAGGGTCCTTTCAAATCCGGGGCACAAATGAGGGCGGCTTTCAAGGCAGCTCCCTAGAGATTCCCCCCCACACACCCTATAGAAATCCTAGATCCACTGCCACCCCCATATAGAAATATTGTGCACACAGCTCCCCCCTGGAAATACTAGGTACCCCCCCCCAGCAGGGTGTACCCCTGTCCGCCACACGTCCTGCTGAAATACTCCATATTCCCCTGTCCCACCTCAGAAATACCGGGGGGGGAGGGGGTTTAAAGCCACGGCCCCTCCCCAGCTCCAGATAGGCCCATTGCTCCAGGGGCGAACCCAGCCCCCGGAGCGGGCACTGTGCTGGGAGGGGCGCGTAAGGGGGTGGGGGGCTCACCGTTCACGGTGCAGTTCTGGCTCCACACGACCCGGCCGTCGGGAAGCACCGTCTGGGTGCCGGGAAAGCGCAGGGCGATGGCGAAGGTGGCCCTGGCGCCCGTCATGGTGGGGGCGTCGTTGCTGATGTCAAAGGTCACGGTGCCGCCTGGGAGGGAGAGGGGCAGGCAGCCAGCTGGTGGGGCGCAGATCGGGGGAGGGGTGCAGATCTCCCAAGCCCCCACAGTGTTTCCAGCTTGTCACAGGGTGAATCCTTCATCCCTAAACCCACAGCTCTGCCGGTGCCCCTCACTCCCGACCCGTAGCCCCCAGTGGCACAGCATTGGGCTCAGAGGGGCCAGCCCCTACCTCTCCAGCAGTTCTGCTGCCGGGGGTCGCCCTCCTGCCAGCGGGGGTACAGCTGGGAGTTCCAGGACCCCTCGACCAAGGGCAGTCGGTTCCGTCGATCGCTCCCCTGGCCTCTGCTGCCGGCCCCTGGAGAGAAACGGGATCCAAGCTAGAGCTGGGATCGGGGGAATAGACCCTGGCCTCGACCCCCCGCCAGGGTGTGCAAAGACCCATCCCTCACCAGGGCGGATCAGGCTAGAACAGAGCTCGAATGTTCCCCAGAGGCTGGAGTGGAGGGCTTGGGGTGGGGGCTGGAACCCAGGACTCCTGGGTTCTGTGCTGAGCTCTGGGAGGGGAGAGGTGTCTCTGGGTTGGAGCAGGGTGGGGAGGGGGCAGGTTAGTCAGGACTCCTGGGTTCTGTGCCCAGCTCCTGTGTGGAATAGGAACGAGGTGCTTTGTGATCCATGGTGGAAAGGCTGCAGGGGGGTAGGGCGGATAATTCCCCATGAGGAGGATGGTGGGAGATTCGCTGCCCCAAAGCACTGGGTGTGCAGGGCCCCCGGTTCCCTGGGCACCACGTGTCTCCTGGCATCCCGGCTCACGGGCAAGGGGATTCTAGCCGAGGCACCTCCAGGCCCCAGCCGACACGCTCAGCCCTGTGGGCTCCAGGCCCCACTCCATCGACACATCAGCTGGGGGTCGGCTGCGCCCAGCCTGGCCACGGCCCTCCCATAGCCTGGAGCCCCAGCTGGCTGCGTGGGGAGCATGTGACAGATCTTCCACCCAGCACTCGGGGCTCCAGGCAAAACCCATCACATGGGCCTCTAAATCCTCCGCCGAGCCCTTGCATGTGACTCTCAGCTGAGTCCCTGGTGCAGGACGCTCCAGCCAGTGCGGGGTTAATGCCCCCCCCCCTTGCACCACTGCTCAGCGGGAGGGGGGAAGTCCCAATCACCCCTGGCCCAGGCAGCCTCCCTGGGTGGGATAGGGGGATGGAGAGCTCGCTGGGGCAGGAGCGTGCCCTTCTGTATCACACTTGGATAGTGTGACCCACTGGGGCTGAAGGGAGGGGGGGTCTAGTGGTTGAAGCAGGGGTGGGGCTGGGAGTCAGGACTCCTGGGTTCTCTGCCTGGCTCTGTGAGAGGAGTGGCGGAAAGTGGGTTAGAACAGGGGGCCTGGACTCCGGGGGTCTAGTCCCAGCTCTGGGATGACTCATTGTATGACTTGCAGCATGTCCCCGTCTCCCTTCGTGCCTCAGTTTCCCCAGCTGTAAGCTGCGGGGAATGCCAGTGACCCCGTTGTCGGGCTCAGCGCCTGGCAGTGAAGCGCTTTGGGACGCTTGGGCAGGGAGGGGAGACTTCCCAGGGAAATGGTCGGACTTTCAACGCCCCCCCCACCTCTGCGCCCAGCAGACATAGGGCTGGACAGGCACGCACCCCCCCTGCAGTGTTGCTCCACTGGGAAGTGAGGGTTTCGGGGGGCTCCCCACTGCAGACAGGCCCTAGGGGAGACCAACAAGGGCTAAGGGTGGAGAATCAAGTGCACCCCGAACCTGCCCCCTTAGGGGATCCCCCCGCAAGCCCCTTGGCCAGGTGTCCAGACTCCGGTGGCCTAGGAGAGGCCTCCCCCTGCTACGGGTGCACTGTCAGTTCTCAGCACAGGGCGGGGGGTCTCGGAGGAGGCAGCAGTGTCAGCTGGGGGGACTGCAGGGGGGCAAACTGCAAGGGGGGCAGCTGCCTGGCTGCAGGGGCCAGTAGGTAGGTGAGGGGAAGGGTCCTTGCAGCAGTATGTTGGGGCTGGGGGAGTGGGGACGTCCCTGCGCCTGGCACAGCGCAAGGAGCTGTACGGATATTACCCAGAAGCCGCTGCCCCGTCTCCTCCCCGTCCGCCCCGGGGGAGCAGAGACCAGGCCCCCAGACTCCCTCCTCGGTACGGGGACGGGGCTGAGCGCGGTGGGTTCCCCCACTGGGACCCCCTCCCCGATTCAGCCCCATTCCAGTCCTTGCCAGACGCCGGGCCCAGCGCGGGGGATTAGCAGGGGCTCTGAGCCAGCTCCCCACGTGGTTCGGCTTTACCGCTGGCTCTCCTGGCCCCTGGTAATCCAGCAAGAGGCTTCCCAGCGGGGTGGGGCCGCATCCCTGCTCCAGCCACGCTGGAACGAGGAGGGTTAAACCCACCAGAGCACCCGGCAGCACCAGCTTGGAACCGGGCCAGAGGGCGCCTGGTCCGGAGGGTGCCCAGCCCGTCTCCCTCTGCAGCCGCTCGGGGGCAGCTGACAGAGGGTGCGAGGCTGGCGCTGCCCTGGGCCGCTCCCTGCCCTGCTCCCCAGGCCGGCTTGGCACAGACAAGCTTTGAGGCAGGGGGCTCGGGGCGTAGGCAGACCAGGCAATGGGGTGGGCTATGGTGTGAGTCATGGGTGAGGGGCAAGGGAGGCCCTAAATATTCCTGTTTGGGGTCCCCAGGGGCCTAGCACCGTCTCTGCTCTCCCCCTCAGCCCGCGGGAGCTGGCCCAGCCGTGAGAGTCTGTCTGTCTCCTCTGCAGCGGGAAAACCCTCTGGACGCCTAAAGGGGGCACATTAGATCTGGAATTGCTACGGGGGGGGGGGCTATAGGAGATATTCCTGTTCTGCCCCCACACGCACACATGCTCCTTGGCAACTTTATAGTCGTTTGGCTGCTTCCCCCCCCCCCCCCCCCCACAAGGCCTTTAAAGTCCCCCCCCCTTTTTTAGTCACACCGCACCCAAAAGCCCCCCCCCCCCCCCCCGAGAAACGTGCTCCCCCCTGCAGGGATGGAGCTGGAGGGCTGGGTCAGTTAATCAAGCTACATTAACCCAACGGGGCTCTTCTCTGCCCCTATTTGCATACCAGACACACACACCCCTCCCCCAGACCTGTCAGCTGGGACCATCCTCCCCACTAGCAATCTGGGGAGGGGAAAGGGGGTGTCACTACGTTTGGGACCCCCGATCTAGGCCTTGGCCGGTAAATGCCCCCATTGGCCCCCAGGGTAAGATCCTACAGAGACTCGGGGGCGGGGGGATTACCGGTACCAGCCCCAGCGTTCTGGAGTCAGGAACGAGGCGTGACCGGGATCGATCCTGCATTGGCCGGGGGTGGGTCAGCTGAGACCCTACAGATCCTGCCACCCCCGCTCCAGGCCCTTTGCTACCCCCGAGGACCGGGACCCTACTCACTGTGTTGAGCTGCAGCCACAGCCAGAAGGGCCCAGGCAGCCACCAAGTACCAGCTCGTCCGCATCGCCCAGCCCGTCCTTCGCACCCGCCTGCGCGCTCCTAGACCCCTCGACAGCCGAGAGGCAAAGCATCCCAGGCGCCCGGTATAAGAAGGCATCCTCATTTGCATAGCCCCACCCCCTTCCTGGTACAACCTCAGGCAAATCTCACCCCCCCCCCAGCAGTGGGGCGGGTGGGTGAGAACCAGTCACAAGTTGGTGTTTCTAGCACAATGGGGCCTCACTAGTTTTGCCTCCCAGACAGAGCCTGGAATTTCGCGGGGAGAAGGACAGACACGGGTTTCCGCTCTGAGAAGAAAGCGTCTCTAATGATCATAGAACTACAGGAGAGAAGAGTAACCCGTGATGCAACTTCACTACAGGGTCTTGGGGTGACATGACAAGTCACCCCAACGCTGAGCAAGGCAGACTCCACTTCGCTTGGGGCAGCCGGCTGCTTCTGTTCCCCCTCTCCCTGATACAGGAGCGAGGAGACGGGCAGCACCTTGAAAACTGACCAAAGGAAACGTAAAACACACACACACACCGAATTAGCAGGTGGAACTCACTGCTACAGGATACTTGCCTTCCAGTGGTAGGCCCTATAACACTAGTGACTTAGTCCTGGCCAACAGACAGAGCTTTAAGGTGTGATTTAAAGCCAGTCTAATAAAACCGGTGCAACTTTATCTGTGGACACTCTTAGAAAATGGCTTTAAACCCATCTCGTAGTGGTTTAGTGTGTGTCCGTGCTTGTAGGTGGAAGCTAAATCAATAGACCCAGTTGTCAATCGCTAGACGAGGGTGCATACGGGGTGGGGGGTGGGGGGTTGGTGTCACTAAATCCGTTCTCAAACCAATTGACGTTAAACCAGCGCGACTTCTGAGTGCAGAGTGTTCAGTTAGCTTGTGAACGTAAAGGAAAGTCACGTCTGATCACCCCGGTCCATGGGGTGAGCTCTAGGCAAAGAGAGGGAAACCAGAACTGGCAGTTAGCAGAACAAGGGCCGGTAATTTGAGGGACCCCAATTTACTAATTCGGTTCAGAACTGACCCCGAATAGGACTATTGCTGTGACTCGTTACACTGCAGTTGCAATGTCACTTTGCGTGGCAATAAACCTTCCCCTGGCCCGGTTTGCACCCAACCATCACAGCCTGGGAAGAGCCGGAAACTGACTGGCCTGTTTTCCTCCCACACAGAGCAGCAGCAGCAGGGAGCTGGGGGTGGCTAACGGCCCCAAAGGAGGAGTTTGGGACTAGGGAGTGGAATCAAGCTGCTGTGGGATTTTCAGTGGGTCCCTGAAGTGAGGCACAGGAGAGAGCTGCATCGGGGGGACTGGGCAGCGGTGCTGTAGCCCAGGTGTCGAATAGAATCATAGACTAGCAGGGTGGGAAGGGACCTCAGGGGGTATCTAGTCCAACCCCCTGCTCAAAGCAGGACCAACCCCAACTCAATCATCCCAGCCAGGGCTTTGTCAAGCCGGGCCTTAAACACCTCTAAGGAAGGCTGTCTGTGCAGGAAGCTGTGGTCTGCTCCGATCTCCATTCAAGGGAACAGGAACTTTGTACCTGTTGTAAGCAAACAAGTCACACTACGGAAATACCTGACGGCATCACCCATGTCTGCTCCAGACAGGAAACTGACCCGGAAGGCCCCAAAATCCACTCAGCAAAAGGGGCATCAGTACAAATGTCAAATCCTGTTCTGAACCCTGGTACGCTCTCGGCCTTGGCAAGACCTTGTAGCAGTGAGTTCCGCACGTTAACGGTGTGCTGTGCAAAAGGCATTAGTAATACAGGGGAGGGAATTTTTTGAAATGTATCATTTTTAATCCGTCTGTGTCCCTTTAATAAAAGGAACAGATTGGGAGGGATAATTCACAGCAGTTACTGAGTCTGACCTAGATGGTCAGAAGCCCTTAGAAGCTGAACTCCCATTGACTTTAATGGGAGTTACGTGTCTAAATACCTTTGCAGACCTGAGCCTATGTGTTCAGGGTATTATCCTGCTAAGAAAACAATTACTGTGTAACTCCTCCCCCAAACACCAGACGTATCAGCAAAATCCTGTTTAATAAACCCATGGCCCAAGGTTTCTCTGTGACAGACTGTGTTCCTACGTTCACCACTTTTACAAGACTGTGATAAATTTTGTACAAAGTATGCCTTATGGGGTAGCATTTAAAAACTCATAATTCGCTGATCATTATTGTCTTAGTAAAATTGGTGTGGCAACATTGTATGTGAAGTTATCAGCATCTAGTGTATGATTTTACTAAGGCATATTTCAAATCTAGGGAAGCAGCCCAAGCAAGTTCCTCAGAGACAAAAAGGCAAATTGATGACTCAGTCAGGTGTCAACAAAATCAACTGGACTATCACCTGATTAAGCAGTCATTCTTTGGCAGGAAGAAGGATGTGAGCAAGAAATTTACATCTTGGCAAAAGACCAGACTTGCTGTCACCTGAACCCGTTGGAGATGATTCTCAAAGAGGAGGAAAAGATATAAAAATGAGAAACAGAGGCCCCAAATCACCTCTCTCCCCATATCTCTATTCTTGGCTTCAACGACATTTGAAAGACAAAGGAAGCATCAGTGACCTGGGGAGGGGTCCTGGCTGTGAGCATCTGGTGAGAGAAATCCATTTGCTTTAAGTTCACGTCGCTCGTTACGTTAGGTATTAGTTGCATTTTACCTTTTATTTCTTTGTAACCAATACTGACTTTTATGCCTCATTCCTTGTAATCACTTAAAATCTACTTTTCTGTAGTTAATAAACGTGTTCTATTGTTTATCTAAGTCAGTGTGTTTGGACTGAAGTGTTTGGAACCTCCATTTAAGATAACAGAGGGTGTGTGTAGCATTTTCTTTTCATGTTATGATGGACTGTCTATGTGTTTGTGCTGCACGGAAGGAGAGAGCTGGGCAGTACAAGACGCACATTTCTGGGGACAAGTCTGGGACTGGCAGTTTGCTGGTGTCACTCCGTAATATAATCCAGGAGTAGCTGACTAGAAGCACTCATATATTCAGCTGGGAGTGATTCTCCATGCTAGAGGCTGTGTGAACGGACCAGGAGTGGTTGTTCTCACAGCGAAGCAGCGTAAAAGCACTCCAGAGTCTAAAGTTGAGGGGACACAGCTGTCCATCAGTCAGATTGTACCGTGGGGAATGTCACAGCCCCCTTCGCAGAACGACATAATGTTTAATATTTGGAAGAACTCAGGTCAGATTCCATTAGCTCATTGGTCATTTATTCGTGTAGCAGAGATCTGGTTTGGCCAGATGCAAAGAGAATGGATTTTATTTATTCTAAGCAGCAGCCGGCTTGTGGGTGGAGTAGGGTCTAGTGGTTAGAGCACAGGCTTTTGCATCAGGACTCCTAGGTTCTATTCCCACCTCTGAGAGCGAGGTCTCATGGTTAGAGCAGATGGCCTGTCAGTCTAAGCCCAGTCTTACCACTGTGCGACAGGAGGCAAATCGCTTCTCTTCTGTGCCTCAGTCTTTCCACCTTAAAATGGGTCTATTTATGATGTGCCTTGCAGTAGTGCCCGGGGTGCAGTCATGGACGGTTGCGCTAGGTGTGGTACATACCCACTGCAGAAAAACCAGCCTGTCCCTGGAGAGCTTACATCTACCTCTTAGGAAGCTTGTGAAGCTCAAGTCATGAATATTGGGAAAGTATTTTGAGATCTTCAGAGACGAGCCTCAGGGAAGCCCAAAGCAGAATGAGTTTTTATCTGCACGAATGTAATGGTGAAAGTGAGGCGCACAGCGAGGAAGGGACTGGCCCACGGCACCCAGAGTATCGGTCCTGTCCCATCTGCTACCGATTTGTGGCTCCAAAACGAGTCGTCACTGACAGTCGACGGTACAGATCCTACAGGCTTTGGCCAGCAATGAAATCGTTCCCCATGGCCATCTGTGACATGACTGACACATGAGCACTGTGGAGCCTTTGTCCCGCGCCGGTGGAAGACTGCCCCAAAGCACGTCCCCGGGAGATGTCAGAGTCTGTATGTACCTGGCTTTCAGACCAGACCAGCCGACGCTATCCGAGACACACACAGAACGGCTGGAGCTGGATCCCTTCGGGGAGGAGACCCCCGGGCTCCAGGAAATGAGAGAGCGCGGAAAGGAAGGAGCCAATCCACACAATAAACCGGCACCGCAACAGCCCCCTGGGTCCCCGTTCACGAGCTGAGGCCTGATGGGCAGCGAGCAAAGCGCATGGCCGCCCTGTCTCCCAGCCAAGCCGCACGGGAGCTCGTCACCCGAAATGGCCAGGTGCAGAACCAAACCAGTTGAGCAGGAACTCCGCCGCCTTCCCCTGCCAGCTCTTTTGTCTGCCGGATTAAAGAGCCCTGAGCAGGTGCTTCCAGGCCAGGCTCACGTCACCGGTTGGACCTTCTCATAGATGAGTTGTGCTGCCCTGCTCAGAATGGCCAGGGCTGGGCGCAGCTCGTGGTGCACGAATCCCCTGGGGGCGAGGGGGGCGCACGTTTGGCTGGCTGCGTTAGGCTGCTAGGTCTGAAATCCCCCATGCGGAGGGGGCCTAAGGCCCAGACCCTCAAAGGAAGTTTGGAGTCTCAGTACTTTGCAGGAGCTGGGCCTTCGTGGTTTAGTTTTTGGAGCGGAAGCTGAAAGCTGGTTCTGAGCGAGGGCCTCAGGGCTTCCGAGGCGCCGGACAAACGGGGGCACTTGCCATCAATCGATCATAATCTTAACCCTGGGAATCCCCCTTCATATTCTGCTAGGCGGAGCCCAGGCAGGGCTGGGGGGTCCCGCATGCGGGGAGGGGGGAAGGGAGGGGAGCAGCTCCCTGGGGATAGGGGGAGCACCTGGAGGGAGGGGAGTCTCCTTAGGGAGGGGGGGCCTGGCCCGCTCCAGCTCGGGAGGGGGCTCAAGGAATCCTGGGGGGGAATCCCCCCAATAATAAACATCTGGGGATCAGCCAATGGACTGGCGTGGGGTCACCTGGGGCTCCCCCCGCTGACCCCCAGCCGGGGGGGTCACCTAGGATTTAAGCGCAGCTCTGGGTCTGGCCCACCCCGTAACCCTACGATGGAGGGGGGAAGCCCGCTGCTTTCTCGGCGCCTGTCCCTTTAAGGAGACTCCCGCGTCGCTCCCAGCGTCCCCTCCAGGCGCCAGCCAATGGCGCGGCGGGGTGGGCGGGGCGAGTGGAACGCGGGAAGCGGCCGGGCGGGGGGCGGCGCTACATTGTTGCCAGTTGGGTGGGTTTGTAACCGCCGGGGGCCGCGGAACGTTCTGTCCGGGCCGCCCCCGCCCCCCCCCCAGGGGCCGCGATCCCGGGCCCGATCCCTGGCCCCCTCCCCGGGGCGGGCCGGCTCCGGGACCAGCCCCTCCGCGGCCCCGGCCGCCGCCTGCCCGCGCCCCATGGAGAACTTCCAGAAGGTGGAGAAGATCGGCGAGGGCACCTACGGGGTTGTGTACAAGGCCAGGAACAAGGTCACCGGCGAGGTGGTGGCGCTGAAGAAAATCCGCCTGGATACGTGAGTCCCCCCCCCCGACCCCCCCGGGGAGTCCCAGGGAACCCCCCGTCTCCGGCCGCGGGGCCCCTCCCGTAGCCCGGGGGTGGGGGGGGCACAAGCAGCTGGCCCCTCCCTGGGCCGGGCAGACCCCTCGCCTCGAGGGCTGGGGGCCTCCTGCAGGAGCCCACCCCCGGGGGCGAAGCGTGTGGCACCTTGGGGGTGCAGATGTGGCAGAGAAGGGGTCCGGGGTGGGGCTGGTATCCGGGGGGCCAGTTCCCTGCCTGTGGGGCTGGGGTGCCCCGGGAGCGGCTGGGCCGGCTGTCACCAGGGCCTTGGCATGAATTCACTTGGCGAGGTGCATCCGAGGTGGGCAGAGCCAGACGGTCGAGCTGGTGGCTGGGGGTGGGCAGGGCGCTGCTAGAAGCCAGGATAACCCTTGGGTTTGGGGTACTGGGAGGGGGCACCCGGGTCCCTCTCTCCAGGGGGGCGCTGGATGTTTCTGGGCACTTCCCAGCTCCCGCTGGAGTCAATCAGCAGCGCTCCACCAAGCTCAGTAAGGCTGGGGCCAGTCAGCCCTTCGGATGCCTGGTGCTGGGGGGCGGGAATGACACCCCTCAGCCTTTCCTGCAGCCCCATTTCTGGTGGGGGTGACTTCTGCCCCATACGCTTCCTTAACGCCCTGACAGAGGTCGTCCTACGGAGCTGAGACCAGTCAGTCACTCGCTCCAGTTTTAGGTCTTGTCTGGACTTCGCTGAAACAGCCGTTCTTAAATTGTCTGGCTGCCGTCAGCAGGTCCCCGAAGAAATTCTCTTCCCAGGTGCAGTGAAGGAATATCCCAGCCGGCTTTGCCTCTCAGCTGCCCGGGTGGGTCATGGCACCCGGGCCGGCTTTGGGGGTCCCGTCGCAGTCACTGTCGCTCTTAATGCGGGGGCAGGTAAAGTCGGTACCGCTTGGTGGGTCTCGGGGCCAGTGGACAGCTGCCCACACGTCGAGTAGGGGCCGGAGGTTGAATTAAGGCTGCTCTGGCGTCTGCCCGGTTCTGGTGCCGCAATCCAAGGGGGACGTGGATCCGCCAGAGAGACTAAGAGAAGAGCCAGGAGGCTGACGGAACATGGAAGGATTTGTAGCGACAGGCTCTGGGAGCTCAGATTATTTAGCTGAGCAGAGAGAGGGGGAAGGGGGGACTTGAGGCCAGTGCTAATGGGCTCGTCAGTCTCGCAGACAAAGGTCTAACACAGGGGTCTCACACTCGCGGCCCATCTGCGGCCCGCGAACCTCCCCAGTGGCCCACGGGGCTCCAGCAGTTTTGGGGCCAGGTCTCTCCCTTGGCCCCACCTGCCGGCCCCGGGCGCTCCCCGTCTGCGTCGCTGCTGGCCCCTCCCTGCGGACGCGGGCGGGGCTGTGCCTCTGCGCGCTGTCCCCGCCCCGAGCGCTCCTGCGGCCAATGGGAAACTCCAGGGGTGGTGCTTGGGGATCCCCTGCCCTGCCTTGGAGCCCCAGGTAAGCACCACACCCCCACTCCTCTCCCAGAGCCTGTACCCCCACCCCCAAACTTCCTCCCAGAGCCTGCAACCCCACCCCCTTCTCCTGCACCCCTGCCCCAGCCCAGAGCCTGCACCCAGCACCCAAACTCCCTCCCAGAGCCCAACCTCTCACCCCTTCTGCACCCAAACTCCCTCCCAGAGCCTGCACCCCAATCTCCTCCCCCACCCAAACTCCCTCCCAGAGCCTTAGGCAGGTGGGGGGCGGGTTCTGGGCAGCATGAGTGACATTATTGGCCCGCTGGGAGGATCTGAGGACTGGCACTGGTCGAGTTGGAGACCCCTGGTCTAACAGGTCCAGTGGCAGGAAGTTGAAGTGAGACAGTTTCTGACTGGAGATAAGGCGCAAATCTGTCGGGACGAGGGTCACTAACCACTGGGCCGTAGTGGATTCTCCATCACTGGCCATTTTTAAACCGAGGTTGGACGTTTTTCTCCAAGCTCTGCTCTAGCTCGGCTGGGAGGTTCCGGGCCTGCGTGATGCGGGCCAGGCCAGGTGATCTCAATGGCCCTATGGAGCCTGTGATTCACAAGGCCCCCTTTGGTCTGAATGGGCTGTGGAAAGTGTTCCCAGCCCCTGGTCGCTCCTGCGGTCTGCCTGTGCTGGGCAGGTGGGTGCTATTCGGCGGCAATTCGGCGGACGGTCCCTCACTCCCGCTCAGAGTGAAGGACCTCCCGCCGCAGATCGCGATCACGGCTTTTTTTTTTTTCTGGCTGCTTGGGGCGGCCAAAACCCTGGAGCCAGCCCTGCCGGGAGGGGATGCAGCAGTGCGCAGGGCACTGAATAGCCCTGGACCCCTGGTTCCGACCCAGAGAGCTGGTCCAGGCCTGTGGGGTCGATGCGTTCAAGGGCCCCGTCAGCTCTGCCCAGATGTGAAGAATCCCTAGGGCGGGCAGGAGTTTTGTCCCTGTGTCCTAAGCTGCCCCTCTCCTCGCTGTTGCTTCCACCCCAGAGGTGGCTGCATTTCCATGGGGTTGCATCCGTGTAAAGGGTTTTTGGCTTATTGGTGCTGCACTAGGCTGGGGCCTGTGTGTGCTGGACTGGCGTTCTTAGGCCGCCTGGCGTATGTGCTTTGGTGTCACGGATGTCACTCAAGTGGGGCTGGAGTTGATTGGAGCCCCAGACCTTCTGCGTGTCTCCAGGCTCCCCATGGCTTCCCTCCCCCCGCAGAGAGACGGAGGGCGTCCCCAGCACGGCCATCCGGGAGATCTCCCTGCTCAAGGAGCTGAATCACTCCAACATCGTCAAGTAAGTGGGGGTGGGTGGCGAAGGGAGTTAACGAGGTCCCTGTAGGGTGGCACCACGCGGTCGCTGAGCTACTGGGATCCGCAGCCCCTCTTCCCCCGGGCTGGTGGGGACCCAGAGCTGTGGCCCCCATCGTGGTTGGTCTGGGCCCGGCTCCCCAGCGGGACGTATGCCCCACAAGCTCGTCACGCCGGGTGCTGCCTGCTGGCAGCCTCAATAGAGGCCAGGATGGGCATGGGACACGGTGAGTGAATGCCCCCGCCCCTCCTCCCAGGGCCTCTCCAGGGCGGGAGCCGTGACGTCTCCTCATTCCTCTCCCTGCGCCCGCAGGCTGCTGGACGTGATCCACACGGAGAACAAGCTCTACCTGGTCTTCGAGTTCCTGCACCAGGACCTGAAGAAGTTCATGGACTCCTCCTCCATCAGCGGCATCCCTCTGCCCCTCATCAAGGTAACCGGCCTGGCTGGCGTGCTGCTCCGCCCCTTCCCCAGCGTCCTCTCCTCCCCGCTGACCCCAGCCCTGTCTGCCCCCCGCTGCAGAGTTACCTGTTCCAGCTGCTGCAGGGCCTGGCTTTCTGCCACTCCCACCGGGTGCTGCACCGCGACCTCAAGCCCCAGAACCTGCTCATCAATGCTGAGGGAGCCATCAAGCTGGCGGACTTCGGGCTGGCGCGGGCGTTCGGCGTGCCGGTGCGAACCTACACCCATGAGGTGCGTCCAGGGGGCTCCCCCCTCCTCCAGCCATCTGGCTCCTGCTGGGAGCTGGGATCCAGGGGCTAGGCAGTGAGATGGGGCCACCTCACCCGGGTAGGTGCCCCCGATGGGCTGAACATCCCTGTCCTCCCTGCACCAGGACCCCCGGCTCCAGCTGATCCCGCCTCCTGCGGATTCCTCCAAGGCTGTCATGCCACCACCAGCACTTAGGGGGTGGGAGAGATCCGGCTGCATCCCCTGTGCCTACTCCAGGCTCCCAGACCCATGGCCTCACACCACCCTGCCGCTCCGTTCCTGGACCAGAGTCCTACTAGGGAGAGGAGTGTCTAATGGTTACTCCCCACAAGGCTGGGAGCCCGGACTCCTGGGTTCTATTCTCAGCTCCCCCCAAAATTCGCTGTCTCGCCTTCGGTGAGTTTCCCTTTCCGTGCCTCGGTTTCTCCATCTGCAAAATGGGGATTACGAAGTTTCCCGGGGGCCTGTGGTGTGTATAGCTCTTTGGGGTCCTTGGAGCGGAAAGGGGGAGAGACGTCCCTGTCGTGATTAACGAGGATTTCCCCCACTTCGCCAGGTGGTGACTCTCTGGTACCGCGCCCCTGAAATCCTGCTCGGCTGCAAGTACTACTCGACGGCCGTGGATATCTGGAGCCTGGGCTGCATCTTTGCCGAGATGGTACGTGCCCCCCGCGCCCTGGCACATGGTTTTTCTCGTCCCACAGTCAGGGAGGGGCCCCGTGTGCCCCGTGCAGTGGGGGGAGTGAAACAAGCGCAATCCCTGGTCTGGGGGCCTGATCCTGCCCCGACTGAAGGTCATGTGTGTCTGTGAGATCGGGGGGGGGGGGGGGGGGGGGGGAGCTTTACCCTGCTCCTCTCTGTTCCCAGCTTGTCCTGTCCCATGCTGAGGGAAGGAGTATGACTTAGTTACTCCATCCTGCCTCTTGCACCCAGCCACCACTGAGCGCAGCGGGTCTCGCTGCCTGGCCTGGTGCTCCACAGGGGAGTCTCCCTTGTTCGTTTTCCCCCAGGCGTGAGAGGCAGCGTTAAGCGTGTGATGGGGCAGATCCAGGCCCCCCCACCCCACACGCGCTGCCAGAGCTGCTGATGGTGTCAGATGGGCAGCCTCAGCCTCGCTTCCTCTGCCTGGGGGCAGCTCTGGGATGCACTTGGTGACGTCCCTGGAGAGGGGTGCTGACCCACCGAGCAGGAACCAGGAAATAAAAGGGCTCTGTTGTGTTCTCGGGGGGGTGCCCTGCCTGGCATTTCCCCCGCCCCGGGGGAAGGGGTTGTGCTGGCAGCGGGGGGACGAAGAGGGGTGTCATGCAGAACACGTGGGCTGGCGTCTGCATCCCTGGGTGGGTGAGAGGGGAGCAGACCACGGAGTGGGCTGTTTCCCCCGAGAGCCAGTTGGCCTTAACCCTTTGTTCCCAGGTAGAGGCTTTGCTACAGTGTGGGGGGGTCAGTCACGAGGCTGTCGAGATAGGGGACGATTCGTAGGGTTTAAGGCCAGAGGGGATCAGGAAACTATCCTTCCCTCTGTGCTGAGCCGGTAACTGATGTGTGGCCAGAGCATCCCTGGCCCTCACTCCCTCCTTTGGGGAGAGAGGAGGGTGGGAAAGCCCCCCACCCCCCATTGCTTTGAGCCATTGGGAGGTGGGGCTGTGCTGGGACCTCGCTTGACCCCTCTCCTGCTGTCCAGATCACCAGGCGAGCCCTGTTTCCCGGAGACTCAGAAATTGACCAGCTCTTCCGCATCTTCCGGACGCTGGGCACCCCGGATGAGGCCGTGTGGCCGGGGGTCACTTCCATGCCTGATTACAAGCCCAGCTTCCCCAAATGGGCCAGACAGGACTTCAGCAAGGTGGTGCCCCCCCTGGACGAGGAAGGGAGGAAGCTCTTGGCTGTGAGTAGCTGGGGGGGCTCCAGGATTGACCCCATACCTAGTTAGCTTGGGGGCAGGAGCGGGAGAGGAACGAGGTTTCTTGGGAGAGTGCAGGGCTGGAGCTGGGGACTGGAAGCCACTTGCCCTCCAGCCGTAGCTGGTGCTGCACGGACAGCAAGAGCCTCCCCCTCTTCCCCCACCCCGCTGGGGCAGCCTGAGACACAGGGGGGAAGTGACTTGTCCAGGCCCCGCAATCAGCAGCAGAACCAGGAATAGACCCCAGATCCCCATGCGGTAGCGGCTGGAACGAGAACCAGGAGTCCTGCCTGCCCGACCCTTTGCCCTTCCGCTGCGAGAGGCGTTAGCCCCGGCGTCCAGACCAGAGTTCATCGCATTGTCTCTAAATTCCCCCAGAGATGTTCCAAGGGTTTGAGATTCCATCTCGTTCCCTGTCCTTAGCGGGGGCGTTGGAACAACTACCACGTTCCACCCCAGGGGCAGCTGCACTACAGTCTTGGGTGTGACCCACCCACCTTGGTGCTTCAGGATGACAGTTGCCATGGGAATGGCAGGGTTCCCACCTGTCCCGTCCCCCACCCACAATAACCACCACCCCCCTCTCCTACCCAGCAAATGCTGCACTACGACCCCAACAAGCGGATTTCGGCCAAGTCAGCGCTGAACCATCCCTTCTTCCGGGACGTCACCAAGGCCGTCCCTCACCTGCGCTTGTGAAGTGGCTTCGGGGCAGGACTCTGCTGCCCCCACGCTGGCTCTGTCTGGCCTATGCCTGTATCTGGATCCGTCTCCTGGCGCTGGGCCTGCCCTGGGGATCCTGTGACTCATCCTGCCCCTGCGGACTTGCACTTAGCCTCCCGGCCGTGGGGGTGCTGAACGGAGGGGGCGACCCCCCCCCCCCCCCCCCCCCCCCCCCC
>NC_048313.1:13310401-13314977 GCF_013100865.1 Trachemys scripta elegans
GCAGCTTTGACCCTCCCCGGAGGGCTTGGCTTCCAGCACCAGCAATGGGACCTTGCTCGCTGCAGCTGGGAGCGTCCGTCCCCCAGCTGGCCTGGCTGAGCCCCTTCTTTCACCTCCCTGGGCATGCCCCCCTCTGAGCCTCTTCAGCGGAGCCCCCCCGAATTCCTGCTCCAACACAGGGTGACCCCCCCCCCCCTCCATGGGTGGAAGGCAGGGCGGGTCTGGCTGGGGAACCATCCCCTCCTACCAACTAGATACGCTCAGCTGGCCCCGGTGAACTCGCACGCCCACCCACTGCCTGCTCCCTGTCCAGCCCCCTGGAGTCTGCTGCACCCGGGACCTGAGCTGCAGCCGGCGCGCCTGGCGACTCCTGTGCCTGCCGCAAATTGGACCCTGCGGATTGGCGGCCGGAATCCCCAGTGGCGCTTTGGGTCGGGGGGGCCCACGTCCCCAACCGCTCAGGAAACATGCGTTGTAAGGGCTGATCCTGCAGCGTGTTGGGCCTGCTCAGCTCCCCTCCTCCCCGGCAGGACCTGACCCTAAGCAGGAACTCTGCTCACTTAGCATCCCCCCTTCATGTCCCATGGGTGTTGACCGACGGGGCCCAAGCCCCTCGCACGTCCTACGCTGGCATCCTCCTCCCCACAGAACATCTCACCAGGTGTGACCTGATGCATGGAGCTTCTGCAGGGAAGCAGGTTCCTCATCCGCTCCGGGGAGAATCTGCACCCACAGGAGGGGGTTTGCTCTAAAGGCTTCACCCTGCGCCGGGTGCTGGACCAGGAACCCAGCAGCTGAAACTGATTGTTGCAGCTGGCTCTTCTCCTGGCCTCCCCGCAAGACACCCTCCCAATTCTCTGCTCCCGGAAGGGCTTTGACCTCCGACAGATTCTCCACCCACCGCGTCATTGGCCGCTCATTCTCTGGCATTGCCTATGACCAAGCTTGCTGCAAGAGGACAGATCCTCGGCGGGCGTCGATCAGTGTGGTTCCACTGATTTGTCAATGGTGCAATGGCAGCTTATGCCAGCTACGGATCTGATCCCAGAATCTGACATACACCTCTCTAGAGCTGGTACCAGCCACCAGCCGGGCTGCTCCCCACACGCTCTGGAGGGCTGGCTCCCGGAGGGGTGGGACTCCTTGTCACTTTCCTTTGGCTCAGATCTTTCCATACCAGAGGCGCTTCAGCCTGTGGAAAGGCTGGCTCCGGCACATGGGGCCAGATCCCCAGCTGGTGCGGACGGTGAAACGCCACTGCCTTCAGCAGAGCGATGCGTATTTATGCTAGCTGAGGCTCTGGCCTGTGAAATGGGCACATGCACCCAACCTGAGATTTTAATTCGCCTCCTTTCCTGTGGGCTTCCCCAGCCACTCTGGTGTCTGCGTTTCCCTGGAAGGTCCAATTTGGCCCCTAGCAACGAATCTGATTTTAAATCCACAAAGAACGGCCCAATCCTAGGGAAGCAGGGGCAGCTCAAGGGGCTGGGGGGTGCTCCTGAGTCTGGGTTGGAGCAGTCTTCCACTTCGATTGTCCTGCAGGGTGGGGAAGGGTGTTCGAAAGTAGCCCCCGTCACCGAGCCCTCGGTGGCAGCCAGATATTGCTTCCTTTAAGTGCCGTGCAGATGGGGTGTTCGAATGGGCAGTAAGGCTCCGATCGAGATCCCTGAGGTAGCAGCTATAGCTAGGGGCCCCTGTCCACCAGAGTAACGGGATCGGTTTCACATGAGCTGGTAATGTTTCCCTACAAACAGCCCCATTTGTAAAAGCCTGGAACATCCCATGGTGTGGATGGCGGGCTGCTGTCACCCGCCCACCGCCAAACTCTTGGGGTCTGCTTAAAGAGGAGATGGGGAGAGGGGGAAATC
Organism: Trachemys scripta elegans; assembly: GCF_013100865.1. NCBI lineage: Eukaryota > Metazoa > Chordata > Testudines > Emydidae > Trachemys > Trachemys scripta. The sequence continues at coordinate 13,312,270 of NC_048313.1, forward strand.
CCCATCTAAACCAAAAGTGATCAGTTGACAATAGATGAATAGACTATTTAAAAACAGACTTAGTGTATTTTCTAGTAAAGCATTTTATATTTAAGGGTTGTTTATAAAAGTATTTTAGAGGTACACATTAATATTCCAGGAAAGGAATGAGCATTAAGGGAAGCTGTGGATTTAGCTCATAAGCCACATGGGCCTTTTCCAGGAGAGGGTTAAAAGTCAGAATGGTTCTGTTCCTATCGCAGCTATTTTGAGCTCTTGTATCTTGAGTTTCTTTAGAGCAGAAAGGTTGTGTCTCATTTCCTTCCACAGCAGACTAGCTTTTTTTCTCAACTCAGTTGCCTAAAGAAAAATGTAGGGTTAGGACAGCAACGTAAAGTGCCTGATGGGAACCAGTTTGAAGAGTGAGGGGAAATTGAGTCTCCGAGCCGATGGCTACAGAAGGCGGAAGAGAATTCCCCCAAAACAATGCTCCTGCCAACTCATGATGAAAACCGAGGGAAGGAGAGATGGAGATGGGGGTTAACAGCTATAATGACACAATATTTGGGAGCATGAATATATTTTTTTGGACTGGAACAAATAGGGGAATATTTATAAGACTGTGTTAGTTTTAAAGCAGAGCTCTGGATTTGTATACAATTTGTTAGACAAGCACTGTGGAGTTTTTGTAAGTGAATATTTTTAAAAAACAAACCCTCGAATATATTTGTCGTCCTTGATTTTTGTAATTCTTTGTAGGCTGTTGTTTCTTACCAAATGTTAATATTATGGGATTGGTTTATAAATCATTAAAAATATTCTTAGTTTTAACTTGTTGTGAATGTGATTGTCTTCAAAGGGGGTAGCTACAGAAGAAAATATTTTCTGAGGTGAGAGAGGAAGTCCTGTCCAGTGGGTAAGTCACTTAGAAACAGGTTCTGTTCCCAGGTCTGCTACAGACCTTGGGCAAGTCACCCAGGCCCACATCCACAAAGGTCTTTAGGTGGGCGTTAGGCACTGATTTCAATGGCAATTGGCCACTCCACTACCTGTCAGGCTCTGGGCTTAAGAGCGCCTAGTCGTGGGCCAGGCCCCCAGTGCGCAAGGTGCTGCAAACAGCCCCTGCTCCAACGCGCTTACAATGCAAGATGAGAGCCAGCAGCTGACAGAGCATAAGCAGACTAGTACCAGGGCCGTGCACGGCTGGACGAGGGTCCATTAAGTTTATCTGGGAAAGTGCAAGTTCTTCCCTGGGGCCTTGTCAGTGGTTTAAAAAGCGGAGCGATTTTAGTGCTGAGGACAATAGGCTAACAACTCTGCCTTACGTAGGTGTACAGCTGTTGGACGAAGCTCCCCTTAGCTCTGGCAATGTTGCAATGGGCAGCCCCCCCCCATACCAGCCCCGGGCTCCCGGCCCACCCCTTGGTCCCCACCCACGGCCTTCCCTCCTTTTGCACCCTTTCTGGCCTAGCAGCTGCCATTTTTGCGGAAGGGTTGTGAGCTCTTGGAGGCAGGGGCCAGCTTTTTGGTGTTTACGCAGCACCTGGCGCAGTGGGATGCTGAGCCGGGCCTGCCCCACATGGGCAACGTGCCCCCTCGGCCTGGCCTGCCCAGGTTGGCTGCTGGCGACTCGGCCCCTGCCCCGTGGGGTGTCAGACCCCGGGGCTCCTGGTGCCTGGACCCCGCCCTTCTCTGGGGTACACCTGTAGGCCCCTCCCTCCCTGGGTTACCTGCCTAGGCCCCTCCCTTATCTCAGCTATGCCCTTAGGCCCCGCCCCATCTATAGGCCCCGCCCCTATTCCTGGGCCCCGCCCCCTGGGCTCCTGGTGCCTAGCTCCACCCCCTAGATACCCCCTCTGGGCCCCGCCCCCTGGTCTCTGAGCCCCGGAACCATGGTCTATTTTTAGCTCAATTAAGCTAATTGGGGAGAGGTTCATGCCGAGGTCAAAGGTCAGATTCCCAGAGGCCTCCGTGCTCACCCTTTCCTTCTCCCCCGCATCCTGCCAATCATTCCCCGGCTCGTCTCGGATTGGCCAGCGGGGAAGCGGGCCGTCCTTTGCTTGGCCAGAATAGGGCGGGTGAGACGCTTGTCAATCATCGCTTTCTGGTCTCCGATTGGTAAAGCTGGAGGCTGTCTGCTCTGTGATTGGAAAGAGGGGAGATCATTCCTGATTCTGATTGGACAGTGGAGCTCGAGGGTGCCGCCCATTTAGGTCACCTTATTTGTTGTTGCTGCAGCCGCCGGAACAACTGCTGTTTCATTGGTCTCAGGATCCGTCAGTTAACATAAGAGCCACCCCCTACCATGACGTTTTTTCTTTTTATTGGTCCATAGGCTCCAAGCTGCTCCAGTCGTTATTGGCCAAATTTTGCGCCTCTCCGGCCATTTCTGAGCTCTTATTGGTGAATCGAGTTGGGTGGGCCGGCGATGCGTTTTCCGGAGCGGCAATTGGGCGAGACGGCTGGCAGGGGCGTGTCCCCTCGCCAGGTGCCCGGCAGCGATTGGCGCCGCCGCCGCTTAACCCCGCCCACCAGAGGAAGGTTTGGTTGAGAGCAGCTGTTTGTGTGTTCGACACTTTAGGGGCTGAGACGGGGGGAGACGGAGCTGGAGCCGCCTCAGGTACCGGAGAGCGGGAGCCGGCGGGGGCGGGGCCGCGGGGGGAGGGGCAGGGCCCCCGGGGGGCGGGGGCAGAGTTGGGGGGGGGCCGGGGGAAGGGCCCTCGGGGGGT
>NC_048313.1:13319942-13326217 GCF_013100865.1 Trachemys scripta elegans
GGGGGCAGGTTGGGGGTTACTGTGCTGGGGGGGCAGGTTTGGGGGGCAGGGAGGGGATGAGTGGCCTGCTGGGGGGGTAGGTTGGGGGTTACTGCCCTGGGGGGGCAGGGAGGGGGTGAGTGGTCTCCTGGGGGTGTGGGGCAGGTTGGGGGTTACTGTGCTGGGGGGGCAGGTTTGGGGGGTAGGGAGGGGATGAGCGCCTGCTGTGGGGGGCAGGCTGGAAGGAAGTGGGGAGACTTGGCTCGCTCTGGGGGGAGCAAAGGCCTCAAGGTGCCCAGGGTAGTAGGATGGCTGGGGCTTGGCAGCTGGTCTGGCTGCCCCATTTGCGGGGGGGGGGGGAGGGGGTCAGGGTGCGTCTTCCAGTAGGATGGCAAAGGGGCTGTACCCCTCACCCCCCAGGTCCCAGCAAGCCCCGCTGTGCTCGGTCTGCCTAGGTGAGGTTACAGAGACTCTCTTCCATCTCCCCCACACACCGCTTCACTTGGGGCCTGAATACACCTGTCCCCAGTGCTGGGGCCTGAGTTCATTCTTGGGCCTCACGCCTGCCCATGTTGCTAATGTGTTTTTTCCATAGTGAGGGCATACAGCACAGATGCTCCCCCCTCCTCCTCTTCTTCCTGGTCAGCCCACCAAACACGCCAGCAGCTTATAGTCCTTCACAATAGGGACACCTGGGGTGGGAAAACACTGCCTCGTTGCCTTTCCGTGCTTGTGAGCAGACCTATGCAAGGGGAACCACGTAGTGTAGAATTAACATCCAGGGCTGGTCTGTCGACTCAGCCTCCAACGTGCTCCTGGCTGGGCATTGCTGATGGTTCCACTAATCCTTGTAATTAGCCCCTGGATAGTGCGAAGACGGGCATATTAGAAATTCATGGATAGACTCCCACAGCCCTGAGGTGCTTCTAATCTCCTTCTTACAATTTAATGCCATTAAAAATGCATTGGAACAGGAGATCTTTCCAGAGGGGAAAAGTGATAAATATTTCTCTTACTGGCGAGAGCAAAAAGGGACCCTGTCCCCTAAATAGGGGCGGCTGGGTAGATGGGATAACCCGGTATTCCATCAGTTATCAGGTTTGTCTCATGGGCTGATTGCCAGACTCCCCCGGGGAATATGGGTTAGTCTCAGCTGGAATCCTATGGCTGTCTCCAAACATAAGTCGAGGCTACAGTGATGGGCGCGTTCATGTGCAATATATGCTGGAATGTTTATTTCCAGGGCACTTGCCTCGAGGGCTCTTGGTATTTAGGTTAGTTCTTTTCCCTTCTGGGATGGCCGCAGTGCAGTCTGCTCGTGTTGAATGTGGCTGTGTCGAATCGGATACTTTATTATCTGCATGTCCATTAAGGAAAGGAGGAAGTGAATCATGGAAGTTCAGAGATTGGGAAGGCCTTGGAGATCATCCAGTCCACACTATACTAGTGTGTAATTGCTACCTACAGTCTTGTCTCCTGTATCCGGTTAGTTTTAAGTCTCCTGGAATAACAGTGCTTTCACCAGTTCTCTCTGGGGGTCTGTCTACACTGCAATGTCAGTCCAGGGCTAGTAGAACTCAAGTTAACAGCCCCTGGGATTGTTAACCTAACGTTTGAGCGTCTACACTCCTTTTTAACTCCAGGTTAGGACTTGTAGGACACTGGGGCTCCAGAGTCTACGTTTCATGTTGCGGGCCCAAGTTCAACCACCCATACCCCAGACTTCTCTAGCACCCTCCCCAAGTGTGGCAGCTCTAGCCCTTTGTTTGTGGTGCAGTGTGGGAAAACTTGACTGTCCAGAGGACAAAGAAAGTCAGCCCATGGGACTGTGGAGTACTTCTGGTGGACTCCCACCGTACCTCTACATTGTGAGAAAATATCCATGACGTGAGAGGTTGGTCTCACAGCATGGGCTCCAGCCCCAGCCTGGATGTCTACACTGCAGTTTTTAGCCCTGGAGCCCAAGTCAGCTGACCTGGGCTTTGAGACTCGGTCGGTGCTGTGGGTTTTATTATCTCAGTGTAGACATCCCCTCCGAGCACAAGTCCAGTGAGGCTGCATCTACACTGCAAAGCAATAGGGCTTGAACCCTGGGTCTGGGCTTGACCCAGCCTGGGACCCTGGGTTAGCACCATTTGTGTGTAGACAGAAGGGGGGTTAGGCTTGAGCCTGAGTTCAAACCCTGGGCTTAAATTGCAGGGTGGGCTTATCCTGAGGACTGTTCCATCCTTTAGCAGATCTCCCCTGCTCTTGGGAATCTGTTCCAGGTATTCAGGCGAGCTTGCCTCCCATTGCTCCTTGCCATTGGCCCAACCATCTTCATTCTCCTTGCTTATAGTAATCCAGTGATGTGAACAACTTCCTCTAAGCCTGATGGAGGGGTGGAAGCAGGTCTCCTGCTCTCACAATGGTCAAGCGGGTTCACTCCTCCCAGGGCTGAAATCCTTAAGGGTCGCAGCTGCCTTGTACTCTCANCCTCTAGGGGAGGAAGGAATTGAAACAGCTGAACCTGAGAAAGGCAACATGCTGGGGAAAGATGCCAGATTGATGGCCCTGGACCTGAGTCCCGAGAACGGGTACAGTCTGATTCAGAGCGGCTGATTCTGTTCCTTCGTTCCTGAAGAGGAAGGAGGTTTGTGGGAGAGAGCCCTAGAACTCACTCACGAGCTCCTGGTATTGTGGGGTCCTGCAGAGTCCTAACTGGCACATAGTGTAGTGTCTACTTCCCACTGATCCTGGTGGCCTCTGGGTATCAGAGAATACCTGTAACTGCATTCTCCAACCATGCCCCGATCCACCCCCTCCGCTGGGAGCAGGGGCCGCTCCAGAGCCTTGATGCCATCTCTGCACAAGCTGGAGGGTCCTTTAGGGCAGGAGCAGTTCGTGGGAGTGGGGTGGGGGAGCATTTCTGTCCCTTTTAAGACCCCTTGACACTGTCAGAGCAGCTTAAAGGGACTGGAGAGTAAATGAGAACAGGGCCTAATTTCTTTACCACTCAGCCCAACCCTGCCACGCAGGGCCATCTCTAGGGCGAAGAGGGAAATTTGGTCACCACAGCCCCATCCATCTTCGGCCTCTCTGCTCAGGTTCCCAGCAGGGGTCCAACTGCATGGGGTATATCTGTAATACGGACACCAGTTCACTGGGGCCTGGATATTCGGACTAGGACCTGCCACTCCTCTCAGCCTGGAGGTTTGCTGTGTGGATTCCATCCTCTTCCCTCCTCGCTCCATTCCACACCCGCAAAACAGGTCACCATTCCCGGAGCAGCTCTGAATGGAGGCCAGGCCAGAGCAGGGGGCACCTCTGACCTCCGCTGAAAGCAAGGAGCTAGAATCGGAACAGGAGCCCCAGAGGGGAGGGAGGCTCTGGGACATGGAGAGCTCTCCCCGATGGAGCCCCCCGGGATTCCAGCTGAGGTCCTGGGAGTGTTGTTCTGCAGTGTAGCTGAGACAGAGGCGGGTGGTAACTGGCAAGGCCTTGCCTGGCTCCCCAGAGCGCGCTCCTTCGAGATGGGTTCCCGTGCTCCTACCAGGACCAGTTCCGCGTTCTAGACTCCAAACTCAGGCAACCCCCTCGACGTGAATGGAACGACAGCGACTTCCTCCCCACTTCTGAGTTCGGCTCCAGCTCTGGAAGGTCCGTCTGGCTCTCGGGGGGTGTCTATATTGCCAGAAAAGGCCCTGCTCAGTCGCCTTGGGCTCAGACTGCGGGGCTAAAATCGTGCAGTGTTGATATTCAGGTTTAGGCTGAGACACCCCGCAATGGGGAAGGGTCTCGGCCTGGACTCCAGCCCTAGCCCGAATGTCTACGCTGCCATATTTAGCCTGGAGCCTGACCCCTGGGAGACCCGGGGAATTGACCTGGTCTTTGAGGCTCGGTGCAGTGTAGATGGGCTCCGCTCCCTGCTCTGCGTGTGTGAATGGGGCAGGTGCTTTTCTCCCCTCAGTGCTCGTTTCTTCATTGCTACTTCCCAGGCCCCTTGAGGCTCTTCAGACCCTCAGCTGGAAACGCTGGTACCTAGGAAGTTAATTCTGTTCCAGGGGAGTGCTTGTAGCCGCCATTGTTCCAGGTGCTGTACAAACACCGGGACCTCCAGAGCTTACAGTCGAAAGAGACCAGACAGAGACCTGTGGGGTCAAACAGCAGGTCAATGGCAGAGTACGGTGACCAGACAGCAAGTGTGGAAAATCGGGACGGGGGTGGGGGGGTAATAGGAGCCTATATAAGAAAAAGACCCAAACATTGGGACTGTCCCTATAAAATGGGGACATCTGGTCACCCTAGTTGCAGAGTGTCAGAGCCCAGGTTTTCTGAGTTCTGCTCGAGTGCCCTATTCACTAGCCTGCAGCACATTGATGGGCTAACGGGGCCGTGCCAGAGCGCTCCCCACGGATGTTTTTTCATCTAGTCATCGGCGTTGGTATCACTGAAGGCGCAGTGCTTGGTCATCTGTATTATTTATATTACTGGAGGGCCTAGTGACACACCTAGCCTTTGTGCTAGGCGCTGGACAAACAGGACGACAGTACGATCCCTGGGAGCTCTCTGGGCCAATGGAAGTGTAAGACGAGAGAGACCAGCTGCAGACAGACGGGGGGGAACACGAGGACGTAATGAGACAGCACTGTCAGTGGTCGTAGCACGCTGCTTTGTACACGTGCTGGAAAACGTATTCAAGCTGCTGCCCTCCTTCACCACGGCTTGGCGTAGCCTGGTTTAACTCGGAGGGGGAAATGCTACTTGGAGGGGGATTCCTTTTGTAAAGGTTGCCCTCTGGGTAACTTCCAGGCTTTTGCAGCCAGCCTGTGATGTACGCTGAGCGCCCAAGGGACTTCACTCAGATGAGGGTCTGGGGCCTTTGGGATCTTTCTCGTAGCAGCAGGAGGAAGCTTTGAGGGGGAGGGAAGGGGTGAGACACGTTTAGCCCCTTTGCGCTACCACAGGTAGAAAGGTCAGAGCAGCCTTGCTGGGCAGATTAGGATCTCTGACCTTTTTGAGGGGCCAGACTTGGCACTCAGTTTTTCATTGTGAAACTCAAAGCCCGTGAATAACCTGTGCGCGGTTCTGCCAGGCAGTGATGGTATGATAGCAACAAAGGGCTGGGGGGGGGGGGTTGACTCAGTGGGGGTATCTGTATGTCACAGAGTCTCCTCCGAGGGGGCCGTTCCACAGAGCAAGCGTAGGGAGGTTTCGCTCGGTCTGCAACTGGCGCACACGATACCAGAGTCTGTTGTTCGGCGTCACGGTACCCGGTGGAGTTCACTGAATGGGGGGGCCGGGGGGGATGTGTCTTTTTCCTCCTGCTTTTGTGGCTACAATAAAATTGTAACTTGAGGATTCTGAGGCATGAACTTGTTTTTTGTTTCTTTATCACCTTTGTATTTGAAGGGCCAACACAGTGCGGGGAAACACTAGGGAGCCAGGACTCCTGCGTTCCCTCCTTAGTTGGGGAGGGCGCTGCTGGGAGCCAGGGCTGGGGGGACGGAGAGGAGACTAGTAGATGAGAGTGGGGGTGGCGTGGAAGGAGGAGATTGGGAGCCAGGACTCCTGGGTTCTCTCCCTGGTCTGGGAGTGGGATCTGGTTGGGGGGGGGGGCTGGGAGCCAGGACACCTGGGTTCTCTCCCTGGTCTGGGAGCGGAGTGGGGGGTCAGCCAGGACTCCTGGGTCCCCAGGCCCACCCCACTCCCCGCCTTCCCCCTGCGGCCCCGCGCCTGGGCCATGCGGCCCCACGGGGACTACATGTCCCAGCATGCAATGGGCCCACCTGGGCAAAGAGGACTACAGATCCCAGCATGCATCGCCCCCACGTGCCTGCGGGCGGCCCGGGCCTGGCCTCCTCCGCGGTGCATGCTGGGATTCTAATATCCTTGGACGTGACGTATGATCCCTCCGCCAAGGCATAAAAATAGTCCCCTCCCGAGGAGCCGGTCCCGGCTTCCTCCGCGCCCGCAGTGATCCGGAGCCGCTGCTCCGCAGAAGGGAAGGGGGCGGAAGGGACGTCAGGCCGGACGGGGGGGGGTCTCGTGGCCTCTCCGGGCTCCCGCTCCCCTGGCGGAGGCACTTCCGGGACGGGCGGAGGACTATATAAGGGTTCGGCGCGGCGGCCGGATCCTCTTTCGCCTCGTCTGTTCCAAGATGGTGAGCGGCGGCGGCGGCGCGAGGCGGGGAGCCGGGCGGGGGGGGCACGGGCCGGGGGGGCGCGGGGCGCAGCGAGAGGGGGAGGGGCGCGGGGGGGGGCGCAGCGAGAGGGGGAGGGGCCGGGGGGGGCGCAGCGAGAGGGGGAGGGGCGCGG
>NC_048313.1:13361188-13376048 GCF_013100865.1 Trachemys scripta elegans
GCCCTGCCCCACCTCTGGGGAGAGGACCCTAGACCTGCACCCCCAGCCCTGCCCTGGGGGAGAGGCCCCTGGCCCTGCAGCTGGGCCCAGGGGCAGGGGCAGAGAACCCCCCCAGCCCTGCCCCACCTGGGGGAGAGGCCCCCCCCGGCCCATAGAGGATTGGGGGGCTTTCCCCCAGCCCCTTGCCCAGTGGTGCCAGAGTCCCTACAAGCAGGACTGTGGCTCAGGGCTGGGGGGAGAGGAGGAGCCTTTAGTCTGTTCAAATGCAGCCCCCCCGGGTTAGGGGCTAAGAGCAGGCCCCTGTCCGTGGCCCCGTGTGGAACGAGGCAGTGGGTCTCAGCCCCGTTCGTAGTGGGATGGGTGGATCCATCGCCCGAGAGCAGCACCAGGGGTCCCAGGCCCCCTGCTCCACGCCACTGGGCACAGAACCCAGGAGTCCGGGCTCCCCCCCAGGGAGCCGTGGGCCTGACGCTGGCCTGTCCGTCCCCAGCCGCGGCTTCTCCCTGCTGATCATGAAGAACCTGAACGTGACGTCGCTGGGGCTGCGCTCGCTGCGGGAGATCAGCGCCGGGAAAGTGTACATCACCGAGAACCGGCAGCTCTGCTACCTCCACACCGTCAACTGGGGGGCGCTGTCCCGCCGCAAGCCCGACCTGGAGATCAAGGACAACAGGCCCCGGGCCAAGTGCGGTGAGTGGGGGCGGGGCGAGGTCCTGGGGTGCAGCCAATGAGGGGTCCAGTCCGTGAGAGAGGGGGACCAGGCGCCAGGACTCCTGGGTTCTATCCCCGGATCTGGGAAGGGAGTGGGGTCTAGTGGTTGGGAGGAGCTGGGAGCCAGGACGCCTGGGTTCCATCCCTGGATCTGGGAGGGGAGTGGGGTCTAGTGGTTGGGGGGAGCTGGGCGCAAGGACTCCTGGGTTTTATCCCCAGATCTGGGAGGGGAGTGGGGTTTAGTGGTGGTGGGGGTCTAGGAACCAGTACTCCTGGGTTTTATCCCCAGATCTGGGAGGGAAGTGGGGTCTAGTGGTGGTGGGGGTCTGGGAGCCAGGACGCCTGGGTTTTATCCCCGGATCTGGGAGGGAAGTGGGGTCTAGTGGTGGTGGGGGTATGGGAGCCAGGATGCCTGGGTTCCATCCCTGGATCTGGGAAGGGGAGAGTGGAAGAACATGGGGTAGGGGGAGCATGAGCCCCTGGGTGGGTCGGGGGAGCAGTGGAGGCTGGGGGAGGGGAAGGACCCTGGCTGGGGGGGCTGGGAGCTCACCCCAGCACTGACCCCCGTCTCCCCTGCAGTGCAAGAAGGGAAGGTGTGTGACCCGCTCTGCTCCAGTGACGGCTGCTGGGGGCCTGGCCCCGACCAGTGCATCTCCTGCCGCAACTACAGCCGGGACGGGACCTGCGTGGCCACCTGCAGCTTCTCCCAGGGGTGAGCGGCAGCTGAGAGCTGGGGGGGCCTGTGTGGACACATGGGGGAGCTGGGGGGGCAGGAGAATACGAGACCCTCGGGGGCAGCGTTAGTGACCCCCCCCCCCTCACTTTGTTGTGCAGGGCGATCCGGGAATATGCCCGTGGGGGCGCGTGCTACCAGTGCCACCCGGAGTGCGAGAGGATGGAGGGCAACCTGACCTGCAACGGCTCGGTGTGGTGACCCCCCACCCCACCCCCCGGCCTTTCTCCTCTCGGGCACCAGGGCGGGGACGGGCTGACTCAGGGGGGCTGGGAATGGGGCCTGGAGCCTGGGGCCTTTCCCCTCTAGGGGGCGCCGGCCCCGATCCGGCCCCAGGGTGGGGGACTGGCTGGCTCAGGGGGGCTGGGAATGGAGTTGGGGCCTTTCCCCTCTAGGGGTCCCTGGCTCCCATCCGGCCCCAGGTCAGGGGACGGGACATGGGGCCTTTCCCCGGCAGGGGGCGCCAGAGGGGGTTGTGGGTGCTGGCGGGGGAGGGGTCCGTCCCAGTCCCCTTCTGACGCTGTCTGGCCCCCCAGGGTGCGGACGCCTGCGTGCGATGTGCCCGGTACAAGGACGGGCCCCACTGCGTGGACAGCTGCCCCGAGGGCCTCCTGGGCGAGCAGGGGCCCATCTACAAGTACCCGGACGCCCACCACGAGTGCCGCCCGTGCCACGAGAACTGCACACGGGGGTGAGAGCAGCAGCCCCCCCGGGCACAGCTGGGGGGGGGTGGTCCTGCAGCCCGGCAAGGCGGGGAAAGGGGAAAGGACCCTCCCTCTCTGCCCCCTCCCCCCCAGCAGCAGCCAGTGCCCCCGCGCCTGAGGCTTGGAGTGGGGGAGGAGCTGCGGCCGAGCCCCAGGTTCGGCTCCTGAGCCAACTGGGGGGGCCCTGAGAGGGGAACCCAGGCTCCGGGACCTGACGCTTCCAGCCCCTGCCTGGGGAGGCGCAGCCCCCGAGTGACTGGCAGCGGCGTCTGTGCTGGGCGTGCCTGTGGTTCCCAGGGCCAGGGAGAGAACCCAGGCGTCCTGGCTCCCAACCTCCTGCTCTAACTACTAGACCCCACTCCCCTCCCAGAACCGGGGAGAGAACCCAGGAGTCCTGCCACCCTCCCCCACCCCCCGCTCTGACATCTTTCCCATAAGCCTGGTGCTCTCCATGGCTCCCCTCTGTCTGTCTGTCCGTCCGTGGGGTGATCGGCGGGTTCTGTCTCCCGCAGGTGCCTCGGGCCGCAGCTCCAGGACTGCGTCACAGAGCCCCTGCCCATTGCCAGGTACCGTCGCAGGCGGCTGCTCGCTGGGGCTCTGACCCCGGCCTGGGCGGGGTGGGGCAGGACTGGGGGGGGGCGGAGCAGATTTGGGGCGGGGGGTGGGGCTGATTGAGTTTGGCAGTTCGCAGCCTGGCCCCAGCGGGACATGTGCAGAGCCCCGACCCCCCCCCCCCCCCCCCGTGCCAGGCCTCCTCGCCCGGGCACTGGCATGACGTGAACCAACCGCTGAGGGTGGGGCTGGGGCACCCCCTGGGCTCAGCTCCCAAACCACCTTCCGTCTGAGCCTTCTCTCCCAGCCTGGTTCTCAGCCCCCTTGGCCTCCGTGGGAACAGCCCTGGGATCCCCGGGTCCTGCGCGGCAGAGGGGGGCACCCCCCAGCTGGTGTGTGGTCCCGATGCCCCCTCTCCCCACTCCGTCCCTCCCTGCCCTGCCTTGGGTTCCCTTCCAAACCCGACAGCCCTCCTGTGCCTCTGCCAAGCCGGTCCCTCGGACGGGATCGCGCCAGCCTTTTGCTCCGGCTCCCCCGGGGTTCCTGCCAGCTCGGAGCATGGGCAGGGCCCGGCGCTGACCCCCCGTCTGTGCCCCAGGAAAAGCCCCACGGTCATAGCGGTGATGGTTGTGAGCTGCCTCTTCATCTCCTGCTCCTGCTTCCTCCTCATCCTCCTCTACTGGCGCGGGAAGAAGATCCAGAAGAAGCGGGCGATGCGCCGCTACCTGGAGAGGGGAGAGGTGAGACGCCCCCCGCCAGCCCCCACAGCCCCTGGGAGCAGGGCTGCCCCGGGGGGGATGTGGGCGGGAGCCGTGGGAGGAGGGTCTCGTGCCCGCAGGGCGCTCCGGTGATGGGGCAGAAAGGAGGGTTGTGCCAAGAGAGAAAAGGGCTCATCTGCTGGTGCCCCTCAGCCCCCCGCTGTCCCGGCTCTGACCCCCCCCGGCTCTGCCGGGGCCCCTCTCTCCCGATCCGCAGCCCCCCGCTGTCCCGGCTCTGTCCCCCCCGGCTCTGCACGGGGCCCTTCAGTCTTGTTACCTCAGTCAATGAATAGCCCAGGGAGAGAGGCACAAATCACTAGCCAGGGTGGGAGCATCGAGGCAGTGTGGGGGTCTGGGAGGGGTGGCCCCCAAGCTCCGGTGCCACCATCTCTTTCTGCCTTGGCAGAGCCTCGAGCCCCTGGACCCAAGCGAGAAAGCCAACAAGGTGCTGGCCCGGATCTTCAAGGAGACGGAGCTGAGGAAGCTGAAGGCGCTGGGCTCAGGCGTGTTTGGGACGGTGCACAAGGTGAGGGGGGGCTGCAGCCCGGGGGGGGGACGGGGGTGCTCAGTGGCGCCCTCTGTCCTGGAGCAGCCACAGCTGTTGGGGGGTGGGGGTGGGGGTGTCTCCTCGCTGCTGTGGGGGGGCTGGGGCGGGGCACCCCCTGGGGTCCCAGCTCTGTTCACACTGGGGGTCCCTCTCCCGCCAGGGCGTCTGGATCCCGGACGGAGACACCATCAAGATCCCCGTCAGCATCAAGGTGATAGAGGACCGGAGCGGCCGCCAGACCTTCCACGCCGTCACCGACGTGAGTGAGGCCCCCTCCCGCCAGCCTGGGGCCAGACGATTGGCCCATCCAGCCCAGTGTCCCCGCCCCCTGCTGTGCCACCACTGCCCATTGGCCTATCCACTCTGATGTCCTATCAGCAACCAATCTCAGTGCTTCAGCGAGAGGCTTAAAACTCCCATGATGCATTTCCGTGTGCCCATGAAACCAGGTGGAGGGGGAGCCCCCACCCCCAGGGCCTACCTTGCCCACCCCAAACACCCCCTGGCATCAGTGGAGGCTCTGAGGGTGCCAGCCCTGGCCAGCGTCACCGGCTGGGATCAAATCCCAGTGGCGGGGAGTTTCACAGGGGAGCTGGCTGCTGGGGGCGGAGCCACGGCTGTAACAGGGCCTGTCTCCCTCTGGCCTTGCAGCACATGCTGGCCATCGGCAGCCTGGAGCACGCCTACATCGTGCGGTTGCTGGGCATCTGCCCCGGGACCCAGCTGCAGCTGGTGACGCAGCTCCTGCCGCTGGGCTCGCTGCTCGACTACGTGCGCAAGAACAAGGACGCCATCGGGCCGCAGCTGCTGCTCAACTGGTGCGTGCAGGTTGCCAAGGTGAGCTGCCCCATGGCCCTCGACGGCGTGTTCCCAGGGGTCCCCTCCCCACCGGGGCTGAGTGGGGAGCTAGCCCGGCTCAGGGAAGCAGAGCTGGGCTCCAGGTGAGGTGTCCTTGGCCCCAGGCTCGTGGGTGGGGCTGGCCGGGCAGCACAAGGAGACGGAGCGGAGAAGGGGCAGAGGCCAGGAGTAGCAGCTCCCTTGGTTCCCACGCCGGGCGGGGAACCCTTCCAAACACCTGCCCCCAAAGGGCCGCTGCCCTGAAGGGAGGGTGAATCTGGCCTGCTCATCTCCACTGGGGCGTTTACCCTGAACCCTAATGGGGGACGTTCTGAACATGTCAGTGCTGTTAACTCTCTCGTCTAATCGGTGTTGTCAGACACTTTTGGAGTGGTGGGAGGAGCCTATGGCTGTGGGTGGAGCTTTGCAGTGGTGGGAGGAGCCTGATGCCATGGGAGGAGCTATGCGGGTCACGGGTGGACTTTGAGGCGGGACCACTTTAGCAAGCTCACACAGCTGGCTCTGCAGTTGTGGGTGGAGCTTTGGGGCCATGGGTGGAGCCTGATGCTATGGACGGAGCTAGGTCAGCAAGGGTGGATGGAGCCTGAGGCTACAGGCAGAGCTAAGCCAGCAGGGGTGGGTGGGGCCTGCGGCAATGGGCGGAGCTAGGCCAGCAGGGGTGGGTGGGGCCTGCAGCAATGGGCGGAGCTAGACCAGCAGGGGTGGGTGGAGCCTGAGGCTATGGGCGGAACTAAGCCAGCAGGGGTGGGTGGAGCCTGAGGCTATGGGCAGAGCTAAGCCAGCAAGGGTGGGTGGAGCCTGAGGCTATGGGCGGAGCTAGGCCAGCCTGCTGCCCATCACTGGACCCACCCCTCCAGACACACACACAAATGGGTTGGCCCCCAGCTCTCCGCCTCTCGCCCCCAGGGCATGTACTACTTGGAAGAGCATCGCATGGTCCATCGGAACCTGGCCGCCCGCAACATCCTGCTGAAGTCGCCCAATCAGGTGCAGGTGGCGGATTTCGGGATCGCCGACCTGCTCTACCCCGACGACAAGAAATACTTCTACAATGAGATCAAGGTGGGGCTGGGCCCCGGGACCCCCCTCGGTCCCCCCCACGTCCACTCCAGCAGGATGTCCCCTGAGGCTGCCTCCCCTTCCTCCCGCACTGGGGCTGCCCCAGCCAGCGTGGGGCCGGTGTCAGAGGTCTGCACCCCCCAGCAGAGGGGGCGGATTGGGAGGGTGGCTGGGGGGCCCTGCATTCAGGGTCCGCTCTTCTTCCCAGCGGAGCAGCGTGTGCATCGGGGCAGCCCCAGGGCCCCATGGACTCCGGCCCCAGGGGTCTCTCCGGCCCTGGCAAAGCAGCCCCCAGGCGCCCCCCGCCCAGGTAACACTCCTTCCCTGCCTCTCGTCCCGCAGACTCCGATTAAATGGATGGCGCTGGAGAGCATCCACTTTGGGAAGTACACGCACCAAAGCGACGTCTGGAGCTACGGTCAGTGCCCGTCGTGCGGGGCTGGAGCAGCCAGGAGCTGCCCCCCCAGCCTGCGCCCTGCCCCGCTCCCCCCCGCCCCCCCCCGCCCCGAAGCCCCCCCCCCTGGCCTGACCTCCCCCGCCCCCCCGGTCCCCTGCAGGCGTGACGCTGTGGGAGATGATGACGTTCGGGGCAGAGCCCTACGCGGGGATCCGGCTCGCCGAGGTGCCCGACCTGCTGGAGAAAGGCGAGCGGCTCATGCAGCCCCAGATCTGCACCATTGACGTCTACATGGTGATGGTGAAATGTGAGTCCCTGCGTCTGTCTGTCTCCCTGCTGGCGGGGCCGGGCCCTGCCCTGGGCGTTCCTGTCCCTGCCCCTGGGGGCACTTTGCAGGAGAGATTGGCCCAGCCCGTGGCTGTGGGCTTGGGAGGGGGCCGCAGGTCTGGCCTGCGCCGTGGCCAGTGGGGCTCGTGGGAGGGGCGGAGGGACGCGCTCTGCTCCTCCCCCCTGGCAATTGGCACTGACCCCGATATGCCCTGGGTGCAGGGAGGGGCATCTCCCTGTGGTCCCAGGGGAGAGCCGTGAGCTGGGGGGAAGGGCTGGGAGCCCCACAGCTGGGGCCAGAGCCCTGGGGAGGGGGCTGGAAGGTTCTCCCCCTCCGATGCACTTTTCCAGCCGTCCTTCTCCCCTCCCGTCCGTCTGTCCTAGTCCCTCAGGTGGGGCCCGTGTGGCTGGGGGGAGTCGTGGGGGGGGGGGGGGGGGCTGGGTGTCACCTCCCGCCGGATCTCACCCCCCCCCCGCCCCCCGCCAGGCTGGATGATCGACGAGAACGTCCGTCCCACCTTCAAGGAACTGGCTAATGAGTTCACTCGCATGGCCCGGGACCCGCCCCGCTACCTGGTCATCAAGGTGAGTGCGTGGCCCCTGGCCGCTCTACGTGGGGGGGCTGCCCTGGGCCCTCAGCAAATCCAGCCCCTAGCGTGCCCCCCGCATGAGCTGAGCCCTGGCATAAGGGTCCCAGCTCCTGCCCCAGCTCCCCCATCCCCACTCCATGCCCGGCTCTCTGGGCTCCCTGCCTGACACATGCACCAGGGACCCCCCCCGCCCCTTGTGGCATTCCCAGCCCCCCGGCTCCCCACTCCTCGGCTGCGGGGGTGGGGCAAGACCTGCTCTAGACAAGAGTCTTGTCTGCCCCTCTCCCCCTATCCTACCCCGGGAGGCGTTAAGGTGTCCCTGGCCGCTCAGCGTTGGGGGCTGGGCCCCGTTAATCCCTCACCAGCCCCTGACGCGGTGTGTCCCCCCCCATGCAGAGGGAGAGCGGGCTGCTGCCCCCCGCGGAGCCCCCCCTGAGCGACAAGGAGCTGGAGGACATGGAGACGCTGGAGCTGGAGGAGGAGCTGGGCCCCTTCAACACGGCCACCAGCCTCTTCGCCTCCAGGCAGCGTGTGGACTACGCCCGGGTGAGAGATGGCCGCCCCCCCCTCGGCCTGTAACCCCCCTCCCCAACATCCTGGCCCTTCTGCGGGAAGGCTAAAAATCCTTCTTGTAAAGGATGGGGGGGGGCCCTGCACGTCCATGTGGGACATCCCCTGCGGGGGAGGGGTTTCCTTCCTGACCCCGGCAGTGCTCGGCCTTGCAGCATGAGACCCAGTTCCATGGGTCGTCGTTCAGCGCTGACCCCCCCAGCCCAGCCTGCGCCTGGGGGTCCCGCAGACTGTGTGCGCCCCATCTCCCTTGGTCCTGGTGCCAAGAACCCCGTCCTGGGCCGAGCAATCACCACCCTGCCCCTCCCTTTGCAGAGCCCGAACCTCAGCCCCCCAGCCGGCTACATCCCCATGAACCAGACCGGCCTCAGCGGCTGCCGCCAGGTACCCAGCACAGCATACAGGGGGTGCGCCCCATGGATGTCCTCTGCCGGAGGGTCCTGTGGGGCGGCGGGGCGGGATTGAGGGTCACCAGCAGGGCTGGAGGGAGCCCAGGGCTGGGCTAGCAGGGGCTGCGGGTCAGGAGTGAGGGGCACCGGCGGAGCTGGGGGTGGGGAGGAACCCGGGGCTGGGGGTCGGGAGTGAGGGGCCCCGGGCGGGGCGGGGGGGGGCAGGGCTGGGCTAGCAGGGGCTGGGGGTCAGAAGTGAGGGGTATGGGCGGAGCTGGGGGTGGGGAGGAGCCCAGGGCTGGGGATTGGGATTGAGGGGCACGGGTGGAGCTCGCTGGGGCAGGGCTGGGCTAGCAGTGGTCAGCAGCGGAGCAGTTGGGCTAAGGCTATCCCCGGGGCTCTGGCCCGTCCCCGCCGCAGAGAGCAGGGGCAGGTCTGGCCCGTGCCCGGCGGCTCCTCTCCTGACCCCGTCTCTCTCCCCACGTCTCCCAGGGCCCCGAGCTGAGCACCCGGCAGGCCCTGCGGGTCCGGCAGGAGTCGGTGGGCCGGACGGTGTCGGAGTCGTCGGAGGGCAGGGGCACGGCCTCGGAGGGCGAGCTGATGGAGGAGCTCTCCCTGCCGAGCCTGCGCTCCCGGGGCGACAGCGCCTACCTCTCCCAGCGCGAGAGCTTCCCCCTGCCCGCGGGCACTGCCGACGGTGAGGACGACATCAACGGCTACGTCCTGCCGGATCACCATGGCCGAGGTAATGGCAGCCCCGGGGTCCCACCTCAGGGCCCCAGGCTGCCTCCCGCAGCTCCCCCGGGCAGGACCCTGCTCCGGGAGTCAGGGGGGCAGTCTGGGTTGTCCCTGCCACGAAGGGGCCCGCGGGGGTGGTCATTAGCGGTCGTTACCTGGCTTGCTGGGCTGAGACCCAGCAAACTCGCCGCAGCTGGGGACTGGATGCCGGCTTGGAAACCCGCGAGCCGGAGGTGGGAAATCTCTAGATCCCGGTGTCCCTTCCCCTGAGCCACTCGGTCCCTCCTGCCTCACTGGGGACTCCGGAAGGAAGCTGCCATGGGGGAGGAGAGCCACGTGCCTCTCCCATTGTGCCCCGGCTGCCCCCCACGCACGAGGCAGATCAGACACCCATCTATCCCAGCCCTGTCCCCAGCCGCCACCCCCTGCCGGCTGCACCTAACGCCGGCTTGTCGTCGGCTTCTCCCTGCAGAGCGAGCGGCCAGCGTCGCCCGGGCAGTGCGGGACGGGCCCCTGGGCCGCGCCTCGGAGACGGAGGAGGAGGAGTACGAGTACATGAACAGACGCCCCCCGCAGCCCCGGCCGGCCTCCCTGGAGGAGCTGGGCTACGAGTACATGGACCTGGGCTCGGAGCGGAGCGCCTCCCTGGGCAGCGTGTTGAGCTCCCAGCTGCCCGTGGCCGGCTGGGAGGTGGCCGCGGCCGAGGAGGACTACGAATACATGAACAAGCAGCCCAAACTCAGCCAGTCCCTGAGCAGCGTGCTGAGCTCGCCGGGAGCCGGGCGGGACGACTACACCTGCATGAGCGCGGCCGTCCCTCGGGGCTCCCCCGACGAGCAGGGCTACGAGGTGATGGAGGCCATCCTGGCTCCGGGGAGCGGGCCATGCCTGGACTGCCAGAGCTCGCCCTGCCCCAAGAACGGCTTCATGAAACCCCTGCGGAGCCTGGAAGCCTCGGACTGCGCCTTCGACAACCCCGACTACTGGCACAGCCGGCTGTTCGCCAAGGCGGACGCCCAGTGCACCTAGGGGGCAACGGGGGGTGCCCGACCCGTCTGTCCCCGGGGGGCAGGGCCGTTGGACTCCGGCGCCTGCCCGCCCCTCGCCGAACGAGCCCAGCCAGGGGGCTGGGAGCGAACGTCCTGCCCCAGCCCCAGAGGGTATTTACAGGGTGGGCAGAAATGGCCAACACTCCCTTAACGGGGCAGCGGGGGCCGGGGCCTGCCCCTGCGTCTGTGCCCATTGCATGCTGGAATGCAGGCTGGTTCTGGCAGCTGGGGGGCAATGCATTGCCCCACTGTGAAATCAAACCAGTCGGGGGGGGGCTACCCCCTCCACCGTTCCGCCTCAGGATCACAGACATACAGACGCAGGACAGATACCTACATCTGGTGAGGTGGGCAGGGGAGTCAGGGGCTGCGTCCTCCCCTCCCCCGCATGGGAAAAGCCTCATGTACTGAGCTCCCAGAATCGGGGCTGGGGGCGTTTGGGGCCCAGCCATGGATCAAGCACATGGGGAGCAGCTGGAGGAGGGGGCTGCCTCATTCCTCACCCCCCACCAAGCAAACATGGGGGGGGTGTCTGTTTACACCTGGATATGAAGAATCCCGGAGCTGCTCCAGGCAAGGCCGTGGGGTGAAGTGAACAGAAGAGGGGGGGCTGCTGGTTTGGGGTCTAGTGGGTAAAACGCTGGACTGGGAGCCAGAACTCCCGAGTTCTATGTCCCAGACTCGCTGCTCTGGGCCTCAGTTTCCCCCTCTGGGCCACATAGGGAGTTATAGACCTTTATAAAGCGCTGGGAGAGCCCTGGGCAGACCTGCCCCAGCCTTCTCTCTCCTGCCCCCCTGCAAACCAGGGGTGACCCAATGACTGCTGCCCCCATCCCTTGCCGGGGCTGAGCTAAGCACCGCTTAGGAGCGGAGGCCGCAGCTGGGTGGAGAGAGTCGGTGGGTCGGGTTCTGTTCCGTTCAACCCGATTTCCACTGGTGTAAGAAGCCCGGGGGCCGGAGTCTGATCTCGATCCCCCAGAGTTACTCCTGATTCCCACCAAACCGGGGTGATCAGAGCCCGCGCCTGGGGGTGATCCCAGCCTGGGGCCCGAGAAAAGCAAGGCCAGCAGGCTCCAGCCCCGGACCTCCCCTCCTGTCACCCCACAGAAGCCGTGCCTGATGAGAGGCGTGGGGAGCTAGTTACCGACGGGGGGTGGGGGGACGACCCCCCAAGCCCGTGGCGAAGAAATGAAGTTGATGTTTTTGCACTGAATCTCGTGGCACGGTTCACTCCATGTGCGAAGCTGGAGCAGGCTGGCCTGGCTCGCGGGTGCGCCCGTCTTTCCTCTCCTCCGACAAAGGCCTCCGTGTTTGTCCCGGGCCTGCGCTGTCTGTTGGGGGGTCTGGATCCGCCAAAGGGCTGCTTTCCTCTGCAGGAAGCGGAGCGTGCGCCCTCCTCGTCACCCCCCAAATGAAGCAAGTGAGGGGCTGTGAATTCTTCCCACATGAGGCCATGGGATGTCAGTGCTTTTTACCTGGGGGACCCACAGCGAGTCTGAGCAGCCTTGGTTAAAGTGGTGGAAGGAGCGTTGTCTAAGGGTTAGAGCAGGGAGCGTGAGAGTCAGGATTCCTGGGTTCTGGTCCCAGTTGCAGGAGGAAGGGGGTGTCTAGCGGTTAGAACAGGCTGTCTCCCTCCGCTCTCTGAGCTCTGGAAGGGGGATTTCCCCCCAGCTCTCCCCCCCCTTGCTCAGCCAGAGGGTGGGGCGGGAGGGGGGACAGACCATACATACTACCAACGTCTGACTAGAGCAGGGACCTGCCCGGGCCTTTGGAAGGGAGCATGGGGCAGGTCTCCCCTCCCTGTTGCAGCCGGCTGAGCAGGGGGGAGCCAGCCCCATTGCCTCGAACTGGCTGTGGAGATCAGAGACCCTTCTGGGGTGTCCAGTGAGACCTTCGCCCCTCTGCTAGAGCCATGGGGAAGCACCGACTCGTGATCCACCCCACGTAGGTGTGTGACGCGTCTCAGCCCTGCGCATCTGGGCTAAGGAATCCGCACGGGCACCTTGCTAGTGAGCCTGGCACGGGGCCCATGCCTGGCACACGTCTCAAAGCTGCCACTCTGCCCCCTGCTGGCAAGTGGCACTAACGCTGCAGAAAAATGTTCTCACGTGGGAACGGTTTATTGGATTTCAGAATGAGAAGCAGAAACAAGTCTGAGGTCTCCCCACCCGTCGTGTGCGTTAACCAGGCTGCGCGGCTCCATCCGTTTGTATTTGTTTTAAATGCAGGAGCTGATAGCCTGCTGGGCCCGGACTCCTGGGTTCTAAAATGGGAACAATGAATAGCATGACAGGGTGAGGGGTTTGGTGTTTTCGTCCCAGCCTCTCCAAAGGAGAGAGAACTAAAGAACACACCAAAAGCCACCTGGGGAAAGCTGAGCATGGGGGCTGCACCTTCCTACTGAACTCAAAGGGGCTGATCCCGGTTTTGCTTCCAACTGGACTAATTCTAGTGAAATCACCGGGTCCAAATCCTCTTTGGGTTGTTTACACCTGTGCAAAGGGCATGTAAACGTGGCAGCTCGCACTGGCAGCATGCTGCAGGGATGCAAGTGAGGACACAAGAGCAGGGGAAGATCAGGTGCAAACTGAGCCAATCCAATTTGCTAGTTAGTCCTTTTAAAGAAACACATGCAATGCCTCCAGTAGCCTGGATCTTCCAGAAGACCCTCCCTCCCCCCGTACATTTTCATAAAGGTTAACATCTGGAAAGCAGGGAGTACTTTTTTTTTGTCTCCTGTCCTTGTTTGCATTGTCTTGCTGTGTGTCAGAACTGGTGGAATGAAGGTTAAAAGAAATCTCTGAGCTTTACAAGTGTACCTGTGGGACTCACTGCCGCAGGATGAAATAGCTTTAGTGTTTTGTTTTTGAAAGGAATGAGACACTTACAGGAATAGTAACACCATTTGTAGTGACCCAAGCTAGGATAAAAGTCCCAAGGTTCGAAGGGAATATGCAGATCAGAAGGGAATACACTATTATTGCATAGTTAGGCTCTGGTCTTGGAAGGAGATGCATAGAGTTGGACTCATATGTAGCAACTGGGGATGTATTTATTAATATAGAGGCCCTGTCAATATATTTGCTTTGGCACGAGCTAGGCAAACCAACTACATACAAACTGCAGTGTACTATAGCCCGTGGCCATGGTGAATACAACATCGGTGAAGTAAGGAAATTGTACACCGGGGGCTGTGCTCTGCGACAGTGCAAGGCGGTCTCTGTGAGCAGCTATGCCAACCTCAAGTATTCAAAAATCACAAACTCAGCTACAAAATCCTGGTTTGTTTGTTTTTAAATGAGTTTGGTTTGGGTTTGTTTTTTTTTAATTTGCCTTCTGGTTTCTGAGCCTTTAGGTCTCACAAGGAGTCGTGTTTTCAAGCTTTTCTGTGCAGCTACGAAGCCTAGAACCATACTTTATTTACTATGAAGCTTTAAGAAAACACCAAATGCAGAAACGTACACTGTGAGCATTGGCAGCGCGAAGGAAGGGCCTTTCCACGCACATCTCACTGCCAGATCGGGGCCATACGTGTGTTCTTACAGGTGGGGGGGGGACTGGTGTCTTCCTCTCAAGCGTTGGGCATCCGTCACTCTCAGGGCTGGGCCGCCAGGTTTGGCTGGGCCCATGAACCCCCCGTGGGAAGCCCTCGCCAACGCCGTCTCTGTTTTCTGTGCTTCCCATCACTGAAGGAGTTTTAATGTTTTTTTTTTTGTAAAGACAAAATAAAAGTGAAGCTGATGAACATGGTGCCTGAGTGTGTCCCTGCTGGCATGGCTTTGGGAGGGGAGGGGGGCTGGTGTGAGGAGTGGGTGGGGCCAGGGCGGGCAGACCCTGGAGATGCCTCTCCCCACACGCCCCATGCCAAGGGGTGCCGGGAGGAGGCAGTTTCTTCCCCCTCCCTGGGCTGCCATTGCTGCAGCTCCAGGTCCTGCTGGGGGTATCTTGGGTTAGACCCCTCCCCACAGCATGCACCCTCAGCCTCCCCAGGGGTGCCCCTGTGCCTCCCCCCCATGGGGTGTCCCTCCCTCTTGGGGTGCCCCCTTTCTCCCCCTCCCCTGAGGGTGTCCCTCCCCCACTGTGATCCCCTCCCCTTTCCTCTCCCTTGAGGGTACCCCTCCCCCTTAGGGTGAACCCCTCCCCTGAGGGTGTCCCTCTATCTTGGGGTGCCCCTCCCACCGTGATCCCCTCCCCCTTAGGATGAATCCCTCCCCCCTTCGTGCCCCCTTTCTTCCCCTCCCACCCCGCCCCTTGGGGTGCCCCCGCGTCCCTCCCACCCTTAGTGCAGCCCCTCCAGTCCCAACCCTCTTTAACTAAGGGCCTCTCAGCCCGCTGGGACTTGTAGTTCAGGCCAACCCCAGCCTACAACTCCCAGCGTGCACTGCGACCCGCCGGCCCACCCGCCATCTCGCAAAACGCGACTCTGCCCCTGTTCGCGCGAGAGCTCCCCGGGCGCGCTGCATGCCGGGAGCCGTGGTCCTCGACGCAGTGGCCGAGCGGGCGGGGCCCCTCCCCCTTCGCGCGGCGCCTGCCGGGAGTCGTAGTCCGGCGGCCGAGCGGGCGGGGACTCGCCTCCCCAGCGTGCCCCGCGCGGAGCCCGCGCTCTCTCCGGCTCGCTCGCTCCGGCCGGGTCTCTCCTCAGGCGGCGGCGGCGGTTCCAGCGCGGGGCGAGGCCAGGCCGGGCCCGGGCGGCGCCCACCATGTCGGGCGAGGAGGAGGCGGCCGAGCTGACCATCGCCGAGGACCTGGTGGTGACCAAGTACAAGATGGGGGGGGACATCGCCAACCGTGAGTGCGGGGCCGGGGGGCCGCGCCGGGGGGGCGGGAGGCGTGGGGGGGGGGCGGCTGGGTCCCCCGGGGTGCCCTGAGCCCCCCCCC
>NC_048313.1:13376301-13401239 GCF_013100865.1 Trachemys scripta elegans
GCGGCCGGGCTCTCCTGGGGCCGCGAGGCGCCGGGCCCCGGCCGGGAAGCGCCGCCACATGGTCCCGCGGCGCCTCTGCCATGTGCGGCTCCCGCAGCCCGCCCGCTTCCTCCCGCGTGGGCTTTTGTTCCCGGGCCCCCGGGGGGGGGGTGTCCGGGGGGGGGGGGGCGGCCTCTCCCGGGCCCCCGCCCGGCCCCGAGACCCCGGCCTGCCGCGGGGTCCGCGCTTCACACTCGGCTTCAGCCCCCAGCGCCGCGGCCCTTGTCAGGGATTGGCCCGATCGTTCCTGGGGGGCTCGTAACTCCGGGAGAAGTGACAGCTGCTGGGCGGTCCGGGCTCGGCCCCCCTGGCATTGGGGCCCTGCGCCATCGCTGGGTCAGAGCTCCCCTTTCCGGGGGTCCCGCTGAAGGCTGCCAGGGCACGGGGGGTGGGGGGTCGGGTCGCAAACATGTTCCTTCCCCGGCACGTGTCAACTTGTGTCCTGTTGGGATGCTCTGCCCGGTCCTAGACACAATGTAGTGCGAACTGGAGTCCTTTCTACATGGACAACCTACCTAATTCTCAGTTACTGAGGGACCGTCTCCACGCATTGATGTATTTGGCTTTCCACAACCAAATCTCTGTACCAGTTTTCATGAGGGACGTTCCCCGAGTATTTGGATTCTAATATCTAAACTGTATTGTTCAATCTAGTCACCTACATTTGCGTTATTGCTGATTATGTACTTTTAAAAACCAGCTTTGTGTTTGTGGATAATCTAAGCACTATACCCAGATGTACAGACACTCTTTTCTCAATCTCTGTATTATATAATTTTTTTTTAACATTAGCTGTAATAAAATTTTTAAATCTGTTCTGATCAGTTTAATGGCATGTAGGGGACACTCTGCATGGGAAAGTAAAATGGTCACGGTATTTTTCTGTACGTCACAGGTAAAACATTTAAAATCCAGAATAGTTAGAAGGTTTTACATTTTCCTGATTTTTCTCTTGATTTCTTGACAATGTAGTACATGTATTTAATGATGTAAAGTGCTTTTAATTCATGGAATGAGGCACTGTATAAGTACAGAGTACAGTTAATAGATGTTCCTTGGCCAGTGCTATTAAACAGTTTTGTAACTTTCCCATTCCCTAATGGATATTGATCGCCATTTGTTTTGCTTCTGTGTGAATTTTAACACATCATATTTTCAAGCTGCCACTTCTTCACAACATGATGGCATACATAAAATACTGTTTTTGTGATTGGTTTTTAGATATACTTAAAAACCCCACTTCCAAATTCACAGTTTATGTATTGGGGGTAGCCGTGTTAGTCTGTATCCACAAAAACAACAAGGAGTCCGGTGGCACCTTTAAAGACTAACAGATTTATTTGGGCATAAGCTTTCGTGGGTAAAAAAACCTCACTTCTTCAGATGCATCCAGATTAGTATTCAGATGCATCTGAAGAAGTGAAGTTTTTTACCCACGAAAGCTTATGCTCAAATAAATCTGTTAGTTTTTAAGGTGCCACCGGACAGTTTATGTAGTGCATGGAAAGGTGATTGTATGAGGAAACAAATTTTTTTTTACTTAATTCATTAACTTGGCTCTTTCCCCCATGTAGTAGAAATTGGGCAAAATATTTCTGAGCAAATGCCTTTTAACCAGGGATCTGAAAGCACTTTACAAAATTGTAAGCATCACAGCTCCCAATAAGAATTATCCCACTTTGTCAGGGGGGGAATGAAGACCAGAGGTGAAGTAATTGCATACAGCCAGAGGTAGATCTGGGAACAGAAGGAAAGCCCTGGCTCCCAGTACCTGTACATACTGACTATTGGCTAATGTGCAAACCTGTTTGCTGTTCACCCTCAAATAATCCCAGAGACTTCCCTGGGGCTGCTCTTGTGAGTAAGGCAAATCAAGATTTGTTCACAGATGTGACGCTAGAGTACTTCAGAAACAGCTCCATGCTTCAATTATTTTCTAGCCATTTATAAAATAGAGAGAAATGTAACTTGTATTCTGTGATGGGATCTCAACATCCTGATAAAGCCCTTTGAAGTGCTGGAAAAGCAAAACTATAATACCTCCATAACCAAATCCATGCAGTGTTTTGTGATTAGGGAATATAGCGTTTTGTAACCTCCAGTGCAGCACACTGTCTACGAAGTTAGCCGTGCTAGGAAGAATGAAAGGAAGCAAAGGGTTAGTTCTGAAATGCTTCTGTGCAGTTGCAGGAAGGTGGCTGCAAAGTGTAAGACTAATGTAGGTAGCTAAGCTGCACTTGTTCTGTGCTGTTGCCAACTCTGGTGCCAAGTGACCTGTCCCAATGAGAAATAGTCCTTGAAACCCACAATAGCAGCCCTTGTTCCTTTGATGTGTGACACACACCGTCTCCTGGGTCATTTTTGAACCTCTTTCTATAGCCCTGACTTCTGAAGGGAAGGAATGTGGGAGAACAGTGCTGCTTCCACTTGACTCCTTTATTAAACAGACCTTGCTGTGTGTGTAGGTGGGAGTGGACAGGTGTTTGACATTTCAAGGGCATCTACAGTTCAACACTTCATGTGTGCACATTGCTGTGCTAGTTCACATGTTCTTGCAATCAGAGCAAGGTAGTGCTTGCTGGACTTCCTGAGTCAGTCCATGGATGCCAGTTGTAAAAAATAATCAAATTTGTGCATGTTTGGTGTACTCACTTGCAGTGATAAGTTGAGCCATCAATTTTAATCCCTCCTGCAGCACTGTCATCGATGAAGGGTCTCATTTTTTTTAAGTTGTTGGCTGTTTTTTAGTTAATGCATCCATTTCAAATTCAACAACACTGTGTGTTTGAACCCAGGGGTCCTGCGCGCAGTGGTTGAAGCAGCTAAATCTGGAGGGTCTGTTCTCAGCCTGTGTGAGAAAGGGGATGCCATGATCATGGAAGAGACTGGCAAAATCTTCAAGAAGGAGAAAGAAATGAAAAAAGGTAAAGTACAGTTTCAAGGGTTCCTTTTTCAATGTAGGGCTCTTTCCTTTTCTGTTTGTTTACATCACACCATACAGTGAAACTACTGAAATGCATAATGAAGATTGTTTCTGAAAGCTGAATTTCAGGCTTATCACACTCACCCAAAAAAAACTCACCCCAAATTTTCTGCTAAGGAACAGTCTACAACAGCTACTACATAGCACTGGTTAGTTTGCGTTTCATGCTTGAATTAGCCACGCCCATTCAGACAAACTAGATTTGTTTTGGAGATAAATGCCTTGTCTACTGTACTTGCTGGTCTGTAATTTTCACAAGATTTCCATGGCTAGAGCCATGGTGAGCGTCATGGTTCCTGGCCCTGGATATTTGAGGTCTCTTGAGAGAAAGATGATTGCTTTAAATGCAGGTCTTCCACATTTGTCTGTCTGGGCTGGAGTTGGTCTGATGCTGGGAGATGCAGCAAACGTTTGTTCTGTTTTTTGGCCAAAGGGTTGTGCCCAAAGCACAGAACAATGCTTAAAAAGTCAGCATCAAACCCCAACTGATCTATGTTGGTACTTTAGTGCTTTGGTTTTAAAAGCACTGTACACCATTTCGCAGTCCTGGCAGGTGCTCAGCTGAGGAGACAAACACCCTAGAGGCTTTGATTTTCCCCGAATAGGAGACAGCTAGTCATAGGCAGAGCTGAGATAAGAATTTTGAAATTCATGACTTCCTTACTTGTGCTCCGACCCTCAGACCATATTGTCTTGTGGTCTCAATTGATTTGCTGTCTCCTTACTTGTATGTCGTAAGAGTTGCTGACCTGTTTAGCTTTGCTTCAGTCTCACATGCTCCAAACGAGCGGAGTTCTGTTCCTGAGGAAAGCACCCGTATCGCCCATATCACCTGCAACCTAGACAATTAAAACAGCAATAGGGACAGTTAAAAACAAGGGATCTCTTCTAGAGCTGACTTGTTTTACCCAAGTTCAAGGCAGATGCCTGAGTTTATAGTAATCAAATGTTGATTTTCCACAGTGACTTTCTTCCTGAAAGATCCCAGAGAGTTTAGCGTATATGCATACTAAATGAATCACACCAATGTCTGTCACTCTGAGCTATTGGTGTATGCTGTTGATGAGTTTAGGACAGGAGGTAAAACTAAATATTGTAGCCCTTGAAAGCTGCAGGGGGAGTTCTAGTTACTCCAAATATAATGAGTTGAGTTGGATCTTTAGTGACTACAAGTGATCAAGACAGTGCTTCTGCATCTCATCTGAAAGATGGCACCTCCAGCAGCACTGTGATCCCTAGAACAGTGCAGTGCGTTGATGTCTGAGGGAATTCCTTGCTTCTTGGCGATCTCTCTTTGGGCACTGACAGGCCCGGCTTAGCTTGAGCAAGCTGCCAAGGTCGCAGCATGAGGTAGTGCAGCTCTATAATTTTGTCCCACTTTATTCTCCGGTGCATCAGAAGAAACTAACAAACTAGACTCCTGGTTGTATCCTGCATATGTGAGCGGCAGGTTGAGGCTTTGAATCACGTATGCATTTGGATCCCCAAGTGCAGATTGTTTGTTGGCTGTTCTGTGTGATGGAACATGGGGTGCTGCCTGCATGGTGCCTTGTAGTACATGGCAGCAGGGTCCGTGTCTCCGAAGTGCACACAGGTCTCACGCAGTTGCGAGCTCACCGTTATTCCTTTTGTTCATAGGTATTGCCTTCCCGACGAGTATATCGGTAAATAACTGTGTCTGTCACTTCTCCCCCTTGAAGAGTGACCAGGATTATATCCTCAAAGACGGAGATTTGGTCAAAATGTAAGTGTCTGAGCTATGTTTTTGTGAGTTTACTGCTGCTTGATCTGTTAAGTGCGTTCACAAACTGGCTAACTCTAGGAAGTATTGGCCAGGCAAGAGATGCATTTGAAACATACCCTGTTCCTCTAATGTGTTTAGAGGCCATAAAGAAGTTTCTTGAGCCATGAGGCCCTGTCTGCAACTAGTCCTGTTTTTCCTCTTTGTGTTAGTGACCTGGGAGTCCATGTGGATGGCTTCATAGCAAATGTAGCGCACAGTTTTCTCGTCGATGCAGAGAAGGTAGGTTTCTGCCAGTGGCTTGAGCGGAGAGCTCTCCCACGCTACTTTCATATCAGGTGAGGTTCAGCAAAAGCAGGATATAAAAGCCCACGCTTGAGTGCCCCTGGTTGCAGAGAGAGCACCTGACATTGGCAGCAGAGCAGAAGTCTGTGCATCGATGAGTTTGGAGAACATTAACAGAAACGGTGTTTAAAAACAATTAATCATTATTCACCTTAGAAAAGCCGGGATGCTGAACGGTTTGAACGTTAAAGTAGATCAAACACAACACATGTGAAACAAATCAAATGTTAGCGGCGCTGCTGCAGATGAACTGCACTTACCGGCTGATCTGTGGTGAGAGTCTGAGAGGACAGTGTCCTGGGTGCATGGAGCAGACTGGTCAAACTGGACTTGCTGCACCCTGCTGGCTAAGGTGGAGAATCTTGATCCTTCTGCCAGCACAGGAGGCTGCTGTGTTCACCTTTGCAGCTCTAAGCTCAGGTGATTTGTACAGCAAGTTAGATGGCTGCAGGACCCAGTCCCCACTACGCACTTCTCCTGCCTGAACTTGCAGCACACTGGCTTGTAAGCGGCTGTATTTACTCAGGGGCAGTGTGACATGTACAGGCCTGGTGTGTGTTGATGGAGGTGCTTGCAGGACGTGGGTGGTTGATGGCACAGCCCATTTGTCCTGGCATTGGGAAGTCACTTATGCAAATAGCATTCAGGGGACTTGCCATCTAGGGAAAAATATTTTTGTAAAATTTGAATAAACTTTTCATGTAAACAAACTTTAAACTCCTGTTTTTACCTGTAGCCCTTGGAGGAGGATGTTAGTGAATCATAGACAAGCTCCTGGGGGCACCAGTTCCCTCATGAACATGTTGACTTGATATTAGGGCTAGATGGTAGAAAGCGGAGTTGGAAAAGAGCCCTTAGATCTCATCTTGTCCAGGCTTCTGGCTGCTAAAGGACGATCTCCAGGGCTTTGTCCTGTGTAGTTCTGGGGGGTCAGACACATTATGCAGCGCTCCTGCCTGTAGTTCTTAAATTTATTTCAGCTGCAGCTGGCAGTAGCTAGCCCCTCTGACAGAGCGGAGATGACTGAATAGGTTGGGAACTTTGAACTCCCCTCTCCTCAGGGTCCCTTCCATGCTTAGCCTGAGATTGGTTAGCAAAGTGGGAGGGAAGGAAGGGCGGATGGAGGATTTCAGTGTGGGGTCAGATTGGAGCTCCCACTAGCGCAGAATTCATCCTAGAGAGCGGAGAAAAGACATGTTTCAAAAACAGGCAACTTTTTCCAGGAAACCCCGGTGACGGGTCGTAAAGCTGATGTCGTCAAAGCGGCTCACCTCTGTGCTGAAGCTGCCCTGCGCTTGGTAAAACCCGGAAACCAGGTGAGAGTGGTTTGGTGCAGCCCAGGTGTATCTAGAGAGTCAGGAACCCACACGCAGACCCTACCCTTGCTCTGTAGAGATAGAAAGCTGTGACCTTCTCTGGAAGGGGTGGATCAACTGTGTGGGGAAACTACAGCCAGATGGCCATAGACCGCTGAGGCGCATTCTGGGGTGAGCACGAGCTGTGCGGAGTGAGTTGCTGTGGCTTTAATGCTGTACGCAGTGTTAACTGTCCAGCAGCATTTGAGCTCTACTTGGGAAGAAGCCATCGTTATACACAAGGGCTTGGTACTACTGCTTGTCGGTCCCTCCCTGAAGACAGCTGAGCACTCTTAGCCATTTGAAGAGTTACGAGTCACTGGCAGCCGACTGCATGGTCAGATGCCCTCCAGGAAGGAGCGGATGAACCTTGTTTAACTGGGTTGGTGGCTTGCTTTTCAGTTTGAGGCGCGGTGAGCAAGAGAGCCAGAGGGAGTGAACCTGTCACACTTGCTGGCTTGTGTCTGTGACCTGCATCTTGGGTTTTGCAGATACTTTGGACGTGCACATGTTTCACTCTCCAGCCAAGTATGAAACCCAAAGAATAGACTAGCTTCTGCATCTCTCTTCACTGTGGCTGCATCTTGGAATTTACATCAAGATGGTGGCCCAGTGACCAAGGTCAATTGGCATGTATCGCTGTGCCTTAATCTCCGTAGAAAGTCGGTGTTTATCCAATGAGGAACTTGGATTTCTCCAAGGAGAAACTTCCAGTCAAAATGAGAAGCAATAAAATCCTAGAAGTTAAAGATGGCAAAGGTCCTAGGTCAGCTCTAACCCATCCATTCTCCTTATTGCACAGTTGTCCTTCGCTTATTTATTGGTATTTATTTGTATTACCGAAGTGGTAAATGTAGACCCAGACCCCGTTGTGCCTGGTGCTGTACAAATGGAATAAAAAAGGCCCTGCCCCAGAGGGCTTATTTAAATATAAGATTTACGGGGCTTGCACCAATTTCCTTGGGAGACTCACATTCTAATAGAGGTCGCTGTTCGGGAATGTTTCCTAATAATTGGCTTAAATTTCTCTTTCTTGATTTCATGCCATTCCTCATAACCATCTCCCTTGGGGCCCTAAACCACACTTCTGTCCTTGGGGTTCACACTTCTCAAGCACTGTTGACATTCCCTTTCATCCATGTTACCAGCCTCCGTCCATACCGACTTACTAGGTGACGTGTGGCAAGTGAATTAATCTTGCTGGGTTTTAGCTCCTTGTTTGTAAATGGGGATAATGCTCCAGTCCTTTCTTTCATGCTTGGTTTGTCCTAGTGGTATCCGCACTGTAGATTAGGATCTGTCTCCTACAATGTGTGTGTACAGTGCCTAGCGCCGTGGGGACTTTGGACTACTGCCATAGCACAAAACACCTCTTTTTTTTCTTCTGGATTTGTATTTTTGCTGTTACCTTGTCATTTTTGCGGGTATGAAATAACACACAACCTGCGATTGTTTCAGCTCCCTAAATGTTAGGGGATGTTGCAGGAGCCGTTCAGTTAGAGAATGCACTGGTTTCATTGCAGAGGACAGATGAAATCTCTGGTGTGTCTGTGGCTTGAATTTTAAAATCTTGACTTGTTCTCTTGTCTTCTTACTCCCGCAGAACACACAAGTGACAGACGCCTGGAACAAAATAGCACACTCGTTTAACTGCACGCCTATCGAAGGTAAGGCCTTGCTCAGCTCAGAGCAACAGCCAGAGGAGAAGTAAAGGTGCAGGGAGCCCTGGCCTACTCGATTCAAAACCTTGGGAAGCATTTAATGGTTATGAGCACGGCTCCATGTCTGTCACGGATCAGGACTCTTGTGCACTCTCCCCCAAGCCTGCTGCAGGCTCCCTGTGAGACCTGGTGGAAATCATTTAACCTCTGTACTTCCAGTTTGCCCGTTGGTACAATGCAGATGTTTATCTGTGTAGGTGAGGGAATGTTTATAAATGGCTCGGGGAGCCTTTGCTGAATGATGCTATAAGGCAGTATGTGTGAACGGCTCCCGTCAATCGTTAACTGGTTGGCGTTTTCTCAGTAATACCGTTCTGAACCGGAGAGTGGGAAGTTTCCTTTGGAAGCATCTTAGACAAATCAGACCATAATGTTTGAAAAGGTGCCTGGGAGCTGAGCTCACAGTTCTCAGTTAGGTTTAGCTTTGGAAGGGTTAGATTCCTATCAGTAAACGTCAGTTTCACTTTATGCAGACAAACCAACCAAAAAATGTTCATTGGTGGGTAACTGACATGTACAGATTGACAAAGTAAGAAAGGAAAGGGGTGCTTGACAACTTAGAACAGTGGTTCCTAAACTTTTGAGGGTCCTACCTCCCTTACCCCGTCCACACTCCCCTGGAGCATCTTGGAGGGGGTCGTGGACAGGTATAAGGGGGCCACAGATGGGGGAGGGGGTCTGGAGTGGGGCTGCGGCTAGTGGCCAAGGCTGCGGGCTGGCGTGGGGCCAGGGACATGGCCGGGGGTGTGACCGGAGCAGAGCTGGGGGTGGGGAGGAGCTGGGTAGTGCTCCCCTCTTCCGTTGGGGGCTGGTCTGGGCCCTGCTGCACCCTCCCCCCCCATGTTCCACGCTTTGGGGACCTCTGACTTAGAGTTTGATTTAAGGACAGTTACTTTGTGTGTTTGGACATGTGAAGTTGACAAATTTGTGTTTTAGTGGTTAATAAGCTTTGGGGTTTTTTTTACCATCATTAAATAATTGTTGTCTGACCTCCCGATAAACTCCTGCAGCTGTGAACATTTAAATGGATAAAAATTGAAAGTAAATGCTTAAATATAAACGTGGAAATTATCTGTCAAAATTATAAACACAAATGTCTGGACAGGTTCTGTTATCCTGTTGGTTTGGTCACGTAGTGATGTGGCTGTCAATTACTTCAGCAACAAATCATGTCGCCACTAATCAGTTAAATCCCAGGACATACTGTAGCAGGCTTGTTCTCTCCGCTCGCTGCAGAGAGCTGCAGTTCCAAGACGGGGCTGTTTGGTACGTGGGATGTTGGGTAGGTCTCGCCAATGCTTTGCTCCGCGCTCTGGGAGGAAAAACATCACCTCGCGGCTGCAGTGAGGAGGCGGCTGCTCACACTGTCAAGGGAGTTTAAGCAGCCACTGTTTTGGAAACAGTCGGGTGCCTTAATTATCCAGTCGCTGGCAGCAGCAGCAGCAGCATAAGGACCCGTTTATGAAAACAAATGAAGCTGTTTTCTGCCTCAGCGGTGATCTCTGTCACCACCGGCCACAGTCCTTCCAAAATGGAGACCTGTTAGTTCCCTTGCTGTGGCTGGTGACTTGGGAAGCAGATTAGAAATGGCCTTTTGGTTTTCCTTGATAAATCTGAATTCTAACATGTACTGCAAAGCAGACAGGGAGACTGAGTTAAGCCCAAAAGTATTTGCTGAATGCCCCATTAGCTAGACTGTGCAGGAGGGACATAAGTAATCTAAACACTGGCAAAAACATTTCTGCCTCCATGCATCCCTGGAGACGCTCAAGAATGCGTCGTTCAGAGACTTTGGATGCCGGTAATCCCCATGCAACTGCTGATTCTCCTGGTAGCTGATGTCCCAGGCTACAGAGACTGAAAAGAAGAATGTCAGCTTGTTTAAAACACATGCTGCGTGATTTTAGGGAGGGCTTAGACCATGTCCTCCTGGAGTTACTGCTGAGCCGGTGTAGTCCAGTGGCTAGACTGTTGTGTTGGAAGTTGTACAAAGGAATCTTATCTATGGCTGTGCCTTGGACCCTTTAACCTGGGGACCTTTGCTTTGTCACAGAATAGTTGTGTAACTTAATGAATGAAGCTGTTTGAGATCCCTGGACAGAGGGGGTGGTAGAAAGGCAAACGGTCTCAAATTTTAGCTTTGCCGTTCTCCCTCTAGCAGAAAGCTTAAGGGCACCTTCTTGGAGCGTTAATAATGCAAGTCACTCTGTAGCTGGTTTGCAGCTCTGAGGTGCTAATGGATTCTCCTAACTTGGCAGGGATGCTGTCACACCAGCTGAAACAGCACGTGATTGATGGAGAGAAAACTATCATCCAAAACCCTACAGACCAGCAAAAGTAAGTCTCCTCTCCAGGATTGTCACTTCTATCAGCAGCATTGCAAGGGGGTGTGAGACCAGATCTGCAGTAAGAATCACCTCTCTTTTCTAGTTCCTGGCCTGTGGTACCTGGCTGGGTGGGATAGCGGGTGTTGGTTACCCCAGAGTCTTCCATTTTTTCTTACATTAAGGTAATTTGTGATGCTCTGCATTTACAGCTTGGGATGGGAGGTAGTGACTAAAGGTTGTTATCCTCTAAACCTTTCGTTGGCATCTGTGCAGTCAGCCAGTCGTTCTAGAAAGTGTCCCAATCACTAAGTCAGTCCTTGGTCTCTGCAACTGCCAGCAAAATCGCCAACCATTCCCAGTTGTGACAGTGGATTGCTTTAATGGTGTGGACACGAATTCACCAGGAACCAGATTGAACCCAATCAAATTAGTTCTCATAGGCTGCCATTTTCAGTCACATCTTGGACCCATTTCTTTCCCTTCAGTGCCTGGCACAATGGGCCCTGGTCCATGCCTGGGGCACCTAGGTGCTACCATACAAATAACAGAGAATAAATTTGACTAGAAAAGTTTCTGTGACATTTGTTTAAAATATCTTCAATTAAAATCAATCTGTAAGCTGCAGTCTTGCTGAGCTAATGCAAGACGTACTGGAAGTGAAAATGACCCGTCTGTGTTCTAGGCTGAGCGAAGTGCAGAGAGTAAACAGCATAAGTGATTACAAATAAACTTGTTTCTTAAAGTCCCTTCCATCTTAATGATTGAAGATGGTGCTGGTGGCTGGGGCAGCGAAGAATTTCCTGAATGATGGTTGTCTAGCAGATCTCTAGAACCACTGCAGAGCACTTCCATGGAGCCTTGCCTCTGTCTCCTGTGTGTTGATTTGATAATGCTCCCCTAGTTGCTGTGTAAAGCGCCACACGTGCATTTGTGGTGCTCTGTGCCCCCACCCCCCAGCTCTGTACAGCAATATTACTAGGGTGAAGGGGGATGTTTTCCCTTGTAGAGATGTCTCACTTTGCTCACTCGCCAAACCTCTCCCACCTAGGAAGGACCATGAAAAAGCCGAGTTTGAGGTCCATGAAGTTTACGCCATTGACGTGCTTGTCAGCACCGGGGAAGGGAAGGTGAGTGTCCTTCAGCAGGCTGTTACTTGATGCCCATGGGGACTTCAGAATGGCCCCTTGATCTGAGCATGGCATGGGGAGCCAGGCTCCATCTCTGTATGCAGTCACTTCACCTCCTTGGGTTTCCATTTCCATGTGTGTAAAATGGAGCCCCTCAGGGAGGGCTGGGAGTATTCGTGTGTGTGTGTATGTAAAGCCCTCCGGCGGTACCGAAGCCCCAGCATGCACTCAGTCCTACCGTCCGCCCATCCTGTCTGTGGGTTGTGTTTGAATCTTGTTTGTGTTTTTAGGCGAAGGATGCTGGCCAGAGAACTACCATTTACAAAAGGGACCCCTCCAAGCAGTACGGCTTGAAAATGAAAACCTCTCGTGCCTTTTTCAGCGAGGTGGAGAGGCGCTTTGACACTATGCCATTTACTCTCAGGTATTCGCTCTTCTTCCTTTCACGGCCTCCCTATCTGCCCAGAATAGGGGTCTTGCAAGGGATTTTCCTCCAGGGTAGATTGGCAGAGTCCCTGGAGGTTTTTCGCCTTCCTCCGCAGCATGGGGCAGGGGTTTCTAGCTGGAGGATTCTCTGCTACTTGAAGTCTCTAAACCACAGGATTTGGGGACTTCAACAGCAGAGTCAAGGGAAAGGGGTTGGGACGGCTTTGTGGCCTGCATCATGTGGGAGGTCAGACTAGATGATCATAATGGTCCCTTCTGACCTTAAAGTCTATGAATCTGAGCCCTCACCTGGCTATTGACAGCTGCTCTGTCACAGAGGGGGCTGTTCTGGCGGGGTTTGCTGCGGCTGGACAAGCCGTAGGGAGGGGATGGGATTGACTTTGATGTTTCACCCTGGCCAGGAGATTAAGACCCCTGTGAGGATTTGAGACCCTCCTGTGCCTTTGCGGGGGGTTGCAGCTGAAATTCAAGGGAACCAGTCCTGTTGTATTCACAGAGAGTGGAGTCAAAGCTGTGTCAGGACGCAGGGGTCGTCCCAAGCCCCCTTTCTTGACTGATGTGCACTTTAGCAAAAGGAAATTACCTCCCAGGTTAATGCTCCATTTGTGCCTCAGAACGGTGGGCTTTTCTGGTATTCTAAACTAACGTCTTGCGTTCACTTCACTCCGTTACCTTCCTGAGCTTTCATCTGCACACTGCCAGCCGTCCTGCACCAGCAGCACACCGCAGCCAGGCTGGCCTCTAGTTGGGGCCTGGCTGAGTAACGTCTCCAGCCAACCCCCAGGTGGGAAGTTAGGCAGCAGGGCTGGGTCTGTAACTTGGCTCGCAGCGCTTCCCGCTCCTCTGGTGAAAACGGTTGTCAGTTGTGCGATCGTTAGAGCAGCGAGCGAGGCAGAGACTCAGGTCTGTGGCTCTCTCCCTTTCTCGCAGGGCGTTTGAGGATGAGAAGAAGGCTAGGATGGGGGTGGTGGAATGCGCCAAACACGAGCTGCTCCAGCCTTTCAATGTCCTCTATGAGAAGGAAGGTGAGTCCGGTGGGGGGCTTGCAAGGGAGCACAGGGGTGGTCCCCTCCGGGGCTCTGCTCAGACAGGTTCCCGCTGTAGCCACCTCCCTGGAGGGCGGTGCTGTGCAGATACCTGCTCTCAAGGAACCAGGAGATTTCTTCCTTAAGTAGCTCTTAATCCCTTGGCTGCCAGGTCTTGCATAAGAATAATCCCGGTGGTGAGATCTGCTGGACCATGGGGGATAGTCTCCCCGGGGTGGTGATGGACGTGCCGTCAGTTTGGTTCACTTAAAGCTTAGCCGGGAGGACCTACTTCAGGAACGATTCTGCCCTGAGCAGGGAGGGACACCACTGAAACACTGCATCCGAAGAAGTGAGGTTTTTACTCACGAAAGCTTATGCCCAAATAAATCTGTTAGTCTTTAAGGTGCCACCAGACTCCTTGTTGTTTTTGTAGATACAGACTAACACGGCTACCCCCTGATACTTGACTGCAGGTGCAGTTTACTGATTGTCCCGGGCAGACGCAAGGTGGACTTTGGGTTGTGCGCTGTTCCCCCGCTGTCAAGGTGTAGTCCAGCGTGGTGGCTCTAACTGTGATTCCTGCTTTACAGGCGAGTTCGTCGCCCAGTTCAAATTCACAGTGCTTTTAATGCCCAACGGCCCCATGAGGATAACCTGTGGCCCCTTCGAGCCGGAGCGCTACAAATCCGAGTTTGAGGTTCAGGATGCAGAACTGAAGGTCAGTCCGAGGAAACGCGTTTGCTTCCCTGAAGTGCATAGAAACGCACAAGTCACCCGTTTCTGGGCCACATGGGCCAGAACCAGACCTAGCTCACCGCCTTGGGGGGGCGTGAGGCACGCGGTTCGGTGGGAGACTGCAGGTTGGTCAGTCCCCTCTCCTCTTTGCTAGCCTCCTCGGAGTGGTGGGTTGGTCTCTATTCTCTCTCAGCTGTTTGGATCTGTAGAACCCCCCTGTAAGGCAGGGCTGTGAGGCGCAGAGAGGCCGAGCGCCTGCGGAGACAGAGCGTGCAGGTTTGAGGCGAAAGCTGAGCGCCTAGTTCTGAAGCCAAGCGGAGCCAGTTGGAGCTGTCTGGGGGCGCGGCTCTGCACATGTGAGAAGGTGGCAGCAGCATTCAGAGCAAAGAGGAGTTGCATGATCTCCAGCAGGCTCCCCCCAAGTCTCCCGCCTTGACCACAAGTGGCACCTGCTTGGTCACGGGTTTGTCGTCCTTTCCTGCACGGCCGTGGGATCCAGAGAGGCTGCGCATGGCGAGTGTCATTGCCCAGCCCAAGCCGTCCAGGACGTGCTGCTGTTCCTTTATGGCTGGCAAAGGCTTGTTTTGCTACATTGGAATTTCCCTTTACCCCCAGTCAGAGCAAAAAAAACCAGCTCTGTCCCGGCTGCTTACCTTCTCTTCCTCTTCCTAGGCACTGCTACAAAGCTCCGCCAGCCGGAAGACCCAGAAAAAGAAGAAAAAGAAGGTAACTTAGTTGTCACTTCATAATGGCTTGGTCACACACACGCACAGGTTAACTGCATCTTGGGAGACCCCAAACTTTCCACTCAGGCCTTAGCAAAAAGATATTTTGACTCCTCTTAGCCTAGCAGAGCTCTTACGGCTGTGGAAGAGGGGAGATGGATTCTGTTCCAGCTCATGTGTTGTCAATGGGATTATTCGCTCCATCCCAAATTCTGCTTTCGCACTGGCGGAGGGGTGACTACCGCCCCTTGTCTGGAGTGCAGTTGCACAGGTGTAACTGAAAGCAGAATTTGGTCAGCAGAATCTTTACCACTGGCCAGGCCAGAAAGAACCCAGCATGCCTCTCAGATCCCAGAGTGAGTTTGCTGCAGTGGCAGGTAGAGAGGTTGTTTTCCTGCTTGTAAACTGATCAGCCTTGATCTGGAGTCATGGAGGCATAGTGATTTGTAGCCAGGTACCAAGGCAGAGCTGCACCCTGGGAGATGTCGGCAGGAAAAGGGACTAGCTCAGCTGAGATTTGACCGGCTGGTATTGCTGATAAGGTGGAGAGCTTCACGAGACTTTTCTGGGTGGCAGAAGAGAACTCTTCTTGCACCAACATCAGAGAGCTCCTGGGAAGGGAAGAGATGCCCAGTGCTCCCAACAGGAGATGAACCGCATCTGGGGGCGGGGAGCCTGGTGGAGGTTGGCCTTTGAAAGGGAAAATGAAGTATTGCAGGGTGGGCGACTCCAGGGTGCAGTGGGCCTGCGTGTCTCCGGGTTCTCTCCAGAATTAGTTAGCGATTCTCCCATCTGAAGCAGAATCACTTATCCCGGTTTGGGTTCGTTTCCGCAGGCATCTAAGAACGCAGAGAACGCCACCACGGGGGAAACAGCAGAAGAGAACGAAGCCGGCGACTGAATGGCTCCAGCTCCCCTCATGTAGCACCCGAGTCTCTCGCACGCTCCCCCCAAAAAACGAGAAACAAAAATCTAGTGCTGTCTGTCTCTTTACACCCCCAATGACAGGCAGCCTGGACTTCCCACTGACAACAGCCAGTTCCAATTGACTCTGCTCTGAGGGAGGATTCGCTCAGCAACTTCAGACTGCTTTCAAACAAACAAACAAAAATAATAAAACCAGGAGTAAAAACTAGTCTCTCCCCCACTCTTTCTAACCTTTGATACTACTTGTGCTTGTTAAAGAGGTGAGTGACTACCCATCCCAAGAGAGGGAGTGTAGACAGCAATTCTTTCCTCTTCCTCCTCCCTTTCTTCATTTCTCCCTTTCAAGATTTTCTGATCCCTCTTGGCGGGGGTGGGATCTTTGGTCACATCTGACAACCAACCGATTGAAGCCTGAGAAGCGCCATGTGCTTAGGGAGCCGGTAGCAGGGATGCTATTATACCTCTGCTTCCCAGCGCTCCCCCTTCCCGCAAGGACGTTTCTCTTCCACTTAAAACTGTTACCTTGGTGTGGAATTTTTCCCTTTTTTTAGCCTGTATATTTAAAATTGGGAAAGTCGTATGGAATTTTATGCCCTCCCCCCCCAAGACTGTAGACCATTCAGCCTGTTGAGTTCTGACTTGCGTTGGTTTGTGTCTAAGCTCTATTTTTAATACACAGGTGTGATAAGCTTGTTTTTAATTGAGACTGTCATAACGTAAGGAAGGAAGCACTCAATTCGAGGCATTCTTCCCCACTAACCCCTTGCAAAACTCCTCCTAAGGGCAAGAGGCGTCTGGAGCGCCCACCAGCTTCAGTTCAGTACCTTGCCAGCGTTTTTAACTTCCCGACGTCACGGGGCAGTTCAGCATTTCTCCCCCCCCCCCCTACACCAAAACAGCTGCCGCTGCTTTTGTCGTATACAGTCGGCTTTTTCAGAAGAATGCCCCTCTCCTCCCCACATGCCCTTCTGTGCCATACAAGAATTCGGGAAACGCTGCAGAAGCGAGCAGACCTGGGCTAGACTTCACCCCT
The DNA here is from genome assembly GCF_013100865.1 of Trachemys scripta elegans. Classification (NCBI taxonomy): domain Eukaryota; kingdom Metazoa; phylum Chordata; order Testudines; family Emydidae; genus Trachemys; species Trachemys scripta. The sequence goes on from NC_048313.1 coordinate 13,392,835, forward strand.
GGGAATCTCTTTTCTATAGTAGGTCTTTTTTTTAAAGCTGTCCGGTTGAATTGTACGGCTCCGAGTGGGGGTTTTGTTATCCAGCCAGGTCTCTGTCTAAGCACTTACTGTAGCTGACTTGGAAGGCCTCCTGCCTCTTAACGATACCCTTTCTGATGAGTGCACCTGTGCTTTTGGGTCAAGTGCTTCCTTGGCAGTATTTGAGTTTGAAAATTTAAACGAGAAAAAAGATCCTTGCAAATGCTACCAAAGTTTACGTCAATAAAAGGAAATAAATGAGATTTTTCCATCTGTCTACAAACTGTCTGCTCCCATTTCTAAACTGCCCAGCTCTTGTAGGGGGTGGGGTAGTGATAGAGATACCGTGGGCTAGATTCTGAAGGGGTGCAGGGTAGCTCCCATCACACACTGAAGTGGCGGCGAGACATGCCTGTCCAAGACTGAAATCGCAGGTTGGTTTAGCTTAGGCTGCTCCCAAATGTTAACCATGAACTTAAGGGAAAATAAAGATGTCTTGTTCCTGAAGGGGAACATTTTAGCATTTATAAGCAATACACTGTCTATTGCCTTCGGTAAAGGAAGGGCAGGGCTAATCTTTCTCATTCACAGTTCTGATTTATAAACCACTAAGACTTGCTGGAGGTTTATTTAATTTTCTATTTTTACTTTTAAATAACATTGGAAAAAGATGTACCTCTTGAGACAAGAAAAACCATTCTGGTTGTGAAAAGTTTGAAACAAAATTCCCAAGAAATATTCTGTAACTGATTTTTTTTCCAAATAAAATTGACTAGTGACACTGCTGTTTGGACAGAAGAATGGGTCTGCTGTTTTGGGGGCTGTGGTGTTGCGGGGGGCTGGGAAGGAGTATGTGTATATGAGAGAAGAAATGTGGGCTGTATTATTTCTGCAATCCCTTTCACCCTAAAAGGTTTTAAGGCATCTTGCACTCCATCCTGGGGTGCATCTTTGAAATGCAGCCACCTCTGGGGTGGAGGCTGCTGGACAGAGCACAGCATGCTCTGCAACAGCGGGGAAGAAAACATTTGGCCAAAGGCAGGGATCCTTGGAGCTTCAAATCCAAACCCCACCTTAGTGTTTTGGGTGTTGCCCAACAGACTCGGGCATGGAACTCCCCTTCCTGCCTTCGGAAGGACGAAGGGCCGAGTTCACGCTGCTGGGGTTGGTCCGAGGGAGTTGGGGCCTTGCAGATTCCAATGCGAAAGTCATCAGGTCATTTTAGCACCATAGCTTCTGGTGCGGGTCCACCGGCCTGGCTGTACCACAGGCGAGAGGCAAAGGAATCCCTGAGGGCGTATTCAGTGTGTGGGACGTCTAGCATGAGAAACTGACCTTCTGGTGCTGTCTGATCCTAGTGCCCGAATGGTTACTAGGTTGTCCTTTATATTCTGGTACAGTAAGAGCTCAGTCCCTGGGTCCCATTCACTGTGCGAGGTTAAAGCATCCACAGAAGCGGGGGTGGAGAAAGCAAGCGGCCCTATGCTGGGGATTTTTACACTGCATATCCCTGAGGTCAATCTGAGTAGGGTCGCTGGGATCTTCACCTGCCTTGTAAGTCTGTTCCAAGCCCCATCTGGCGGCAGCAGTTACTTGATCCTAATGCCCCACAATCAGTGGGGGTGAGCTGTGGCACAAGTGCCTCTGAACAGCTGTGCAACACAGCTACAGGTTCTTACTTCCGCTACTGTCACCGTATTGCTGCGTGGCCCTCAGGGAGCGGCTGTTGCCATGTCTCGGGTAGTGGATTGGCCGGCCTGAGTTTGACGGGGGGTTGTGGGGTGTATCCCTGGCTCTCCCTCGCTCGGACGTGGGTCGGGCAAGTCTGTTTCCCCACGCCTAAAATAGGTCTAATGTATCTCCATGGGTGGCTGGGAGGTTCGAGGGCAGTCTGTAAAGGGCTTGGAGATTCACAAATGGAAGGACATGGCACTGTTTTCGATGCTGTCCTGTATTTGAGGGCTGGTGGGGAGGGGGGAATGGTGTAGACATGTTTTGCCTTTTTAAATAGCATGAGATGTAACCAAGTCAATGGTGCTGCTTTTTGCCAGGCAAAGCGGTGAATTGGCAGGAGCTTGTTGACCGTTCCCGCTGTTCCAGCTACGCTAGGTGTTGATACTGAAATCTACAAAGGTGAGGTCCAGCGTTGGCCTGTTGTGTGTTCTCGCCCACCGGCTTCATGGCAGGTACCTAGAAAATCAGAGGAAGGCTGCTCCAAATGGCTTTGTGGGGCACTCCTGTAGGACGGGCTCAGAAAGTTTCTAGACTGATGGGGTCGGGGGGAAGATTGCATTCAGTGGTTTATTTTTCACTATAATCTCCCTGCACATCAATGCACTTGGACCATTTTGGCTTCACCCAGCATCTCGGAATCCTTGTTCAGAAACTCCTTGACTGCTGTGGTCGTCTCATTATTATCATTGAAATGCTTCCCACCAAGGTCATCCTTCAACGTGGGGAACAGGCAGAAGTCTGGGGGAGCCAAATCCGGTGAATAGGCTGGGGGCGGGAGCAGCTGAAAGCCGTGTTTGGTTGCTGTGATCACTGCAACATGGGATCGGAGAGAGAACGCTGGGACCAGCTCCAACATGATCATTGGCCCCCTCCCATTTCACTCTATTGACACAGACAATGCAGCCATTTGGGGGGGCCCAAACTAGGGCCTGCAGGGCTAAATGTGGGAGCTGGGGGAGTGGGAGCTAGAGAGCCGGGCCCTGTAGCTGAGGCTGTAATAATGCTGTGGCTTGGCAGAGAGGGGGCTCCTATGCCCTGCACCTGCACGTAGGCGCCCTTTGCTTGTGGCAGATGAAATTCAGTGATGATAAATGCAAAGTAATGCACATTGGAAAACATCATCCCAGCTCTACATATCAAATGATGGGGTCTGAATGACCTGTTACCACTCAAGAAGGAGATCTTGGAGTCACTGCAGTGGCTGTCAAAAAAGCTAACAAAATGTTGGGAATCGTTAGGAAACGGCTAGATAAGACAGAAAATATCATCTTGCCTCTATATAAATCCATGAGATGCCCACACCTTGAATACTGGGTGCAGATGTTGCCCCATCTCAAAAACCATACAGTCGAAAAGGTTCAGAAAGGGGCAACAAAAATGACTAGGGGTATGGAACGGCTTCCGTAGGAGGAGAGATTAATAAAACTGTGACTTCTCTGCTTGGAAAAGAGATGACTCAGGGGGGATATGATAGAGGTCTATACAATCATGACTGGTGTGGAGAAAGTAAATAAGGGAATGTTATAAATTAAATTAAATTAAATTTATGGAGATATCCTATCTCCTAGAACTGGAAGGGACCTTGAAAGGTCATCGAGTCCAGCCCCCTGCCTTCACTAGCAGGACCATGTTATTTACTCATAACACATGAACTAGGGGTCACCCGATTAAATTAAAAGGCAGCGGGTTTAAAACAAACAAAAGGCATTATTTCACACAATGCACAGTCAACCTGTGGAACTCCTTGCCAGAGGATCTTGTGAAGGCCAAGACTATAACAGGGTTCAAAAAGAGCTAGATAATTTCATGGAGTATAGGTCCGTCAATGGCTACTAGCCAGGATGGGCAGGGATGGTGCCCCTACCCTCTGTTTGCCAGAAGCTGGGAATGGGCAACAGGGGATGGATCACTTAGTGATTCCCTGCTCTGTTCATCCCCTCTGGGGCCCCTGGTACTGGCCGCGGTTGGCAGACAGGACACTGGGCTGGACGGACCCTTGGTCTGAGCCAGTTCGAGCCGAACGGCCGTTCTCGTGTTAACACGCGCGGGTGCTCTTGCACGTGTTGGGCCCTTGGTGTCGCACACCCAACACTTGGGCACGTGCACTGTGTGTTGGGGGGAAGTGTCCCGGGGGGGGGGCGGAAATTGGGCCTTGCACCTCCCCTCTCGCCCCCCCGGGCCCCGTCCCCCTTGGATGTTGCGGTCTTTACCCCTCCCCCTCTCTGGGCTCAGCTCTGAGGATTTGTATTCAAAATGGAGGCGGGTCGGGAGGGAGAAAACTACACCTCCCGTGCTGCCCCGGGGGCGGGAGAAACTACCCCTCCCGTCATGCTCCGCGAAGAGGGGGGGGGCGCGCGCGCGGCTGCCCCGTGACGCTGCCGCTCCGCCCACCCGCTTCCGGAACTGGCCTATAAAAGGGGGCGGGCGGCGCCGGCCGCTCTCTCTCGGCTGTTGTTGTCGCCGCCATTTTGTCGGAGGCCGGAGGCTCCTGCCGCCATCCGCCGCCATCCGCGGGCACTGAGCCCGGGCCGCCATGAGAGCGAAGGTGGGTGGGGCCGGGGGCCGGTGTGGGGCTGGGGCCCGGCGGGAGGAAGCGGGGTTATGGGGCGGGGGGGTTCCTAGGCCTCGGGCCGCTCTTCCCCCCCCCCCCCCCCCCGGGGCCGGGGGCGGGGCCTTGCAGGGGTGGGGGAGGGTAACTGCGCGGCGGTCGCGGGGCTCCCCCGTGCTCGTGCTGCAGGGGGCGCCCCGTGCACCGCGCGCTCCACGCGCGTGGGGGGCACCGGCCTGTGGCGTCCTGCGCCCACGTGGGGCAGGGCGCTGGGCGCGGGGCTGCCAGCTGATGCACCCCCTGGGCACCCCACTTGGTGGGCATGGGGGGGGCGGCGCCCTCCGGCGAGGGGGAAGGCGGGTTCGGATCTGCCTGGCCCCAGTGTTACGTAGCGCCCCATAGAAATCCGCGGGGGGGGGGTTGCTGCCTTCATTTCCCCTCGGGCACCGTCTGCTCAGTGCAGCGGGTAACAGGGGGGCCTGGAGACACGTGCTGGCGGCCGAGCCGCCTGTTAATATGCTGTTGACTCTTGTGTTTCCCCCTCTTTCCTCTAGTGGCGAAAGAAGCGTATGCGCAGGTACGTGAGCTTTTGTTTTGTCTGGTTTGGCCTGGTGACTTGCCATGCTTGCCCCACGGGTGGTGGTGCTACTAGATGTCAATGGTTGGCATGACTAGTCTTTATAAAAGCTACATCTTCTGTGCTGGGCCCTCTAGGAAGGTGGGAATGCGCCTGGCTAAGATGGTTGGTGAGACTTGGTAAAGAGGGAGTGGGGAAAAACGTGTTGCGTGTGTTAATGTTAGCACTGCATCCCACATTCCTCAGGCTAATTGATGACGGTTCAAATACATTTATTTCCGTCATGTCTAGAGGCCTCAGCTGAAATTGGGAGCCCATTGTGCTAGGTGCTGTAAATACTCAGTCAGACCCTGGCCTTGCCCCCAAAGAGTTTGCAGGCTAAACTGACAAGACAAGCAGGAGGGTGTAGGGGGTAAAGTTCTGTAGTAGGATTTGGGGTAAATTCCTGTTTCTACAGCACATGTGGTTGTATGACCTTGAGTAAGTTTTGTGCCTCCATTTCTCATCTGTAAAATGGTGATAAGGCTACTTCAGGGTGGGGAGTGAAGAGAGAAACCTTGATGCATGTGAAGTGCTGTGTGGTGTATGCCATTCTAAACCTCGAAATAGACTGCATCATTGTAAACACTGCTTTTCTTGTGTGTGTGTGTGGGGGGGGGGGGTTCTGCAGAACTAAACCATTTTATTTCCAGTGAATATTTCTTAGCTCATCTGGCAGCGCTGTGTAAGTGTGTAAGAGCAGCCAGGCCAGCTCAGAGCTAAAACTGCCTGTCTCCTCTGGCATTTTCCAGCTTTGGTGTAACAAGCTGCTGTTAGGCATGGCAGGTAAGGGTGATGTGGGGCCAAACTTATTGCAGGAGTTAGTACATTGGGTTTACACGAGTCTCTCCTGATTGTATGTGTTTAAAAGAAGCCATTAAAACACTGTAGCAAAGATGGAAAGTTCCTTTTCCAAACAGAGTAAACATGCGCTTGTTACTGTATTTAGCGGTTTAGTTTTCTGCTCTACTTTTAAATAAGGTCTGAAACTTTAGTTTCAAACTCTGGAAAGGCAAGCAGGAATAGGCGTAGGTCTACCCCTCTGCTTTCCCCATTTCAAACTGTCCTTCGTGCTAGAGCTAGCCTCTCTACTGAAGGGACTGTCCTCGTTGGTCTTCTAGCCACATTTCTGTGGGCAATGAAATGGGTTTCTGGTCATTTCACTTTGGGTTCTCGTGCACTAGGACAAGGCAGCAGTTAGGTGGCGGACATTGTGGGGTTGTCATTCTCTTTAAAAACTGCACATTGTAACTTTGGTCCAAAACTATGGACATGCTTGTTCTTGCACAAAAGGTGTTTGGCCTGGTAATGATTCATTCAAAGTCCATTTAAGCAGGTTGGCTGCCTGCTGTGGAATGTCTGACAGCTTTGTAACCATGCTGATTTTCTTTCTCTGATGGGGTAAAATGTCTTTCTCAGGCTGAAGCGCAAAAGGAGAAAGATGAGGCAGAGGTCTAAGTAGATGTCTTCTCTGTTGCTACTGAGGCTGCAAAGCAGAGCAAAGAAACGTCGGACCTTGGGACACAGACCTCCAGACACAGCTACTTCCTGGTGTTGCAGAAGTACTTTCCTACCGGTCTTGAAGAGTTTTCCATCTTAAGAATGAAGGTCTCATCCATATGGATGATAGCCCTGAGCTTTGACGTTCTGGACTGGTTCTGGTCTTTGTAGTTGAATGTAGCAGGTATACAATAAAGAGAACCTGGTTTGGTTGGGAATTCAGCATGTTTTTTCTTAATGTTGCATTTTAAATAGTTGATTTTAAAACAGAATCTCAATGTGATCTGTAGGCATGTTATCTAACTTGACTTTTAAAGCTACTTGACCTGCATCATTCAGCCCTCTTCTCGCTGGCTTTCTGGGCCCTTTCCCCATACACACAGTTGCATGGCCTGGCTGAGGAGAAGAATCCACTGAATCTAGAAATCACTTTTGCTGAAGATGTGACTGGGGAAAGTGTTCAGATGTCCAGGCCACAATGCAACACTGTTGTGAGTTGTATGTGTGTGTGATGCACAGTGCATGTGCACATATACCATGGTACATTTTTTTATGCAGGAGGTGTAGCCTTCAGAATTAACAGTGCTGGGTTCACACTGGTCCCTGAACAGTGACTTCCTAGTATAAAAGTGTTGGTTCTTCTACTGAGAGCATGGATAGAATGTCTGACAAGTGGCAGAGCATTACATTTCTGCATTGTCGGGCTTATCCACAAGTTACATTCCCCCGATGAAGTGGGTGGCACAAGATGTAGATGGTGTATTGAGATGTGGATGGTGTAACTGCTTGCATTAAGGGTAATCCCTTTCCCAGCAGTCTTGCATCTGAAGAAGTGAGGTTCTTACCCACAAAAGCTTATGCTCCCAATACTTGTTAGTCTTAAAGGTGCCACAGGACCCTCTCTTCCTTTCCCAAAAGGCTACCTGCCCTTTGATTGGAACTTCAAGGAAATGAACTCAAATGTATAGCACCCTTCACTGAAGACTTAAGAGCACTTTATCCTCTTTTCCAGGGGTTAATGCTGTAATCATGAATATGCTGAAAATATAAACGCTGAAACCTGGATGGTGGATAATCCTCTGGCACCCCCTCCTAGCTCAGCTAGTCATGATGGCTGGCACAGTCCACTGACCTAGCTTTGTAACAGAGGCCCTCTTTAGCTCAGGAGAGACCAGGTCCTTTTTCTTCTTGTGTCCCGAAGAGTTTAGCCTAGGCACAATGCCCAGCTGTGATGGAAGTGTGTGTGTGTGTGGGGGGGGGGCTTTCCCAGGGCTATGATTAAGATGCCCCCCATCAAGGGCAAGGCCAGGTGACCTCAAACTGTTCAGTGTCCCCCTAAGCTGGAACAGCTGTGCCACAGGCTAGGGGTTAAGGCCGCCATGTGGGTCGGGGCGGGGGGAGCTCTGGGGAGAGCTGGTTGCCTGCGTGGGCCCCAGGAGGGGGCAGTGGGGCAGGACCCTGTTGGGCGGGGGTCCCTCAGGGCGAGGGGCTGTGGCCCAGGTAGCCACGACAGCCCGTGTGGGTGCCATGGTGATGCTATTGGCTGGAGCCGACCTGGTGTTCCCTATGATGTCATCCACCTGTCATGCCCCGCCCACCGCCATCTAAGAGGGCGGGCTCTCCCCGCCGGAGTTAAAGCTACGGGGGCGCTACCCTAGGCAGCAGGGCTTTGTCGCTATGGTAACACGCGACGGGCGGCGCGCGCTGCAGGCCGGGAGGCCTCCGCTTCCGGCCGGCGGCCGGAAGGACCATAGAGTAGTTCCGCTGGAGGGCGGAAGGGGGCCGCTCTTTGTGGCGGCTGGAGGAGGACGCGGCCGGAGAGCGGGTGAGCGAGAGGCCGCCCCGAGCAGGGGCCCGGGCGGGTCTGGGTCCCACCAGCCCCCCGAGCCCCCTCGGGCTCCGCCTTCTCCCCTGAGCCCCCGGGCCGGTCCCCGGTCCCCGGCCCCCAGCCGCGGGGGGGGGGGGGGTACCCCTGATTCCCGCCCCCCC
>NC_048313.1:13401251-13410031 GCF_013100865.1 Trachemys scripta elegans
CGCCCTCGGGCCTGGCCAGGGTCTGCCCCGCCCCCCCCGCCCGGGGCGTGTCTGTGGCCCCCGAAACCCCCCCCCCGAACCCCGGCCCGGTCAGTGCGCTGGGGGCGCAGGACGCCTGGGTTCCCGGCCCGGCGCTCGCCGCTGACCCCGGCTCCTGGGGGGGGCGGGGGAGTCGTGTGGGTCGCACCGCCCTGGTGGCGCTCTCCCGAAGTGACTCTAGGGGGCGGATTTACTCTACCTGGCGGGGGGGTTAAAACGCAGAGGGCTTTTCCCACCCGCCCTGGTAAAGCGAGCTCGGGTTCCCCAGCGAGCCCAGTTAGCCACAATCACCATCTGGGGCACTTCCTTCAGGTTTTCATGAAGTAACTTTATGAATGGGCTCGGATGATACCATAGCGGGGGGCTGGGCTCTGACCCAGGAGGTCCCTTCCAGTCCTAGTCAAAAAGGCTGAGGGTTTATTAGCTTTCCCTCGCATGCCTTTGGATGGCCGCATAAGCAGCTTTTGCTCTCCTGCCTTGATTTACACGGTCAGCCAGGTAGAACGTTATTTATTATTTATGTTGTCGTAGCTCGGAGAGCCCTGATCCCAACCCCATTGCGCCATTTACTCTCTGCCTCTGGATGTAACCATATGTGATGACAGATTTCCCCTACCCTTCAGATGTCTACAATTCAGGATACAGAGTTCAGACAAGAGCTCTCACCTGCTGCGGTACCTCACGTGCTGTGAAGATACACACCTGGGTATCTGACACTAAGCTGTGTGGCAGCAAGGCGATTCCACATACCCTGCTGGGCTGGTGTGAGTTAAAATAAAAGTAGCTGCTAGCTTGATTTAAGAGCATAAGAACAGCCAGACTGTGTCAGACCAAAGGTCCAGCTAGCCCAGTATCCTCTCTTCTAACAGCGGCCAGGGCCGGGGCCCCAGAGGGGATGAACAGAGCAGGGAATCATCAAGTGATCCATCCCATCACCCATTCCCAGCTTCTGGCAAACAGAGCGTAGGGACACCATCCCTGCCCAGCCTGGCTAATAGCCGTTGATGGACCTGTCCTCCGTGAATTTAGGTAGTTCTTTTTTGAACCCTGTTATAGTCTTGGCCTTCACAACATCCTCTGGCAAGGAGTTCCACAGGTTGAGTGTGCGTTGTGTTATGAGAAAGAGTAAAGAACACTTCCTTATTTACTTTCTCCACACCAGTCATGATTTTATAGACCTCTATCATATCCCCCCTTAGTCGTCTCTTTTCCAAGCTGAAAAGTCCCAGTCTGATTAATCTCTCCTCGTATGGCAGCCATTCCATACCCCTAATCATTTTTGTTGCCCTTTTCTGAACCTTTTCCAATTCCAATATATCTTTTTTTTGAGATGGGGTGACCACATCTGCATGCAGTATTCAAGGTGTGGGGATACCATGGATTTATATAGAGGAAATACAATATTTTCTGTCTTCTTATCTATCCCTTTCTTGATGATTCCCAACATTCTGTTAGATTTTTTGACTGCCGCTGCACATTGAGTGGATGGTTTCAGAGAACTATCCACAGTGACTCCAAGATCTCTTTCTTGAGTGGCAACAGCTAATTTAGAGCCCATCATTTTATATGTCTAGTTGGGATTATGATTTGGGCCCTAATCCTGTCTAACGCCAGATAGAGAGCTGTGAAATTGGCCCCATCCGCCTTGGACTTGACTAATAGAAAATCGGCGACTACTAGCTTGTTTTGATTATTTTTTAATTTCATTAGGACTTGGATTTCAAATCAAGTCAGCTCCTCTAGCTGTGATCCGGCCTGGGGTGACGTTGAAGATTTTGGATCTTACAGGTAACGCTGAGCCTTTTTGAACAGGCCGTCTCTGTTGAAGGGCCTGGTGGGGTCAAAAGGCAGTCGGCTGTTAAATGCATTGGGACCCCTAGAGTTGTGGGTGTTGGTTTGTAGCGGAAGGAGTCTGAGCCTCTTGGTTTCTATGCAGTGGCTGGTTCTCAGTCCAGGCAAAGTTCGGAGTGTCGAGCTGGCTCCTGTGCTGTAACCAGTTTCACAAGGTCTGTGCAAAAAACCAGTTGATGGCTTCTCTCCAAGTTGAGGGGTTCTGATTGTTTGGGGGGCTGGGGCCTGTATCTCAGGAACCCCTTGGTCAAATGGCTTCAAATGTGGCTCGCTAACCCTACCCACTATCCCCATGAGGCACAGCACATTTCAAGAGCCTGGGTAGCCATGCGACTTTTGCTGCACTAAGAGTCCAATGTTCTCCTGAAAGCTGGTCCTAACCTGAACCACGGCAGAGGCCGGCACCTTGCTGTAATGCCTCAGGGCAGATATTTCCCTGCCAGCTACAGCAGAACAGTTCCTCTGTTTCAGTGAGGATCCCCCACTTCCCCCCTGTCCGATTTGTTTTCTCACTCCCAACCTCCTCTCCTTTTTTTGCAGTTGCTCGAGCTCCCTCCACCAGGAGGGGAGGGCGTGGGTGGAAAAATGCCCGACCGCGACAACTACAACAATGGCAGTAGCAGCGACGAGGCGGGCGCCAACTCCGACGACATCTGCCGCGACTTCCTGCGCAACGTCTGCAAGCGCGGCAAGCGCTGCCGCTTCCGGCACCCCGACATCAGCGAGGTCACCAACCTGGGCGTGCGCAAGAACGAATTCATCTTCTGCCACGACTTCCAGAACAAGGAGTGCGTGCGCCTCAACTGCCGCTTCATCCACGGCACCAAGGAGGACGAGGACTATTACAAGAAGACGGGGGAGCTGCCCCTGCGCCTGCGCCAGAAGGTGGCGGCTGGGCTGGGCCTGTCCCCGGCGGACCTGCCGAACAGCAAGGAGGAGGTGCCGATATGCAGGGACTTCCTGAAGGGCGACTGCCAGCGGGGAGCCAAGTGCAAGTTCCAGCACTTGCAGCGGGAGTACGAGTACGACGCCCGGGTCATCGCAGCCCGGGACCCCGGCATCGCCACCACCGTGCGCCGCTACGACCCCTACGACGTCATGTACGACCCCGACCGCTACGACGACCACGACCCGGTGCTGAAGCGCAGGCGGGTGGACGGGCTGCACTTCGAAACCTACGAGTACAGCTTCACCAGCCCGCGCACGGTGGAGTACCGGCTCCTGGAGGAGGAGAACATCATGCTGCGCAAGCGTGTGGAGGACCTCAAGAAGCAGGTCAACAACCTGCTGGCGACCAACGAGGTGCTGCTGGAGCAGAATGCCCAGTTCCGGAACCAGGCCAAAGTCATGACTCTCAGCTCCACCGCCACGGCCACTGAGCAGACCCTGGCCCCGACAGTGGGCACTGTCACCAATTATAACCACAGCATCGCCCAGACCCACACCACGCTCAGCAGCCAGGCCCTTCAGCCACGGCCCGTCACCCAACAGGATTTGGTGGCTCCGGCCGGAGCGCAGGCAGCGCCCCCCACCAACGCAGCGCCCCCCATGAACCCCGAAATCACCCCGCTCTCGGCTGCTCTGGCTCAGACCATCGCCCAGGGCATGGCTCCTCCGGTCTCCATGGCGCCCGTGGCGGTGTCGGTGGCGCCTGTGGCAGTTTCAATGGCACAGCCGCTGGGAGGTATCACCATGAGCCACGCCACCACGCCCATGGTGACGTACCCCATCGCGTCGCAGAGCATGAGGATAACAGCCATGCCACACTAACCGCCCACAAAGGGCCCCACGTACCGCCATGGGTCCGGGCTGTTCGGAGCTGCCCCCGGCAGGCGGAAGGGCTCCATTCTTTGGGGAGACTGGAACCGAGAAGGGAGAGAATTGAACGGAAACCCTTGGAAACCTCTCTCCCTTGCGGGAGAGGCCTTTTAGGGGATGGGCTTTCCACCCTGCAGGCAAGTGACCTGGATTTCCCTTAACCCCTAGCAACACACGTGGTCTTCCACAAGGCAGCAGAATTCAGGGATGAAGGGCTTTAATGCCACATGATTCGAAGGGTACAGTAACCTCCGAGCCTTTGCCCGTCACTTGTATCTTTGCCCAAATACCTGCCCCTCCATAGCCCTGCGAGTTCAGGAACTCAGTCTATCGCCCGGCTATGGCAGTATCATTTCACTGACAGGACACACCTGACTGGAGGCTGTAGGGTGGGAGCTTGGGTCCCCTGACTTGCTGCTCTCTAGTAGGGATTCTGCCTGAGCCCAGGGAAGCCCGGGAGTATCAGGGAAGCGAGATCCTGGGGACAGCGCCTCCCCCAGAGCTGGCAGAAAGGCTGGGTCTGTCTGGCAGCCTCTCCTAGGGGGAATGGCCCTGGGGCAGCTTTGCCTGGTGATGAAATGGTTAAATCCCAAATAGGATTTGGGCTTGTGTGTAAACTCAGCCCTGTTGCTTTAAAAGGGGGCAACACAATCTAGACTCTAGGAAACCGTCTTTACGGTGGCCTTGAGAGCATCCCTGTTCCAGTCACCCCCCAGGGAGAGGGTGGCACATTCCTAGGACCATCTGAATCCCGGAGGGGGGTGTTCACCAATTCCAGCAGACGTTGTTGCTGAATTGCTCATAAACCCCAGGGTTGGAAATAAACCCAGCCGCAGGCGTGGGGCGCTAGTTAAAACGTGATAGCGTCTGACCCCGCTTCGCCTCGCAGCTCATGGGGTGGGGATTGCCTTCTGCTGGAGGTCGTGGGTTGAAATAAACTCCTCTCTGTTGCTTTATGAATTGGCAGGGCTCCTCCGGTCACCTCCCGCGGCAGAGCAGCTCGCTGAAAGGAGACCAGAGTTGGGCAGCGATCCTGCCAGGTCCCTGAGCACCCTCCAGAGTGCTCAGACCCGCTCATCAGTTCCCTCTGGAGCTGTTGGCACTTGCAAATGTGAGCAAATCCACCCGTGCCCTGAGCACCCCTCACGCCCTTCGCCAGCCACTTCCGTGCCTGAGCCTCCCCACCCCTAGACTTCCATCTGCCTCTTACGGCCACTTTCTCTGTTCCCCCATTCACACGTCCTCAAAGCAACCTGGTTCAAAGAGACCCCTCCCTCCTATGCTGTGTTTTTGTTTCTAAAACCGAAGCTCACCAGGGGTCTAGAGTAGGTTTTGCGTAGTTCTGTCTGGGTTTGAGAACTTAAAGAGGAGGAGAATGCTTTACAGCCGGAGCTCTTTCTACGAGCGCTGAACTTTGTAAGTCTAGCGGTTTAGTTCTGTGACTGCAGTGTAAAGTTTTCAGCTATTAAAGGAGAACGTACAGCCCCCGACGGATATATTCTGGTGTTGACACTCGCTCTTTAAAGCGCTGGTTAGCCCCCTGATGGAACGTTTGCCTTTCATCTGAGCATATCCAAGCACTTTACGGCGGGCTGGGATGTCTGTAAACCCCACTGAGATGTCGGTAAGGGCTACGTGGGCACCACTGAAATGCAGCCACCTCTGGGGTGAAATGTATCAGTGCTCCACTGGGGATGTGCTGGGGCATCTTTAGTAGCTGAACGAAAGCAGGAGCTCTGCTTTACGTGGTAGCACCATGTTGGTGCATCGGTTCCTTGCGGAGTCAGGAGCGCGCCCCCTACTGGATTGCTCCAGTCCCTTTTCGCAGCTTGCGTGGAGTCTCCCATCCCAGGGCTGAGTCTCCCATGACCACGGCTCCTCTTAGCCTGCGATGGGCGCTGACCGGTCGCAGTGTGGAACGGTATCCTGGCTGGCCTGTCACCCCTGCACGTGGGAGAGCCTCTCTGATCTAGGCGCCGAGAAACCAACATTTTCCAATTTTGTCTGTGCAGTGTGCTGCATCTTCGCTATTTGAAGACCCTTTCCCACGGGCTCTAGGATTTGGTTTCAGCAAGCGGGGAAAGCTTGTAGGAAGATTGGGTCAAGTGACTGAGCCGGCGGGGAACCCTGATAGTTGTTCTACCATGTGCGGGGCGCTGAGATCGGCATGTAGCAGCTGCCTCCCTGCCCAGGTAGGTAGAGCAGGGCCCGGGGAGTCATGGCTACTGCTGTCCTCAACTTCGCTCCCCTTCAGGGCTGGCTGTTACCCCCCCAGTGACTTGGTGAAAGCTTCCCAGAGCGACTCCCGCTCTCCACAGGGACAGCCCTAGCACCCTCGGGGGCTCCTCCAGAGAGGTGCAGTGGGTAGAGTCGGTGCTTGGTTGGGGGGGATTGTTTGTGCCTGGAAGTGATGGCACTTCGCGCTCTGTTCCAGCAGCACTGACCTCGTACACGGACAGCCTTTGCTTCAATGGGCTTGAAAAGGGGCTCTCCAGGGGCCAGACTACAGGTGATAGCTAGTCTGCAGCCCGCCCCTCCCCCCCCCCCCGGCTGCTGCAAAGGGCCCACGGTTACAATTTCCTTTTGCCCCAGCTCTGCATTGTTACCCCCCCGGGTTAGATCGTTGGTTCAGACCACTGCTGTAGCAGGGAGACTCCATCTGGTCTCGCTTTGTGCTGCAGCCAGGGGGTGAGGGATTAAAGCCCTGGCTCATTCCTTGTTTACACGGAGGCAGCTCCTTGGAGCTTCAGAGCCATTCAGTGCGCTGCGCTCCTGCAGTCATCGCCCGCCAGGGCCTCTCGCAGGCTAGGCACTAGGTGAATAAAGTCCAAGACCAGAGCAAACCATGGAGGTTATCTAGTCTGACCCCCCCGGTAACAGAGGCCAGAGAACTCACCCAAACTACTTCCTAGAGCAGAGCTAGAAAACCATCCAATCTTGCTTTAGACATTGCCACGTCCGGAGGATCTCTCAGGACCCTGGGTGAATTGTTCCGATGGTTAATTACCCTCCCAGTTACAAATTTACACTTGATTTCCAGTCTGAATGTGTCTAGCGTCAGCTCCCAGCTGTTGGATTGTGTTATTCCTTTGTCTGCTAGACCGAAGAGCCCGTTACCAAATATAGGAACTTAGACTCAGCAAGTCCCCTCTTAACCCGCTCTGTGCTCAGTGAAATAGATCCGAGGAGCTCAGTCTGTCTGTCTATGTAACTGAAAGCACTGGAGCGATGCTCCCCCCTTGGAAATGGGCTCCCTTAGGGCTGGTTTGATGCAGGTGGGAGCTCAGAGACTGGTGAGGGTTGTTCACTTCGGTGGTGTTTGCGAGCTGCTTGTCTGACTTTCCCCCAGTGGTGGGGTTTCCAGCTGGCAGCCTGGTTCCCTGCACACTTTGTTCCTTGCCACACCTGCCTGGAGCGTACAGGGACAAGACACCCTCTCAGCCAGGGCAGCTCCCTGCTAGAATCAGCCGGGCATGGCGGAGGTATGCAAAAGGCGTCTTGGCTGGACGCTGCTCTTTGCAGATGGGTGGTTGTGAGAGTAACGTGTACGTAGAGAGAGCCCCGTTCTGCCCCAAAGCTTCCAGTAAACTACACGCCCTTTGCCGCTGAAAGGCAGCCAACGCAAGGCGCCAGTCACCCTGAGAGGCTGTACCTGGGGGCCTGGAAGATCTGTGTAATTGACTGTGTAACCTTCCCCACTGCCACCCCCCATCAGTTTATGTCACCTGACGGGCTCATTGCATCTGCCTGAGCTTCCAACTTGTGGTTCCAGGAAGTCTAAGCATTGGAGTCCCTGTCTTTAGGCCTTTAAACCATTGCCCCTGGCGATGCATCCCTGCCTATACGCTGGAAGAGCGCGTGCTCACTTCACGCTCAGGTTCTGGGTTGCTCTGGAAATAAGTGAGGCTGTGGTAGGGTCTTATCTGTAATAGCACGGGGAGCAAAAGCCCCTGCCTTCCCCCACTGCCATCTGCTCTGATGCGCCAGCCCCAGCCTTTGTTTCTACGGCACTGCTGCAGGCAGTTGGCACCAGGCCTACCCTAGCGTGGGGGTTATTTATGTTCCAGCAGCTGGATTGGAAGCCTGGTAAGCTATCGCCAAGGCCCAAGGGATGAACTTTCAGCTGCCATGGTGTATTCAATCAATCAGAGACGGCTTTAAACCCACGGGGTTTTGTTTAACCGGGAAGGCTCTAGGCCAGCGATGCACACACGTAACTGCAACAGCAATTATCCTGTTGGCAGAAGAGACGCTTAGAGCTCTCAGCAACGAGTAATATTCAGCGTGAGCCAGACAGCAGCGGACGTGTCTAGCTCTTTATGAAACACCTTGGAAAGCACGGCCATTCAGATCGAGGGCACGGAGATGGCGTCATTCTGTCCTAGCGCTGTAGGGTGGCTTAGATGGAAGCTTTGTAAAGAAAGTCTGCTCTATCTTTGCCACCTGGCACTGTAGCAGTTAAAACGAGGGATTGGAAAGCAGGACACCTGGGTTCTGTTTCCCAACTTTAGGGAGTGCTGCCAAGTGGTTAGAGCCAGGGGTGGGGAGCTAGGACTGCTGCGTTCTACTCCTGGACCAGTATTTGGCAAGCTGTGTGACTTTAGAGAAGCAGAGGGTGGAAAAGCCCAAATCACCAGACTGGGGTGTGACGAATGGGGACTGTTCTTACTGTGGTCTGTGAATGCTGACAGGGGAGTGTGGCTAGGATAGTCTGCATTGGGGGATGAGAGACTGACCGATGGAGAATACCTGGGCATGTATCATGAGAACCCAGGAAGGGGTCAGAGGCCAGGTGACACCTTTGCCGGGAAACTAACAAAGGCTGGGGAGAGAGTTCAGAGCTGGCTGGTGACATGGCTGGGAGGCAGATGGGGCTCTGACCTCCCAAGGGGGCTAGGGTGCCCTGGGACCCCAAGATGGACCTAACTGAGGGGGTCCTGTTGTCCGTGCCTGCAAGACCTGTCTTGGACTGTGTTCCTGTCGTCTAAATAAACCTTCTGCTTTACTGGCTGGCTGAGAGTCATGGTGAATCGCAGGAAGCCGGGGGTGCAGGGCCTTGTGTCCCCCCACAC
>NC_048313.1:13444949-13488021 GCF_013100865.1 Trachemys scripta elegans
ACCCAACCGCGCCCCCTGCGGGCGGAGCCCGGGGCGGGTGAACCTGCCCCCCCCCCACAGCCAGGGCCCCGCCCTGCGCCCCACAGCGCCCCCTGCTGGCAGAGACTGGGGCTAGTGAAACTGCCCTCCCACAGCCAGGGCCCCCTCCCTGCGCCCCACAGCGCCCCCTGCTGGCCGAGGCCGGGGCGGGAGCCGACTCAGCCCTCACCTTATATTGAGCAAAACTCACAGGCCCTTTCACCGCAACCGAGGCAGCTTCCTCTTTGCACCCCGGTTTCAGGTCCTGTAAGGCCCGCCCCGCCCCCTGCCTCCAACTGAGCTCAGCCCCCAGGGCTCCCTGCCCCCCAACTCCATGGGAGACAGATGCAAAGGGGGGGGGCTCTCAGCAGTCCCCCCTCGCCCCAGGCAGGTATAAATTCAGGCCAGTTGGCTGCTGCTTTCTCTCCCCCCCCACCACAACAAAATGTCTGCCAGCCCCACAGAGCCTGAGGTCAGACCGGTGAGGACCAAGGCTCCCCAGCGAGGCGTTTAGTGGCGTCGGGCTGGAGGGGCCCCCGGGGGCCGAGCTTGGCCCCTGCAGCAGAGAGCTGGGGGGTGATACCCCACTGCACCCCCAGGCTTGTCGGCACGGTAACAGACTTTGTGCAGCTCCCCCCAATCTCCGTTAATGTCCCTGTTTCTGTCACTTCCTCTTTGCAGATTGAGTTTAGCAAGGACCAGCTGGAGGGTAAGTTGATGGGCCGCGTGTCTGTGTAGCTGGGGGGCGAGGGGGGCGTCGCTCTTCCGCCAGCCTTCACCCAGCGCTGGCCCCGCTAAATCCAGCTCCTTTCCCCACTTACGCGGTTCCTGCCTTGGGCCTCTGTCCCCAAGAAGCGCTTGTCAGTTCCTAACCCATCCCCGGGGGGCAGAAACCCTGGTTAGGTGGCATCTTCCATTACCCAGCCTGCCATGGGGCATGGCTGGGCCCCCAACCTCTGCCCAGGGGGATCTCTCAATGTGGAGGTCTAGGGTTAAGATACAAGCACCTGGCTGGCAGCTCCTGGTCTCTGAACAAGCCGGGCTCCTCCTGAAACTCATCCCAACACGATTCCGGCAGGCAGGCGGAGGAGCCGGGATTAGAACTCCAGGCCTCTAGCTCCAAAACCACCGTCCTGGCCAGGTGAGCTAAAGGATCTACCCCTCAACCTGCAGCAGTAGCAGGTCTCTGCCACTTGTGGGCGCCTGTCGCATACAAACCAAGGCAGCAGGTTTTGGTGCCCTCATGTGGTTAAGAGAGATCCCACCGCGACTCCGGGCGAGGTGTTAACCCCCATGTCCAGCGTCACAATTGTGCATTAATTCAGCTAACGCCCCCACGGTTTCAATCCAACGCAGGCATGGGTGCGTCACTTCCTGTCCTAAACCATCCTGTGGTGTTGCTAAGCAACTGCCAGGTTCCACCCCAGAGGTGGCTGCATTTCAGTGGTGCGTGAGCTGAATCGGCAGCGGCCAGGTTGCACCCCAGAGGTGGCTGTGTCTCAGCGATGCGCCCTGTGTGTAATCTCAGATTTCGATGGGATCTGGGGGCGATACAAGCGTGAGCAGCACGTCACGCCCAGGCGGGATGCTGCCCCTTGGGACAGGGATGGGGGTCTCTGGAGCTCTGTCTCTGGTTCCTGCTGGGGTTGGTGATCTCTGGGCTTTGCTGGACGCTGGCAGGAAGGGCGGTCCGGACCGGGCTGGGCCCCCCTCCCTGGCATGAAGCAGGTGGGTTAGACTTGCAGAGGATGTCCGGTTCCAGCCCCTCTGACCTGCTCTGCTCCCCGCCCCAGATTACAAGGAGGCTTTCCAGCTCTTCGACCGGGTCGGGGACGGCAAGATTCAGCTAAGCCAGTGCGGGGATGTGCTGCGGGCCCTGGGCCAGAACCCCACCAACGCCGAGGTCATGAAGGTGCTGGGCCACCCCAAGCCCGATGGTGAGCGAGCGGCCTCAGCAGCTGTGGGACCGGGGTGGAGGGTGGGATGTGGCTCGGGCGCTAACAGCCTGTGGCCAAAGCCCCAGCTGCTGGAGTCACGTGACATCGCAGCCCCAGCTTGCACTGTGAAAAGGGAAGAATCTGGAATCCAGTGGAACGGCGTCTGCCTGAGTCTGCAGAGAGCCTGAAACAGTTGCTCCAAAGGGAGAAAGGAATTGCCCCACGCGTCTCGGAGGGGTGTTACTTCCAGCCCCCCCTGCTGTGGGGGGTCTACCACCAGCCCCACCCTAGCTGTGGATTGTTTGTGTGGTGGGAGTGGGTCTGGACCCCTAGCCTTTCAGAGACCCCCTTACTGGGGTTAGCAATGGGGGTCCTCCTTTGGGATTTGGTTGGGCTATGTGATGGGGGGGCATCAGGGGCCCCATGCGGTGCCAGGGGGGCCAGACTGCCCTCCTCCAGCCACATGGGGGGGCTGCATGGCGGGGCCCCGGGGGTTCGGCCTGGCCTCAGTTTCCCCCTCCCGCGGCAGAGCTGAACTCCAGGCGGGTGGAGTTCGAGCAGTTCCTGCCCATGCTGCAGACCATCGCCAAGAACAAGGACCAGGGCACCTTCGAGGACTATGTGGAGGGGCTGCGGGTCTTCGACAAGGAGGGGAACGGCACCGTCATGGGGGCCGAGCTGCGTCATGTGCTCTCCACGCTGGGTGAGCACTGCCTGCCGCTGGCAGAGGGCCCCCCCCCCACAGGGCAGCCCCCGAGACAGGGGCCCCCGAGGCTGGCGAGGCTCAGCAAGTCTGGGGCAGGGGCCCACGGGTACGGTGCCAGGTGAGGGGTGCCCCACCCCGGTGTCCTGCCCGGCGCCAAGCACGGGCTGTGCTGAGGGTCAGCGTCCCTGCTGGGCTGGGCAAGGCCTGTGGGCAGGGACGGGGCAGGGGGCAGCTTGCCCTGCGGCTACCCAGGCTGGGCCCTTTCGGGGGTGGGCATGGCTGTCGGTCGGGCACTGGGCAGGGCCCCCCCGGGGTGGGGTCCCCCCAGGGGCAGGCACTGGGGGGGCAGGACAGGGTCCGTCAGGGCTGTCGGTCTGGCACTGGGTGGGGGGGCAGGGCCCCCCAGAGTGAGCACCAGGCTGGGGGGAGGGAATGGAATCCCCCGGGGCTGTCGGTCTGGTACCGGGCAAGGACAGCCCCCCCCCCAGGCTGTTGGACCGGCACCAGGCAGCGTCAGGCGGGCACCGGGCAGAAACAGGGCCCCCTGGGGATGTTGGTCTGGCACTGGATGGGGGGGCAGGGCTCCCCAGAGTGATCAGGGGGGAAACAGGGCCCCCCCAGGGCTGTGGGTCTGGCACCCAGCATGGACAGGGACAGGGCCCTCCGGGCTGTTGGGTGGGCACCAGGCCGGGGGGGAACATCTCCCCAGCACTAATGCGCTGCCCCCTCCGGCCGCAGGCGAGAAGCTGACGGAGGAGGAGGTGGACGCCCTCCTGTCCGGGCACGAGGACTCCAACGGCTGCATCAACTACGAAGGTGAGAGCCCGAAGTCGGGGACCCTCCAGCTGCAGGGCCGGGAAAGGGGGGGGCGAGGTTCCCAAGGGAGGGGCCATCCAGGTGCCTCTGGGGGCCCAGTTCCACTGCCTAAAGCCTCTCTCCTCCCCCCACAGCCTTCGTCAAGCACATCCTGTCTGGCTGAGCGGGTGCCGTCGGGTAGGTGCCCCCCCGGGGCCTTTACTTTTCGGACTCTGTTTTGGGAGGTGGCCGCTCCTTTCTCCCCTTGGACCCGGGTGGACCATCTCTGTGCCCGGCGGATAATCTCTAACGTGTGTGTGTCAAATCCCTCTGCCCTGGAAGAGGCTTGTGTTTTCAGGGTGCTGCTACCACCCCCTAGCACCTCCCAGCAGCCGACCTCTGACGGCAGGAGCCTGAGCCCCGTTCTGCAGAGGGGGAAACTGAGGCACGGGGACTTGCTCCGCTGCCAGCTGAGGTCCAATGCCATCAGACGGGCACAAGTCATTCACCTTCTCCCCCCGCTCCTCTCTGCAGCGCCGCATCCCTCACGGGGAACCAAGCCCGTCCCAGCCCGAGCGAACCAAACGCCTGTTGGGGGGCCCTGGGGGCTCTGACCAGGGGACCGGCGTGGACGGGCCCCATGCAAACGGGGCAGCGTGGCTTTGCTTTCATCACTCGGGAAGGGCATCAGAACGCCTGGGCCCTACGCCCAGCTCTGCCCTGGCCTCAGGCAAGGCCTTCCCTGTGCCTCGGTTTCCCCACCCGTGAATATATTCGCCTTGCAGGGCTGCTGAGAGCTCTAACTCCCCGAAACCATCCCGACTCCAAGCGCCTCTGCTAGGCCAGCGTCGTGGGGGCACAGCCGGTGGTGCCCTGAGTCACACCCGCCGGCCCAGCCGTGCCGGGAGCGCGATTCCCTCCAGCCTCTGCTCCAGGGGACGGAGATTCAGAACAAACCTGAGCTCCAGGCCTGGAACCTTCTCCCCCCCCCATGGGATCCCAGCTCCCCAGCCTGGACCCTGCCTCCAAAGGCCACGCAGCATTTCACTGTCCTCTCTTCTCTCCCCAGGCCGGGCAGGATGTGCCGAAGCAACTGATGCCTCCTCAGCCCATTGCTCTATGGGGGGGGCCTGTTCCCTGACCCCTTTATCTCTCTCTCTAACCTGCCCCCCACCACCCAGCGGCTGCTGCGAAGGACTTCTACCACTGCCCAAGGAGAGCCCAAGACCTCAGGACACCAGCGGCTGGGGATCCAGCCAGGGGGGGATGCAGGCTCCCCTGAGAGCAGTGGCCCAGCCCGGGGGTGCCCACCCAGCCGAGCCGCGGTCCCGATCCTGGGCGGGAAGGGACCCGATCCTCCTTGCGTTTGGACAATAAAAGCCCTTTGTTTGCAGAACCTTCTGGCCCCTTGGATCTTGGCCACAGGGGCCGTGTCAGCATCCCTGGCTCTTTCTCGAGACCCTGGGCACCGGGGGACAGGGGCTGGGCTTGGGTTGCGAGTGCTGCATCCGCTTTCACTGAGGGACTGGGAGGTGGAAGAGCCAAGCACAGGCTGGAAAAGGCCCAGGGGCTGGCCCTGCAGGGCCCCGGGGGTGTCCTTGCGCCCGGCCCAATGCAGAAAGCAAGAGTTGGGAAATCAACTTCCCCCCTCGAAGGCTCAGCTACGGGGCAGGACGGAGGCAGGAGCCACCCGCGCCAGCCAAGGCGTGAATTGCAAGCGTGACAATTTATAGCAGGCGTTATGCCATGGCAGGGTACGGTCACGCTGGGTGCTGGCAGAACGCGCTGGGTAGACAAGCTGCTCTCGGGTGCCCAGAGCCAGGGCATGGCAGGAGGGCCCTGGAGGATTTCAGGGAATACAGCTGCCATTTCCTGTTTGTTAGGGGGTGAAAGGTTGGGACTGGCGCAGCGGGGATCTGCCCCAGCAGCCAACCCGCCTGCCCCGTGCCCCGCAGCGCCCCCTGCTGGGGGTGAGAATTCCTACCCATCTCGGGCTGTTTCCCCGCACTCAGACTTCACTGGGCCTTCGCGGCCTGGCGCGGTGGGGCAGGTTTCCGGCGGGCGGCAGAGAACTCCAGACGCAGCACAGGGCCCCGGAGAGCAGCTGGCTGTGGGGTGGTACTTGGGCCGAGGGGCCCATAGCTCAAGAGGGGAGTAAATCAAGGTGACCCGACCCAGTCCTGGCGTGGGATCCCGCCCTCACCTGTCCGGCTGGGTTAATTCTCAGGGGGCCGGGAGGGAGGTTTGTGCCCCCAGCATCGTCTCGCTGCTCAGCAGGTGGGTGGGGTGGGGGGAGACAGGCTGGCCCAGGCACCCCGGGCGTTACTGATGCCGTGTTTGCAGCGTGGGGGCTCCTGGCTCTTCCTCCATGTCACCCGCTTTATAGATGTGGAGACGAGGCCGGTGGGACAGGGACGGTGTCAACTGCAGGTGTGGGGGGGTGTCACCCACTGAGACATGAGAGCCTGCGGGGTTCGCAATCTCCGGCTGGGAGAACGAGCGCTGTTAAAATGCCCAGGAACGCACTGCCCGTTCCCAGCCCCTGCAGACAGGTTCTCAGTCTGTGGAATGAAACCCTCCCCATGCACCCCAACCCCCGCTGGGACCCCCCTGCTCCCCATGCGCCCCCAACCCCCGCTGGGACACCCCCCTGCTCCCCATGCGCCCCCAACCCCCGCTGGGACCCCCCTGCTCCCCATGTGCCCCCCCGGCCCCATCTCCATGACTATCTATAGGCAAAGCCGGGCTGGCTGCGAGCGACTCAGCCCCGCCCCTTCGCGGGACCCTCATGAATAACGCATCATCTAATTAGCATAACGAGTGACGCAGCCAATGGCGCCCGGATGCCGGGGCGGTGACGTCAGAGCCAGTAGAAAGGGGCTGGCGGAGGCGAGTCCGCGCAGGGGCCATTGCAGGGACCGAGCGGCTGCAGCCATGGTGGGGCGAGCTCCGGGGGGGGGGCTGGAAAGGGGGCGAGCTCGGGGCGGTGCACGGGGCTGGGGCGAGCTCCGGGCGGGCGGGGGAGGGCTGGAAAGGGGGGGTGCACGGGGCCGGTGCCTGGGGGCGAGCTCGGGGCGGTGCACGGGGCTGGAGGGGGGCACGGGTAGGTTCCAGCCGCCCGAAGCCAGGGACATTCCCGGGGCCTGACTCCAAGCCCCCCGAGAGGGAGCCTGGTGACAGCGCTTGTGGGGGTGCGGAGCTCGCGGGGAAGGGGGGGCCGGGCAGCCCCGCTGACGGCGCCCCCTCACCCCTGTGCTTGCCTTGCAGTGCGATTTCTCCGAGGATCAGACGGCCGGTAAGTGCCCGCCCCCCCCCTTGCGCGACCTCCGCCCTTGCGCGCTATTTTCATTTCGGGGGCGAATCCCTTGCGCGTCCCGCCGCCGCGGATGCACTTACCGCTTCTCTCCCTCCCTTGTTGACCTTCCTCCTCCTCTGTCCCTAGCCTCCACTCTCCTCCTGTAGCCTCTTTCTAGCCGGCCGGTAAGTGGGGCGGGGCCTGTGTTTGCTCCCCCCTCCCCCCCCCAGTAACACCGGGCCCCTCGCTTCTGGGGCGCGGGGGTGGGGGGAATCTCTCCGGGCTACCTTCGGCTCTTGCTGCTGTGGGGTCCCTGGGCCCCCCTCTAATCCGTGTCTGGGGGGGTGACTCACCCCCCCCTCCCCCCGCGCATGGCTCACTTTGGAGCAGTTCCGGCGGGACCCGCCTAGCCCGCGAGCCTCCCTGCCGCGTTCCCCCAGCCAGGCCGGATGGGGGGGGTAGGGCTGGTTTTAGGGGCGCTGCGCGGCCCCCCTCGCTTGTGGGTTGGGGGGGCGGGGTGTGGCAGGCTGCGGGCGGGGTGTGATTGCACAGGGGAAAATGGCTGCAGAGCTCCGCGCTCTGCGCAAGTTGTGGCAAACTCCTAGCTGAGCCTGCTCCCGCCCTGGGTGCCCCCCTAGCCCCCGCCGCTTGGGGGGGCGCACCCCCGGAGGGGGGGGGGGGGCTGCCCCACGGGTCGCGGCTGGAATGTTGTGTGTTGGAGACGCAGCGCAATCCCTGCGCGCTGCCTTGCGCTGACTTCCTTATATGGGCACAAAACCCCGGCTGAGCACAGGCTGCGCCTCCCTGCGCGGGGAGCGGCGGGCGGGGGGGCGGGCAGCCGTTCCTGGCAGGGCTCGGCCAGCCCGGGAGTGGGGGGAATGTGGGTCTCTGCGAACCCACCGGCCAGACCCTCGCTGGGTCCCTTTGCAAACAGCAGTTTGCTTTAGCTAAAGCAGGAAGTGAGCCCGGACTCCTGGGTTCTTTCCCTGGCTCTGGGAGGGGAGTGGGTTATGCCTCTGTTCCATTCCCATTTCTGCAGCTGGCTCTGGGCCCGGGTTCTCCTGTCACCTCTGTAAACCCTGCCTTGCTCCCATGAGGCCGGCGGTGGCTGTAACGCCTGTGGAGGGGCTGGGACAGAGGTGTCCCTACGGCTGCTGCCCCTGGTCAAGTCCCTGATACGAAGCCCACCGGGGCTGGCCCGTGGGGCCTTGCAGTGAGCCGATCCCTGGCCAGGGTGAAGCCGGCCCTGGGACTGAGAGGCTAGCCGGGGTGGATCCGTCCCCCCGGCTCAGCCGCACGCCTGTGGGTTTTGCCCCGAGATGGGGCTGGTGCAGAGAGACCAAGCGACTCGTCCCTGTGAATGTGGGGCCGAGCCGGGAATCGGAGCCGTATCCCTGAGGCCAGGGGGCTGCGGCAGGCAGGAGACCGGACGTCTGGGGCCCGATCCAGTGCGGGGAATCCTGGCCGACGCTGTTGGGAGCCCCGATGGGGGGATTATTGGGGGCTCTTGTCTCTTATTGTGCTGAAGCGTCTGCTTTCCTATGGGCCCCCAGCTGCCCCAAGACCCCCCCCCCCCAGTGCAGGGGGCTTGAACCTGGGGGGGGCTTGGGCTGAGCCTGCTGCCCCTGGTGTGTGCTCATGGGGGTGTAGTTTGGCTGGAGCCGGCTGGGTACCAGGCAGATCAGGGCTGGCCAAGGGGGGTTTGTTGTTTGAGGGGTGCAGGACCCCCGCAGGTGGGATCAGCACCTGGAGCCACAGTGACACCCTCCCCCTCTCCCCCCCCCAGAGTTCAAGGAGGCTTTCCAGCTCTTCGACCGAACCGGGGATGGCAAGATCTTGTACAGCCAATGCGGGGACGTGATGAGGGCCCTGGGCCAGAACCCCACCAACGCCGAGGTCATGAAGGTGCTGGGGAACCCCAAGAGCGATGGTGAGCGACGGGGGGCAAACGGGCTGTGGGCCTCACCTGTCTCCCGCATCCCTGAGCTTTCGGCGGGTGGGAACGGGCCGTCTTTTCCCCGCCCCATTGGCTGGAGGGAGCCTATGGCACAATGGGGCTCAGACTGGCTTAAACTCGGGGGCTGGGGGGAGCTGCAGGGAGCCCCCCCCCGCCTCTCTGGGGCTGGCTCTGTTGCTCAGAACGAGGAGGTTAATCTTGGGTCTGGGCCTTGGTTTTGTCCCAGTGTAGAATGAGAACCCCTGCAGACTGTCTGGTGTCTCGGGCGCCTGCTCCATCTCTGGGGGCCTGGAGCCGGGGAGGCACCATGCTCGCTGCTGTGAGCGTAACTGTCCCGTCCCTCGCTGGGTCCTGGCACGGGAGGGATTTGATGCTGTGTTGGGTGAGCCCGTCCCCCGGGCGTTGTGCCTGGCCTGGCAGGCGGCCGCCCAGAGAGCTGGTCTCAGCCGCGCCCCCTTCTCTCGCCAGAGATGAACATGAAGACGCTGAGTTTTGAGCAGTTCCTGCCCATGATGCAGACCATCGCCAAGAACAAGGACCAGGGCTGCTTCGAGGACTACGTGGAGGGGCTGCGGGTCTTCGACAAGGAGGGGAACGGCACCGTCATGGGGGCTGAGATTCGCCACGTCCTCGTAACCCTGGGTGAGGGGGCTGCTGCGGCTGGGGGAGGAGGGTAGCCGAAGGCCTCTGGCTCGGTCTCCCCCGGGGATGTCTGGGTCAGGGAGAAGTGTCCTCGTGGCTAGCCAGTTGGCACCATTGCTCTGGGGGGCTTGAGCCCTGCACCTGAGACAGGATCTCTTCCCCACCCCCCTGCCGTCTTCCTGCTTCGTCTCCGATTGATTTGTCCATCTGAGTGATTGAGGAAACCCCTCTGGGTTTGCAGGGAGAGGCAGGAAGCCGATTCTGTTCTCACTGCCACCCCATAAATTGGGGATCCAAACCCCACCTCGAGAATGGCGCCTCCCCCACCCCCCAAGGGTCTCTCTGAGGTGGCTGGCGAAGGGGTGTCGTTCCACTGCAGCGCAAAGCAGGTTGAACGGTGGGAACAGAACTCAGGAGTCCTGGCGCCCGGCCCCCTGCTCCAGTCGTCGCTTGGCGGATGCGGGGCAGCGACGAGGAGGACGGCCCGTGTGTCTGGTCAGGGAGGGTCACGGAGGGGGCCTGTAGTGAAATCCCATCTGTCCCACGCAGGGGAGAAGATGACGGAGGAAGAGGTGGAGATCCTGGTGGCTGGGCACGAAGACAGCAACGGCTGCATTAACTACGAAGGTGAGGGCTCGGGGCGGGCAGCGGTGTCTTGGGATCAGCAGCCCTGGGTTTATCTCCAGAGGTCGCTTAACCCTGTAGCACTGGGTGGCTTTGGTTCTCCTGCCGTGCTGGGGGGGAGGTGGGGAGGAGATTCCAACCTGGAGTGGGGGGGCAAGTTGTCTGTCCCACGGGACTAGCCCAGCGCCTCTGGCTCCTTCCCCCCCCCCCCCCACTAAGGACGCTGCAGCCCCTCGGGGTGTCTCCCACCCAAGGAACGAAGAGCTGGATCGTCGGGGGCTGTACTCGGAAACACCAGCCCCTGACTGCCCCTGGGGGCGACACCGGCTCCCCTCCCCAGGGCGCAGATGGTGGGCCCGGCGGGTTGGGAGCTGGAGGCAGCCGGGCGCCGGCGTGTCCCCGGGGACCCCCTCGCACTTTTTGGCTCCGTGTGTCCGGTGCGTTTGCTTGATGTTGTCTGTTCCTTCCAACAGCGTTTGTGAGGCACATCTTGTCAGGGTGAAGCCGAGCGGGGTACGCCTCTTCCCGACCCCCTTCACTTACCTCCCTCTGCCCCCCCCCTTGGTTTTTTTTTTTAAAGGAAGTCTGGTTTGCCCCCCCCCCCCCCCCAAATCCAGCGTACCTCCCCCTCGGCATGTCTCTGCATGTAGCTGACTCTCTCTAGCGGGGGGTGGGGTGGGGGGAAGGTGGCCCTGCTGGGGCCGTGCACCAATATTAAAGCAAGACTGTGTCACCTGCGGGGGGTGGGGGGGGGGAGCGGGGATGGAGTCTGGGGGGGGCGGGTTCAGACGCAGCCTGGGCTGCTTGTGTCCTGTCCGGGGGGTGCTGCGTGTGCCTCTATTCCAGCGGGGCGGCCGCACCCCCAAGCCCATGGCTGAGCCTGGGCCCGCTGGGCAGAAGGTGAGGATCTTCCCTTCCAGGGGCGGGTGCTGGCCGCTGCCTGGGCCCGTGGGCTGTAGGTTAACCCGACAGTCTTTCTTTAGGGAGCGGTGTAGTGGCTGCCTGCCTGGCCCCTTCTCTCTGTGCGATCCTCCTCGAATGGCCCGGCCCCCGCTGGCCCTTCTCTGCTGTAGATAAAGCCAAGCTCTCTCCTCGCGCGGGGCAGGAAGCCGCACGGCTTGTAGGCCCCCGGTGCCTGGCAGTAGCAGTAGAAACCGTGCTGCCCTCTTTCTCTCCTCCCCCGCCCCTTCTGCCGTTGCGGGTTCGAGTGCTGCTCTCGGAGGATGGGCTGCTGCGGAGGGAAGAAAGCGTCCTGGGGCCAGGGGCTGTGGGGTGAAGGGTGGGGCCCGGCATGCAGTTGGGGGATGCGGGCTTCCCAGCCAGGAGTGGGAGAACAGAGCCCATGCTGCAGGCAGGCCCAGTTATTACCAGCTTTAGAGTAAGGGGCCCGAGCATGGTCCCTGGGCTGCGAGGCTGGGAGCCCGTACAGCTCTGGAGGGCTGGGGGCCAGGGCTGTCTATGACGGGGGGGGGTTAAAGGTGGGCACTAGAGCACAGTTGCTGAACACTCTCCTTAGTGGACTTTTTTCCCCTATTGCAAACCCCGGCAGAACCTGCCCGGAAGCCCCAGGCCCTGGTCGGCTTAGCCCCGAGGACCCTTTCTCCCCCAGCTACCAAGGCGCCTCTCCCGCTGTGGGGCAGCTGCCCGGTCTCATGCGCACCCTTCTCTCCACAGAGCTGGTCCGGATGGTGTTGAGCGGATGAAGAATCCAGCAGATCTCCCCCTGTCCCATCCTCTCCCCCCCCCCCCCCCTGAGGCCTTGGCTCGCGGCCGGGCGCTCAGGTTTATTCTGTTCTGTGCCTTTTCTACGCCCTCTGTAAACTTTTCCTGCCTGTGTGGACCACAAGGAGACTTCCCCTGCTGCAGGGGTCTGTCCCAGGGGTGCTCCCTGGGGCTGGGGGGGAGGAAGAGTGATCCCTGTTTTCTTTCTGGGGTTCCCCCCACCCCCTTCTAACCCCTGCAGCTGTGCGAAGTTGTTTCTCCTTCCAGCAGCTTTCACTTAATAAACGGTTTGAAAAGTGGTGGCTCTCGGGCCTGTTTTGGAAAGTGGGGGGTGGGGGGTGAACACAGCGCCTGGACAGGGAGGGGGAGAAAGGAGCCAGAGAGGGGGTATGGGAGAACACAGCTGGCTGTTATGTGCCCAGGCGGTCCAGGCCAGAAGCTCACAGCCCGGGATGCCTGCAGGTGGGATGGTGTCAATCTCGTCCTGGGGCCAGGGCTCTCTTCCCCTGCCCCAGGCCGACAGGCACCTTCTACCTTTGGCAGCTGGACCTGGTCTCTAGAGGGATGGGGTGGGCCAGCTCTGCCCCTTCTGCGGGGAATGACAGCGCAGCAGGGGCTAGAGACCCCCGTGTGCTCTGAGCAGGAGGCAGTGGCCTGAGGGACAAATGGGGGGTGCTGGGGGGAAGGAGTAGGGGTTGGTGCTGGGTGGAGGTGGCGAGGACACCCCTGGACCCTGCCTCTAGTAATACTGGCTCTTAGAGCCCTTTACAATGGTGTGGGGAAACTGAGGCACAAAGGGTGGTGGTGGGGGCGGTGTTCCCAGCAGGTCAGTAGCAGAGGTGGGACTAGCTGGGGGGCTCCTGAGTGGCAGGGGTGGGTTCTGCCCTATAGGTCCCACAGAGGTGCATAAAAGAGCTGGGGTGGCCATTACCCCCAATCCCACCCCTGCCTGGCACAGGAATCCCCCCAAACCCGCTGGCTGGTGATGGAATTAAAATGGCTGGTGTCCGCTGATGAGGGGCAGGGCTGAGCGTGACCCACAGCTGGGGGGGAGGTAGTTACCTGGCTCCAGTGACCTGCTGCAGGTGGGGGGCAGGCACACACTGCCCCTGGCAGGCAGTGAGAGGGGCTATTAAATAGGGGGCTGAGGGGGGAGGCACTCCCACCCCCAAAAATAATCCTGCCGCTCGCCAGGCTGCTGCAGTGCTGTGGGGCTCCTGCCCTCCTTCAGTGTGTGTCACTGCTCTGCACTGTACCACTATCTGCTTGTCCGCACCGGCACCACGGGGGGGGACACTATTACCCCCCCTCGGCATCTTACAACAGGGAAACTGAGGCACGGGCACAAAGCACCTTGCCCAGCTGCTGGCCCCAATCAGCCCCCGGCTGCCACACCTTAGCCCAGGCCTGCACGGCGTTTCCTGCCGCTCTGACTCTTCCCAGCCGTGTCTATTTTTAGCCTGGCCGTCGTTGGGAGCGTCCCAGCCGCCAGGTCCTTACATGGAAGGAAACGCACATTCCCAGCATCCTGCCCCCCCAGTTCCCCCACAGCAGGGTGGGGGCTGCAGCCCCTCATAAAGCCAACAGTGCCACGTGCCCCCAGGGCTGCCCCGGGTTAACGCGTGGGGCAGAGGCTGAGGGAGGAACTGAAGCAGGAAGCCAGCCACTCTCCCACCAGCCCTGCGGGCTCAGAGCCACCTGGGTCTGGCCCTGCCTGGCACACGCCTGGTCTGGGTCCACCTCAGCCCCAGGGAGCTGCTGCTCGTCGGTACTTGGGAGCAGCGCCCGCCGCGCAGCAGAGGTCCTGCCCGGGCTGCCCACGGGTACGAACGCCTTCGAGCACCGGGGGGCATCGCGTTGGCTTCCAGCAGCACGAGCATCCCCCACCCCTGTAATGCCCAGCTGGGCCTTCCTGGAGCCTCCACCTCCCTGGTACCACTCGGCCCAGGACCAGTCTCCCCCGCCCCCCAGACATATGAGTCTGGGCGCTTGGAGCGGCCCCATGGGAGACAGGCTCACCGGGGCTCATGGGTAGCACTGGAGCCCCTGTCCTCAAATGCACCTGGCCCCTCCTTCAGAGCTCCAGCCCCCATCCCATGCGGCCTCTCATATCCCCCCCACCCCGCCAGGCAGAGGGAGGTGAGAAATGCCCTGTAGGGCTCCTCCTGTTAAACCAGCACGTGGCCTGGTTGGTGAGAGGTGCTGTCTCCCCTGCCCCCCGTCCAGGGCACCCCCAGCACTGTTTGCTTCCCAGCCCAAGGTGAGAAGTGCCTGTCTGGCTCCCGCGTCTGCCAAGCCAGAGAACGACCTGCAGCCCCCAACTCCTGGGGAGTTTTTTGAGGACCCCTCCCACCCCCAGCCTCCATGGAAAACCGCCAAGCACCAGTGAGTGCAGCCTGGCCCCCAACAAGCCAGTCCCACGGGCAGTGCCCCTCCCTGCGAGCAGCGGCAGCCAACAGGGCGGCTAACAGGGGAGTTTGAGAGGGAGTTTGCAGGGGGAGGTAAAGGGGGAGGCAGGAGGGCGGGGTTCGGTGTGTGCTCTGCTCCCACAGGTGCTGTGGGCAGGGAGTGCAGCAGGCATGAGCCAAGCAGCAGGAGCAGACAGAATGCAGATGGCTGCATGTGGAAGCTGTGGTATGTATATGGTCCTAGCAGGGGAGCCGGAACACAGGTATGTGTGTATGAAGTGTCGCCTGATAGTGTTACTGGAGGAAAAGATTAAGGGGCTGCAGATGCAGGTAGATACCCTGGTGGAGTTTAGGCGGGGGTTTGAGCAGCTGATGGAGGACAGGCAAGGAGGGGCTGAAGGAGAGTGTCCTGCAGCGCAGGTAGAGGCAGAGGACGGTGAGAGGGGAATGGAAGGGGGAGAACATGGGAGGTGGAAGCATGTGACTGTGAGAAGCAGGCCAAGGAAAAGAAGGGCCAGCGAGGGGGGAATAGAACTCAGGAATAGGTTCGAGTGTTTGGATAGCGAGGTGGAGGGGCAGCAGGTGGCGGCTGAAGGTGGGAGAGTGAGGAAGAAGAGAAGAGCGGCTAGTCCGAGAGAGAGAGGGGAGGAGTTGATGGAGACAGCACCAATTCTGGGCCACGGGAGGAATCAGGAAGGCATGAGGGGGAGCATAAGGGAAGATAGGAACAGGCACAGGTCAGGACTAGAGGGACTAGAGACTAGATTACTAGATCGCACTGTTGCCAGGCGAAGGCAGGTGTATGTAATTGGAGACTCTTTACTGAGGAGATTGGACAGGCCTGTGACCAGGGAGGACCCGGAGAACAGAAGGGTGTGCTGTCTACCGGGGGCAAAGATACGCGATGTGGACCTGCGGTTGAAAAGGATCCTAAAAGGAGCAGGTAAGAACCCCTTGATAATCCTTCATGTAGGAACGAATGACACGGCTAGGTTCTCGTTAGAGAGAATCAAGGGAGATTATGCCAGGCTGGGGAAGACGCTCAAGGAGATAGAGGCTCAGATTATCTTTAGTGGGATTCTGCCCGTTCCGAGGGAAGGGCAGCAAAGGGCTGATAGGATTGTGAGAATAAATAGTTGGCTAAGGGAGTGGTGCTATAAGGAGGGCTTTGGGATGTATGGCCACTGGGAGGCTTTCGGGGACAGACACCTGTTCTCGCGGGATGGGCTCCACCTGAGTAGGGAAGGAAATAGACTTCTGGGAGGGAGGCTGGCTCATCTTATCAAAAGAGCTTTAAACTAGGAAGTTTGGGGAGAAGGTTGGGAGATGCACAGTTAATCTCCACGCCAGATTCCAGTATGGAAAAGGTGAGTAAAATGAGAGGAGACATAGCCGGGGAGATGAGATTGGACATAGGAAGGACAGGGGGGATGGACGCAAGGAGGCCCGCAACTTATAGTGCTACTAATGGGAGACAGGCTAAACGACATACATTAGGGTGTTTATACACCAATGCCAGAAGCCTAGGTAATAAAATGGAGGAATTGGAGCTCTTGGTCCAAGAGCTGAAACCAGATATCGTAGGAATAACAGAAACGTGGTGGAATGGCAGTCACGACTGGAACGCAGGTATGGAGGGGTATGCGCTGTTTAGGAAAGACCGGAATAAAGGTAAAGGTGGGGGGGTGGCATTGTATGTCAATAGTGAAATAAGCTGTAAAGAAATAATAGTTGATGGATTAGGTAACACAGAGTCCGTCTGGGCAATACTCACACTGGGTAATAGGACTACTAGAGCCTCTCCGGGGATAGTGCTTGGAGTGTGCTATAGACCGCCGGGATCGACCCAGGATATGGATAAGGAACTATTTAATGTGTTTAGAGAAGTAATTACTAATAGAAACTGTGTAATTATGGGGGACTTTAACTTCCCTGATATAGATTGGGGCACAAACGCTAGTAGTAATAATAGGGCTCAGATGTTCCTAGATGTGCTTGCTGATCAATTCCTTCATCAAGTGGTAGCTGAACCGACGAGGGGGGAGGCCATTTTAGATTTGATTCTGGTAAGTAGTGAGGACCTCGTTGAGGAAGTGGTAGTGGGGGACAATTTGGGCTCCAGTGATCATGAACTAATTCGGTTTAAAATACATGGGAGGAGTAACAGAATTAAGTCAAAGACTAGGGTTTATAATTTTAAAAAGGCCAATTTTAACAAATTAAGGGGACTGGTAAGGGAAGTGGATTGGGCAAACGTATTAATGGATCTAAAGGCAGAAGAAGCCTGGGATTACTTCAAGTTAAAGATGCATGAGCTGTCGGAGGCCTGCATTCCAAAAAAGGGAAAAAGATTACAAAGCAGGAGATTTAGACCAAGCTGGATGAGCGACCGACTCAAAGGGGCGATTAGGAAGAAACAGAAAGCGTACAAAGAGTGGAAGAGGGGAGGGATTAGTAAAGAAACTTACCTTAGCGAAGTCAGAGAATGTAGAGATAGAGTGAGAAAGGCCAAAGGCCGTGTAGAGTTGGACCTAGCGAGGGGAATTAAAAGCAATAGTAAGAGGTTTTACAGCCACATAAATAGGAAGAAAGCAAAGAAAGAAGAAGTGGGACCGCTGAAGACTATTGCCGGAGAGGAGATTAAAGACAATCTAGGCATGGCGCAATATCTCAATGAATATTTTGCATCGGTGTTTAATGAGGCCAATGAAGGTATTAGGGATGCTAGCATCACTACAGAGGGGCATTCAGGATGGGGGATTACCGTATCCGAGGTAGAAACAAAACTTGAATGCCTTAATGGGGCTAAGTCGGGAGGACCGGACGATTTTCATCCGAGAATATTGAAGGAATTGGCGCGGGAAATAGCAGGCCCGTTAGCGATAATATTTAATGTATCTGTAAACTCGGGGGTGGTCCCGTTAGACTGGAGAATAGCTAATGTGGTTCCTATTTTCAAGAAAGGGAAAAAAAGTGATCCGGGTAACTACAGGCCTGTTAGTTTAACATCTGTAGTGTGCAAGGTGTTAGAGAAAATTCTAAAAGAGAAACTAGTTGAGGACCTGGAGGTTAGTGGCAATTGCGATAAATTACAACATGGTTTTACGAAGGGCAGATCGTGCCAAACGAATCTGATCTCCTTCTTTGAGAAAGTAACGGATTTATTAGATAAGGGAAATGCGGTGGACCTAATATACCTGGATTTCAGTAAAGCGTTTGATACTGTACCCCATGAGGAATTATTGGTTAAACTGAAAAACATGGGGATCGATATGAAGATCCAGAGGTGGATAAGGAATTGGTTAATGGGGAGAATGCAGCGGGTCGTATTAAAGGGTGAACTGTCGGGTTGGAGGGAGGTTACTAGTGGAGTGCCTCAAGGTTCGGTTTTGGGACCCATTTTATTTAATTTATTTATAACTGACCTCGGGACCGATTGCAGGAGTGGGCTGATAAAGTTTGCGGATGATACGAAGGTGGGAGGCGTTGTAAATTCGGAGGAGGATAGGGATATTCTGCAGGGAGACTTGAATGAGCTTGTGAATTGGAGTATCAGGAATAGGATGAAATTTAATAGTAAAAAGTGTAAGGTGATGCATTTGGGGATGACTAATAAAAATTTTAGTTACAAGATGGGGACGCATTGGTTAGAAGTAACGGAAGAGGAGAAGGACCTAGGGGTCCTGGTAGACCGCAGGATGACTATGAGTCGACAATGCGACGTGGCGGTGAAAAAAGCCAATGCTGTCTTGGGATGCATTAGGCGAGGTATATCTAGTAGGGATAAGGAGGTCCTGCTTCCGTTGTACAAGGCGCTGGTGAGACCTCATTTGGAGTACTGTGTGCAGTTCTGGTCTCCCATGTTTAAAAAAGATGAACTTAAACTGGAACGGGTGCAGAGAAGGGCCACTAGGATGATCAGAGGAATGGAAAACCTGTCGTATGAAAAGAGACTAGAGGAGCTTGGGTTGTTTAGTCTGACAAAGCGAAGGCTGAGGGGGGATATGATTGCTATCTTTAACTATATTAGAGGGATTAATACGAGGGAGGGAGAAGAATTATTCCAGCTTAGTACTAATGTGGATACGAGAACGAATGGATATAAACTGGCCGTGGGGAGGTTCAGGCTTGAAATTAGACGCAGGTTTCTGACCGTCAGAGGGGTGAAATATTGGAACGGCCTTCCGAGGGAAACGGTGGGGGCGACGGACCTGTCTGGTTTTAAGATTAAGTTAGATAAATTTATGGAGGGAATGGTTTAATGGTAAAACATAGTAGTCAAGGAAAACCAAGAAATGGTAGGTAAATTGTATAATGGCCGACAGGGGTCAGGCTGGAGACTCTTGCCTATATGCTCGGGGTCTTACTGATCGCCATATTTGGGGTCGGGAAGGAATTTTCCTCCAGGGCAGATTGGCTGAGCCTCTGGAGGTTTTTCGCCTTCCTCCGCAGCATGGGGCAGGGATCTCTAGCAGGAGGGTTTCTGCCAATTGAAGTCACCTAAAACAGGATTGGGGACTTCAACAGCAGAGTCCAGGGAAGGGGTAGGGACGGTTTTATGGCCTGCAGCATGCAGGGGGTCAGACCAGATGATCATAATGGTCCCTTCTGACCTTAAAGTCTATGAGTCTATGAGTCTGTTCACCACGGCACCTCCTCGCTAGCTGCACTGTGTCTGACTTCCGCTCACCGCCTGTGGGCCCTGCTCTGCCAGCTGGAACGGCACCCGCTGGTGTCCAGCCCTGGGCCCCAGGGCTCCTTGCAGACTGGGATTCACGCACCTCTTGCCCTTCTCTTAGCCAAACCAGATCAACCTGCTTCAGCCTCCCCCTAGACGCCGTTTCCCAGCCCGCAGCTCTGTTCTGCCCTCCCCTTCTGCACTCCAGCAGCGTCGTCCTCCTCGGGCGAGGAGCTGGCAGGGCAGCCGGTACCACTGGCCAAATGTGCCCAGCGAGGCCCAGGGCAGCTCAGTGCCCCTGCCGTCCAGCACCTAGTGCCCCCCTGCGCCACTCCCACAGCCAGTGCCAAAGTGAGAGGGGACGTGGCCATGGAAACCCCCCCACGGCCGCACTGAGAGCCTGGAGCCCCCCCACTGCACCGAGGGGGGAGCCTGGCCAACGTGAGCCCCATGCCCTTAGCAAGGGATGCCCAGGGCCAGCAGGGTACACGGCCCTTGTACCAGGGAGGGGAGAGAGGCTCAGGTCTTGGCCTTCGCTTTTTCTGTGGCTTTGCAGAGCCTCGGGGAAGCTCTAAAATACAAGCCGGCGCCTAAGCCCAGCACTTAGGGGTCGCAGTGACAGAGAGCCAACAGCAGGGGGAGCACTGACTTTTTTTTCCAGTGGGTCACAGCTCAGAATCAGGGGGTAGCTGTGTTCGTCTGTATCCACCAAAACGACGAGAAGTCCGGCGGCACCTTAAACGCTAACAGATTTATTTGGGCATAAGCTTCCGTGGGTAAAAACCCCGTGCCTGAGCTTTGTGACTTTGTCCTCACCCACAACCATTTCAGATTTGGGACAATGGTCCCCGCATGGCCCCACAGTATGCCAACATTTTTATGGCTGACTTAGAACAACGCTTCCTCAGCTCTCGTCCCCTAGTGCCCCTTCTCTACTTGCGCTACAGTGATGACATCTTCATCATCTGGACCCACAGGAAGGAGGAATTCCACTATGATTTCAACAATTTCCATCCCACCATCAACCTCAGCCTGGACCAGTCCACACGAGAGATCCACTTCCTGGA
The DNA here is from genome assembly GCF_013100865.1 of Trachemys scripta elegans. Taxonomy (NCBI): domain Eukaryota; kingdom Metazoa; phylum Chordata; order Testudines; family Emydidae; genus Trachemys; species Trachemys scripta. The sequence continues at coordinate 13,464,799 of NC_048313.1, forward strand.
TACTACAGTGCAAATAAGTGATGGTCACATAAACACCACCCTATACCGGAAACCTACTGACATGCCACCAGCTTCCATCCCGGACACATCACATCATCCATTGTCTACAGCCAAGCCCTAAGATACAACCACATTTGCTCCAGTCCCTCAGACAGAGACAAACACCTACAAGATCTCTATCAGGCATTCTTAAAACTACAGTACCCACCTGGGGAAGTGAGGAAACAGACTGACAGAGCGAGACGGTATCCAGAAGTCACCTACCCCAGAACAGGCCCAACAAGGAAAATAACAGAACACCACTGGCCCCAGCTAAAACCTCTCCAGCACATCATCAACGATCTACAACCTATCCTGGAAAATGATCCCTCACTCTCACAGACCTTGGGAGGCAGGCCAGTCCTCGCTTACAGACAGCCCCCCAATCTGAAGCAAATACTCACCAGCAACTACACACCACACCACAGAAACATCAACCCAGGAACCAATCCCTGTAACAAACCCCGGTGCCAACTCTGTCCCCATATCTACTCTAGCGACACCATCAGAGGACCCAACCACATCAGCCACACCATCAGGGGCTCATTCACCTGCACGTCTACTAATGTGATATAGGCCATCATGTGCCAGCAATGCCCCTCTGCCATGTACATTGGCCAAACCGGACAGTCGTTACGTAAAAGAATAAATGGACACAAATCGGACATCAGGAATGGCAACATCCAAAAGCCAGTAGGAGAACACTTCAATCTCCCTGGACATTCTAGAACAGATTTAAAAGTAACCATCCTTCAACAAAAAAACTTCAGAAACAGACTTCAGAGAGAAACTGCAGAGCTACAATTCATTTGCAAATTTAACACCATCAATTCAGGCTTGAATAGGGACTGGGAGTGGCTGGCTCACTACAAGGGCAACTCACCCTCTCCTGGAATTGACACCTCCTCATCGGTTATTGGCAGTGGACCACATCCACCCTGACTGAATTGGCCTTGTCAACACTGGTTCTCCACTTGTAAGGTAACTCCCCTCTCTTCATGTGCCAGTATATTTATGCCTGTATCTGTAATTTTCACTTCATGCATCTGAAGAAGTGGGTTTTTTTACCCACGAAAGCTTATTCCCAAATAAATCTGTTAGTCTTTAAGATGCCACCGGACTCCTCGTTGTCTCTGTCAGCTCAGTGGCAGAGGGCAGACCTCTCCCCGTCCTCCCCTGATTGTTACGCTGGTTTAGGTCACTGAGACACCTCGGGTCCATAGAACTAGGATCCCCTGGGATAAAAGGCTCAGGAAGAATTATCAACAAAGAAGTCACCACGGTAGGAAGGTCACTGAGCACAAGTGGGTCCCATGACCTCCAACTCCAGGGGCACTGTCCCCTGCAGTCACCTTTGCTTTGGGAAAGGGGGTGGGAGTCTGGAGGCTGAATCCTGCTTTCCGCACGCCCAACAAACGGGGACACCATGAGCCACGTGCCCCAAAGGGACACTGCAGGGAGGGGACAGCGGACTCCATCCCTCCCTCCCCGTCCCGGGCAGACAGATCCCCCACACGGTGCCGCTTCTTCCCACCCCGGGGAACTTGGAATTTTTATTTTATTTTTATTATTAAAAAAAAATAAAGAGAGAGAGAGAGAGAGAGAGAGAAGACACGAGAGCTTTAAATGCCCAGGAACCAGGTAAATTCAGAGCCTTCTATAAATAGCCGTCACCTCCGCCCCAACAGGCCCCTCAGCGCTGTCAGAGGTGGTTCTCAGCGCCTTTAAATAAAAGTCTCAGGACGATCGGATACAAAAAAAGCCCGGGGGTGGCAGCGAGGGGGCAGGACAGACAGACACAGCGGGACTGAGGGCTGAACACGTTGATTCCTTTTTAACCCCGTGATCAACGTGTTTTTTGAAACCAACGAAATCCCCACCCCCCTCCCGCATCCCAACCAATCCCAGGCAGGTTTTACAGGTTGCGAAGGTTTTTGTCCTGTCGGGTGACATCTCCGGGCGGTGGGCGGAGCAGCCTCACTGCGTGGGCGGGACCGGGGTGGCTGTGCTGGGTGCGATGGGGTCCGTCTGCAGAGGGGGGCCCTGGTCTGCGGGAGAGAATTGACAGGTTGCAGCGCCCCAACTCTGGATAGCAGAAGGGCAAGGGGGGGGGGCGCAGCGGCCCTCCAGCCTGCACCTGGCGCACGTCACAAGGAGGGGATGGAGGTGAATAGCGAGGGATCCTCACCTCCCTCGCCAGCCAGCAGAACAGGTAGGGGCAGGCGGGCACAGAACTGGGCAATGGCTTCCCCGCCCACAGCGCCCCCCGACCCTGCCCTGCAGAGGGAGCCACCGAACGGCCAAGGCCCGAGCCCAGCCGGGGGCAGACAGCGGCATCTACGAGGCCCCCCTGCCCTGCTGCGGAATCTCACCTGGTGCCAGGGCGGCGTTTGGAAGGAGACTGCCCTGCATGGCTGCCACAATGGCCGGGCTTTGGGCCGCGGCCGAGGCCAGTCCCGAGACAGGAGGCAAGGCGGGCGCGGCGAGCGGCGGTCCGTTGGTCGTCAGCATGCTAGGGTGCATCGCGCTAGACACGGTGACGGGCAGGTTAGGTGGGGCCAGGGCGCCCCCGGCCAGCATGCCGCACGGGAGGTTACCATGCATTGGATGAGCGGGCGTGTTAGCGGGGAGGTTAATACTGATGGAGTCTGCTACATTACTAGCCATGCTAAATGGGATGGATGGAGGCATTCCGAAAGGCAGAGCCGCCGGGAGATTACCGGGCACGCCGGGGTGAGAGCTCACTCCAACCGTCCCGGGGAGCATCTGAGAGGAAGGCTGCTGGCCGGGGAACGGAGGCTGGGCTGGAGAAAGAGAGAAACCAGCGACAGGGTTACACGTGGCAGCGCAGTCCTGGCCCTTTACAATCCTCCTCTGTGGCTGGCCCCGGCCCCGCAAGGCAGACTCATCGTCAATCCCTCTTGCTGGGAGGCGGGGCGGGCGGGCGGCTTAGGGGCAGCAGGGAGTGTCTGCCATCTCCTGGCACCCCCAAGCCTCAGGGGTAACATCCTGTACCCATGTAGGCACCACTGCTCTATGGTTGGGATATAGGGGTTCTCAAACTTCACTGCACCGCCACCCCCTTCTGACAACAAACATTACTGCATGACCCCAGGACGGGGGACCAAAGGCTCGGGACAGGGGGGTGCAAAGCCCGAGCCCAACCACATCGGCCTGGGGGGGAAGGGGGGAACCACCTCCAAAGCCCAAGGGCTTCAGCCCCAGGCAGGGGGCCTGTAATCTGAGTCCCGATACCAGGGCTTCAGCCCTGGGCCCCAGCATGTCAAAATCAACCCTGGCGACCCCATTAAAATAGGGTCCCGCCCCACAGTTTGAGAACCACGGTGATATTTCATACAAAGGATGCCTTGTAAGGTATCCCATGAAAAATCAGGACTTGCTGAATCTCCTTGTTCCGTCGGAGGAAGAACATCCCCATTGCACAGGGAGTTATGAGATTTTGCTCCCTGGTTGTTGCTGTGGGTCTGGGAGACGCCCACAGCTGGTTCCCCAGTGGCAACAAGGCAGGTGGCCCACACCCAGATGGGTGTTAAGTGACCATCAGCAGCCACTGATGAGCAAAGGATTGGAAACAGATTTACAAATTTAACAGGGCGGATAAAAATTAATGATTTAAAAAAAAAAATCATATTTTTTTATTTAAATTGGATTTTGTTGAAAAAATGCTTTTTGAGGGAAAAACCTGTCTAAAGATAGTTTTAATTAGGATACATTCTAGCTCAAAGATAGCGCATCATGGAATAGGGATTCTAAATTCTAATTCTATAGTATGAGACAATATAGTCATATAATGAATAAGAAAAGTTTTGTAAATGAGTCCCAACAGTTCATGGATTAGGGACCCGATCTTACGGGGCTCCAGGGGCTTCTGTATAGATTGAGGTTAATCTTTCGATCTACCCAATGGGACTCAGGGCCCAGTCTAGAAGATACCATCAGAGATGCTTAGTTTTGCAGTTCTCAAACTGTGGATTTGTGTCTCCAGAGGCAACATGCTTGTTAACAGCAAAAATGTTTTTAAATACATAAATAATATATAGAGGTGAGAAATGACAGACCTCAACTTTATTGTCCCTCTGCAAATCTGTGTACACAGAGTCAATCCCTTACCTCTCTAAAAGTGCAAAGTTTCAAAAAGTTCAATGACTAGAAGATTGTTGGGGGCGGAATAGATCTGGACAAGGAGAAGAAGTCTGGAGATAAATGTGAGAAGCGAGGGACATATGCTTGTTTTGTTAAAATATTATATGTTTGCTGTTGAAGAAAAAAAAATCCAGAATACTTAACGTTGTTGTTTTAGTTAAATAAAACAATTTCAATATCTGTCTGGTGATGTTCTCCTAATCCAGCATGGCAAGAAAACCATCCAATTATTAATGATTAACCTGATGAATTGGAGATAGTTCACCTCCCAGTGACTTCATAAATATCTGCTTCAATTACCTTTGGTAAATGAAATAACCAAACAATCATTCATTTCCTGATACAGCTGTAAAACTAACCTGAAAAGTTTTCAAAATAAATCACTGTTTAAAAATGGATAGTGTGCACCTTCTAAAAAGGAAAGCTACGTCTAGCTCTGAGTTGCGAAGAATATGTATTAAGGTTATAACAACCAGCAAGAATGCACTTTTATTAAATCGGGTCTTCCTGACTAGTGATTTAAATCATGATTTAAATCAATTTGGTTTAAATCAAATCCACCCTGCAATTTAACAACAGACAACTGCTCAAGCGCCACACAATAGGGACCGTGCCATTATCTGCTGCAGCCAGGCACCTCATGACACCTGATGCTTGACTCCGTTTCCGAGCCGGTATCTTCCCAGCATGTGAACTGAGTGTATAAAAGAAGGGACCGTGCCATTGTGAGTTCACCTCCCTCCTCCCCCCTCCCCCCCTATGCTGAAGGCAACGAGAACGGATGAGAGGGACCCTGAATCAGACAGTCAAAGGGAATACGGTGGTCCCACAGGCCAGCTTGTACCCCGGTTTCTGGATGGCTGGCGGGAGGCACTTACCATGAGGGCCGGCAGGGGTCTGTCCCTGCTGAGCTGGTACTGTGTGCGGAGCCCCCGGCGCGGCCGGCACCGCCTGGCCGATCTGTTCCGTTTGAGCCAGGCTGGGCTGGGGCACCAGGCTGGCCGCGGTCGGTGCCCCTGGGGCCTGGGCCATGGGCATGGAGTGGGCGGCTGGCGCTAAGGGAGCCCCGGAGGACGGGATGGGCTGGGAGCCGGGCGGGAGGGGCGGAGGCGGCTGCTGCTGCTGCTGCTGGTGCATCTGCTGGAAGTGCTGCTGCCGGGCGCGCATCTCGGCGTATTTGAGCTGCTCCATGTGGAAGGCCTGTCGGTCTGCCAGGAGCTGCTGCCTCTGGTACTCCAGCTGCAGAGAGGGCACCCGCCGGTCACTCGGGCCAGACTCGTGTGGCACTGCCCCTGGACAGCCTCCCCGGCTACCCCTCTTGGCTGCATGCCCTGTATAGGTCCTTCTGTCATCGGGACCTCCCCCTTTACTCCACCCAATCCAGGCTCCAGGCTCTCCCCAGACCCCCACTTCCATGATCACCAGCCCCAGATTGGATCAGGCTGGCCGAGGCCTACACCCCAGACTCCGGAGTCACTTTGGCCATCACTAGGGCATAGGCAGAGGCTTGTACTGCAGTTGACAGGGTCAGATCCCTTCCCCAAGTCCCATCTGCTAGGACCTCCACTAAAAGTCCCTTCAACACGGATTCCTTCTTCACTTCCTAACCTGCAGTCTCATGCCACGCTGATGTGTGATTGGTTAAACAGCTGTCATGCCCCACCCCAGAGGTGGCTGCATCTCAGCAGTGGGTGAGTGATCCTACACAAACAGCTATGCCCCACCCCAGAGGTGGCTGCCTCTCAGCGCTAGGTGAAGCTAGTTCTGTGTGGGGTGGAGGGAGAAGCGATCCCAGGGTCGCACTCACTGCCTCGCGCTCCCGGTCCATGATGGTCTCCAGCTCCTCAAAGTGTCGCAGCTTGATCTCCAGCTTCTTCATCTGGGTCTCCACCAGCAGGGCCACCAGGGACTTGATCTTGCGCTCCTCCACTGCGGCCAGGTGCTGCACGGGGCGGAGCAGGGGAAGGACGGGGCGGGTTAGGGCTCTGGCACCACACAGCTCAGAACCTCCACTAGGGCAGCAGAGGAACGACCATGGGGCATTTCCAAGCCAGGGACAGGAAGGGAGGAAGCCACCGTGGCGGGGGGCGTCTGGGTGCTTTCTTGGTGCTCATCCGCCCCCCAGGATTCAAAGGGGGAGCAACTGGTTAAAGCAGGGTGGGCTGGGAGCCAGGACTCCTGGGTTCTCTCCCTGGCTGTGGGAGGGGAATGGGGGCTGGTGGGTTAGAGCAGGGGGGCTGGGAGCCAGGACGCCTGGGTTCTCTCCCTGGCTCTGGGAGGGGAGTGGGACCTGGTGGGTTAGAGCAGGGTGGGCTGGGAGCCAGGACTCCTGGGTTCTCTCCCTGGCTCTGGGAGGGGAGTGGGACCTGGTGGTTAGAGCAGGGGGGGCTGGGAGCCAGGACTCCTGGGTTCTCTCCTGGCTCTGGGAGGGGAGTGGGGGCTGGTGGTTATAGAAATGGGGTCCCGCTCAGCCTAGGTAGTTCCCGTCTCCAAGCCAATCCCTCCAGCTCAGCCCTGGCCATGGGGCGCTGGGATCAGAGCAGGGGCTTGGCTGCTCCAGGCCCCTCACCTTGGCCTTCACGGCAGCAGCAGCCAGGGCAGCGGCGGCCGCGGTGGAAAGGTTCCCTTCACCAATGTCTCGCTCCACCTTGGTCTTCCTCTCACCTTCTGCCTCGGCCAGGTCCTTGGGCACCTCCTCCTGGCCGTCCTTCGGCTCCTTCTCCTTCTCGGCTGGAGGCCAGGGGAGAGAGACGGGTGGGGAATGAGGGCTGGGTGCTGCTGCCATTGCCCCCCCGGGGGAATGGGGCTGGGCCCGCTGGGGGGCGGGGAAGGGAAAAGTAGGTTTGGCCCTGGGGAAAATCAGGGAAGGGGCTGGCACCGCTGAGATGGGGGGAGGAAAGGGGGAAAACCCGCCTCACTGCCACAGCGGCCACATGCGAACTCCCCTCCCCCTGCTCTGCCAGTGCCCCTCAATCCCGACTTGCAGCCCCCTCCCCCGGTCCTCCAGCACTGGCCTCTCCTGAGCTGAGACTGCTGGCTCGGCAGAACCCCCCCGGCGCTGGCGCGTTCGCCTCCTGCTCTCCCCGGCTGTGCGGCGCTCACCCATGCTGTCACCGTCACCCTTCTCCGACTCCTTCTCGCTGTCCCCCTCTTTGCCTTTCTCCTCCTCTTTCTTGGGTGCTTCGCCCAGCTTCTCCTTCGCTTCCTCCTCCGCGCCTCCTTCCCGGGGCTCCTGGGAAAAAGAGTCCTCCGATCTGCCCCGCTGGAATGAGAGCTCCCCCCTGCCCCAGCCCTCCTGGGTGCAGCCGCCCCCCAGCCAGACAGGACCAGCCCTGTACGGAGAGGCCACTGGGAATGAAGGGGTGCGGGGATCTGTTCCCCCGGTGATTCACTCTGCCCCGTCCCACACTCCCCCCAGCTCCACGCCCCCCAGGGCTCCCCCCAAAGGTGCAGGATGGGGTCATGCTTCTCCTCCCCTCCCTCTGTACCTTCAGCTCCTTCTTCTCTTCCGCCGGCTGAGGGTCAACCCGCGTCTCGTCAGCGCCACTCTCCTCTGGGGTGTGGGGGGCGGACAGAGACGGCCAGGTCAGAGCGTGAACGCAGGGCTCCCCCCACCCCCCAGCAATGACAGTCACAACGATGGAGGGGGGAGGATGCGCTAAAGGGCATGGGGCCGCCGGGGGTGCTGGCGCACAGCTCCAGGCTGCATGGACTGAGACCCAGCCAACTCATTTCACAGAGGCTGCCCCGCACCCCACAGCAGCAAGTCTCAGCTGGGCTCACGCCGGGGCTAAAACCAGCAGCGCAGACTCCACTCGGGCTCCCCAAACCCAGCGAGGGGACGGAGCTCACAGACCAAGCTCCGGCCCGTGTGGGAACGTCGCCACTGCTGCTTGGAGCCCCGGAGCGCAAGCTGGAGTCAGGCGACTTGCTGACACAGACGGGGATGCTTCCAGCCACTCCCCCTCCTGGGCCAAGCTCACTGAGAGGGAAAAGGCCCGTGCCAGCCAGTCCCCCGTCCCGGGGGCAGATTGGAGCTGGTGCCCCCTAGAGGGGAAAGGCCCCATGTCCCCATCCCCCGTGCCAGCCAGTCCCCCATCCCGGGGGCAGATTGGAGCTGGTGCCCCCTAGAGGGGAAAGGCCCCATGTCTCCATCCCCCGTGCCAGCCAGTCCCCCGTCCCGGGGGCAGATTGGAGCTGGCACCCCCTAGAGGGGAAAGGCCCCATGTCCCCATCCCCCGTGCCAACCAGTCCCCCGTCCCGGGGGCAGATTGGAGCTGGCGCCCCCTAGAGGGGAAAGGCCCCATGTCTCCATCCCCCGTGCCAGCCAGTCCCCCGTCCCGGGGGCAGATTGGAGCTGGCGCCCCCTAAGGGGGAAAAGCCCCATGGCCGGATCCTGACCCCACCACTGGGTCCCGCTGGGGTTCTCGCGTGCACATGGGAGGGAGGCGGTGGTGACGACGGGGTCCCTTACCCTGAGCCAGCCGATTGAGGGTGAGCTCCAGACCGGAGGCCAGGCCAGGTCTGGTCTCCTGTGGCTCCTCCCCTCTTCGCTCATTACCCTTCCTACTCGCCGCGCCCGGAGCAGCGTCCGACGGAGGCGAGATGGCGGGCGCCTCACGGGCCAAGGCGCGGAAGGAGCCTCGCTCGCCCCCCTCACCTATTCTCTCTGGCTCGTCGGACGTGGTCCCCGCGATCCCGCTGCTCTCCAGCCCGAAGGCCGGGTCGGCCTTGCCCGTAACTTTGGCCGCCTCCTCCACCTTGCGGACGTGAGCTTCCACAAGCGCCGTGGGCACCTCCTCCTTCATCTTGGAGAACTCCTCTGCCGAGCACAGCCCCGGGTCAGATCACTGGAGCGGGATGGGCACTGGGGTCCGGGGAGGGGACGGGCAAAGGAGGATGTGCCCTGCCCGGTGGGCCGGGTGCCAGGATAATGGACTGGACATTCCCCCTGGCCCACCAGCGTCTCCTTGGGACTGGGACAGCGTCTGCAGCACCGCCAGGAGCAGGAGACTGGGAAACTTGGGGGCAGGGCACAGCTCTGCTGGGCGCAGGCTGGTGAGCCCGCCAGGCCTGGGTCTGAGAGGGTGGCTCCAAGACTCTCACGTGATCAGACTGCCTGGGACTGGGTCATGCCGCCTGGCTAAGCGGGCCGGGCACTGGGGTTCTGAGCGGGGACGGGGCGTTACCGAGAGCGGACTTGGCCGCCGCGGAGGCCACGCGGGGGTCCACGACGGATGCCAGGAAGGCCACGGTGCTCATGACGGGGTTGCCCGACTGGCTGAAGGGGATGGGCTGGTAGGCCAGGGGCCCGAGCGACGCCTCCGAGTCCTCCAGGTAGGGGTCCTCGATGGGCAGGCGCAGGAAGTGGAGGATACACTCGTCCTGCGTGCGGCTGCCCACGTGCTCCGACACCTTGTTCCAGTCGTCCTTGTACATCTCCAGGGCCTGCGGGGGGAGGGGGAGACAGGGAGCCAGAGGGGTGGCTGGGCTGGCGCCAGCCCAGCACCGTGGGGACCCCGCGAGAGCCCTCCCCTCTCACCTCCAGCAGCAGCAGCGTCTCCTGCTCCGTCCACTCCCGAGTGGCGCTGGCGGCGGCTTTGCTCTGCGGGGAGAGGAGATGGCGGGGGTGAGAGCGGGCGACGGTAGCGTGATGCCAGGCCCCGGGGGGGGGGGGGGGGCAGGAAGCCGCCCGCTGCCCGTGCCTACCTTGGAAGGGACGTTCTTTTTGGTGTACATGTCCGTGCGCAGGCCGAAGTTCTGCAGGTCCGTCGGCTTCTCCTTGCCCTTGTCGGGGAAGCTGAGCATCTGTTGGGAGGCCGAGGTCTGCTGCGGAGAGAGGAGGGGGCGGTGAGCCACTGCTGGCCCCCGACTCTCGCCTGGTGGCTGACTCCCGACAGCTCAGCCCATGGGCCCAGGCTCCCTGCCTCTGCCCCGTATTGCTGCTGCTCCCGGGGTCGGGGGCTCTCATCGAGGTTCCAGCTCTAGGCACTGGAAGATCTTGTCACAATCCCACCCCAGCAGCAGCCCAATGCTTTGGAGAGAGAGGCAAATATTCCCCGCCCATTTCCCCTGCTGGGCTGTCCAGGGGCAGAAATCCCTTCCTGACCCCCTGTCAGCTCAGCCCCTGAAGCCTGATGACCCCCACCCTCCCCACCACCGTTAGCCCCCCGCTGAACTCCGCAGACTCCTGCGGCGGGGAGTTCCACAGCTCTCCAGGACACAGCGAGGAATCCACGCGCCTCCTGCCAGCTCCTCCACGGGGCCACTCGCCTTCTCCCCCCAGAGCAGGCTGCAGAGACGATTCCCGGGAGCCCACCTACCAGCTCGGGCTTCGCTTTCACCGCCTCCGGGACTAGATCTTCGATTTCTTTGCTCTTGCGGCCGGCCTTTGCGTCACCGTCGCTCTGGCGACCCTGAGGGGCCAGACAAGGTCGCGGTGAGCGCGCCCGCTCCCCAGCTCAGACAGGGACGGAGGGGCGAAGCGTATCCCACAGATCAACGATCTCCTGCCCCAATGGGAGGCGCTCCCGCCCACGCGCAGAGGGGCCGGCCGGCTGCAGGCCCTGAGCAGAGCAAAGCAGCAGAACCAGACATGACGGGGTCAGCGCACGGGGCTCCCCGACCCCGGGGTGTGGGGGGGTGGAAGGGCAGGAAGGGATGAGCCGCCCCCCGCCAACAGGGGGAGAGATTCCAGGGGCAGGGTGCCCAGACCCCCCTGTCCGGGCTGATTTCACCCCGTTCGTTTTCTCGCCCCTACCTGGGGCGTCTTGGGCTGCAGCGGCACCAGTCCCGAAGGGGTGTCGGCCAGGACATGGAAATGCGATGTAGGGGGAGGTCCCATGGGGGTTGGCCGGCTCTCTGCGTCCACCTGGTAGTTGATCAGCCCCCACTGCTCCAGGAAGGCGTGGACCCTGCAGAGAGCAGCGGGTTAGACCCAGACCCAGACCCACGGATCAGCCCCATGGCTGCGTTGTGCTGGTGGGAGAGACGGCCGTCTCGGAAGCCCAACTTCATCCAGGCCTCTCTTCACTGTGTGGCGGGGGCTGGGCCAGGCGGTCAGCCCTGGAGACCAGAGCTCGACCGGGGCCAGCTCGCTACCCCCACCCCCACACCTCAGCCCTGGTGCGTGCTAGTCCCCACCCCGGTCTGGCGGTCGCTCTGCTGCCCAACCCACCGCATGATGGCACAGACGTCCCCAGCCAGGTTCCGGCGGCAGGCGGTGGAGGTCAGGTACTCCTGGGGGTTCAGCCGGTAGGTGTCGATCATGAAGTTGCGATAAGCCAGGTATCTGGGGAGAGGGGAGGGTTAGCACGAGCTAACGGCATCGCTCTGCATTCAGAACCCATAGGGCTCAGTAACAGATTTCACGCTGGCGAGGAGGGGGGTCTCAAACTCACACGCTTGGTCAGCATCACTATCCCCCACACTCAACAGAGGGGGAAACTGAGGCACAAAGGCAAAGTGACTCAACCAAGGTCACTCAGTGAGTTAGTGACAAAGACTAGAACCCAGGAGTCCTGGCTCCCAGTCCTTCCCCCTGCTCTAACCACTAGACCACACTCCACCCCCGAGTAACAAACAGAACCCAGGAGTCCTGGCTCCTTAGCCCCACCCCCCACAGCTCTAACCACTAGGCCACGCTCTGCTCCAAGAGCCGGGAACAGAAGCAAGTCCCAGTTCTCTCCCCACAGCAGGCTGGTAAGTTTCACGCCAGCTGCACAGCTCAGCTGCCTGGCGAGCGCCTGCAGCTTTCACAGGGCTCGGGGGATCCCAGCCTGCAATGCTCCATCCGGTGCCAGCACACTCAGCCCCTCGCTCCCACAGCCCCAGAACTCAACCCCACCCCTGGCCTGGGGCTACTCCCCTCTTCCCGCAATAGACCATCCCTCAGCATTGCTCTCTGGCAGCGCCACGCACAAAGCACCAGCGCGGGGGAGCTAACGGATGGGGCGAGGGGGAGCAGCCTTACATTTCGGGGGTCTTGGATTTGTTCTTGCCGTTGAAGAATTCGGGCAGGGCTCTGCGCTCGATAGCGTGGACGCTGCGGGAGAAGCACAGAGCGGGGGCATTAGAGCCGCGCGTCTCCGAACAGGGGGTGGCGGGGCCCTCCCATGCCCAGGGCATGGGGGGCCCCCGGTACCTGGTACCCCCTCCCCCGGTACCTGTTGTAGTCGAACCAGGCGGCGTAGCTGGGGATGATAATATGGTGAGTCTGCTCCGTCACATTGTCCTCGTGCAGGTCCGGGTTCTTGGCCTGCTCCCCTTTGTTCCCCGCACTGTTTTCCTCCTCATCCTGGAATCAGACAGCCGCAGGTGGGCGGGCGGAGGGCGCCCCACATGCTTGCCCCTGCCCTGCCACCCGGGCAGCAACTCCACCAGGGCTAGCCCAGCGCAGTCCTCAGGCTCCGGGAGCGGAGCTCTCGCCTAGCAAGGCACCGGCAAAGGGACTTCGGAGACTCAGCCGAACCAGGCTCTCGCTTGGAGAGTCCCAGAGCCCTGTGGGGTGCCTTGCGACCCAGGTGCCCCAGCAGGGACCCGGAGAGCCCCCAGTGCCACCGCTGGGGCGCAGGCAGATCCAGCATCGTCGCCTGGGGGCGAGGGGTGTTTCGAAGGGGGAGCAGGAGGCTGTTCCCAGGACAGGGGCTGGGGTGTTTGAAAACGGAGGAGGGGACGGGTGCTACAGCGTACGCCAGGGCCAAGCGTGGCCGGGATGGAGGAGGGCAGAAGGGGGCAGCAGAGAGGGTGAAGCTGCTGCCCCTGCCCGTCAGTCTCACCTTGCCGGCAGTCTCCATGCTCTCATCCTCCTGCTCGTCTGGAAGGGAAGGGCAGACAGAACAGCGATCAGGGGAGCCCGGGCCAAGCGGGGGAAAGAAACATACCCACCCTGGATCTCCCTCCTACGGCGCCCGGCTGGGGACAGACACAGCCAGGCCGCGGCATGGAGCTCATTCTGCCTGCCTCCACCGCTGGGGAAAATTAACCCCTCGGGGCAGGGAACGAGACAAGCCCAAAAGCGCCTGGGAGCGTCCCTCCGTGCTCACCGCAGGGTGTCTGCCAGGGGCTTCAGACGGAAGTGGCCCATCTCTAGCCAGGGCCCTGTCTCCTTGCTAATAAAGGTGAGGATGCTCAGGGGGTCCTTACCCAGGTCGGTCATGGTGCCCCCCTTCACGGGTGCAGACTCCGAGTCCTTCTTGGTGTTCACTGTCCCAGGGAGAAGGGGAAAAGCTTTATTGGGAGGCTCCAATCTTGGAGAGACACTCTGCCCACCCTCCCCAGCTCAGCAACTCGCCCTGGGCCCGGCCAGAAAACGCTCCTGGCTAGTCCAGCCTCAGCCTCTGCCAGCAGGGGGCACTACACAGCGTGACACAGGAGCCCTGGCTGTAGGTCCCAGCTATTCCAGCCTCAGCCAGCAGGGGGCACTGTGGGGCGCTCCCATTTATTTCAGTCTCATCCTCCCCCCAAAAGGGGGCACTGTAAGGGGCGAGGCAGGAGCACGTGCTATGTGGGGACGCTCCCAGCCTCTCCCCCCAGGGTCGCTGTCGGTCTCCGTGCGGGGCCGATGCCCAGACCTGTTTTGGGCAGCGTGACCTCCTCCACATTGGGGACGGGGGAGGGCTCGTCCATGTCCTTCGTCAGGTCCTCCTGTTCCTCCTCGCGGTGCCCGCGCTTGGACTTGGTGTACGGGGTCGACGGGCTGCAGGGAATGAGAAACCCAACACGCCCCGTTGCTGACGGCTGCAGCGGGCACCGGATGGCCTGCTGGGGCGCACACACTCCAAGCTCACCAGCCCCGGGGCAGGCGCTGCCAGGGCCCCTTCGCCGGCAGGGCCAGGAGCAAGGACGGCCCCAGCTCCAGATACGAGGACACTGGCCATGCACCCACTCCCGCCCCGGCAGAATCCCCAAGGGGGGGCCGGCGCCGGCCTCACCCTTTCTTGGCGTTCTTCTTCTTGGCTTCTGGGGTCGGGGACGGCGAGGGTGAGCGCTTTCTCTTTTTGTAGTTCCCACCCTTCTTGTCGCGCCGGTCCGAGTCGGGGCTGTTCACCTGGGGAGGCAGAGAAGCTCATCCGCATGCCGCTCGGGCCAGAGGGCGGCCTGGCTCCAGCTACCCTTCCCCCACCCGTTTATTTGCCCTGGCTTGGCTTTGCAAGGGGGGACCACACCCCAGGGCCCCCAATGGCTGGCAAAGCCTAGCACGTGTCCCGGGATGCAGGCAGCGGCTGCCTCCCTCCCACAGGTGGAGAAACCGAGGCACAGACTGGAGTGATTCATAGATTCCAAGGCCAGAAGGGATCACTGTGATCATCTAGCGCCTTATTTCCAGCCTGAACCGGCTACTGCCCCTTCCAGCCATCGGAACGCGTGAGCCCTCTCTCTGCTCGACCAACGAGCCCGTTATCCAACAGTTCCTCCCCACGCAGGTACGTACAGACCAGGAGCAAGTCACCTCTGAACCGTCTCTTTGCTAAGCTGAATCGATGGAGCTCCTTGGGTCTCTCACTACAAGGCAGGTTTTCTAACTCTTTAAACCATTCCCGCGGCTCTTCTCAGAGCCCTCCACAATTTTGGCAACATCCTTCTAGAATGGTGGACCCCAGAACTGGACACGGGATTCCAGCAGCGGCCACACCAGTGCCAGATACAGAGGGAAAAGAACCTCGATGTCCCTACTCGAGATCCCATTCACGCATCCCAGGATCGCATCACCCCTTTTGGCCCCTTGACTGGGAGCTCACGTTCAGCTGATTATCCACCACAACCCCGCACATCTCTTTTTCAGTCACTGGTTCCCAGGAGAGAACTCCCAGCCGGTAAGCAGGGCCGGCACTCTTTGTACAGTAACTCCTCATTTAACCTTGTCCCACTTAACGTTGTTTCAATGTTATATCCCTGCTCAATTAGGGAACATGCTCGTTTAAAGTTGTGCAATGCTCCCTTAGAACGTCGTCTGGCTGCCTGCTTGTAAGATTCTGTGGAAGAGCAGTGACTTTACAAGGGAGCATTGCACAAGTTCCGCTTCTCCTCCTCCTCCCCTCCCTCCCGGCGCTTCCCGCTTAGGACTTTCTGGGAGGGAGGGGCAGGAGCGGGGATGCGCTGCGTCTCTGCTCCTCCCCCTCCCTCCCAGAAAGTCCTAAGCACCGCCAAACAGCTGTTTAGCGGCGCTTAGGCCTTTGGGGGGGAGGGATGTGGTGTGCTCCGGGGAGGAGGTGGAGTGGGGACAGGAAGAGGCGGGCCTGGAGTGGCGCGGGGACAGGAAGAGGCGGGCCTGGAGTGGCGCGGGGACAGGAAGAGGCGAGCCTGGAGCATTCCCGGCAAAATCCGAGCCTGTCCTCCGGGAAAGCTGCCGCTGCTGGTGCAAAGGTGCTTCCTAGCGTCCTTGCCTGCAGCGGGCTGTGCCTGTGTGGGGTAAGCCAGGGGCACTTCCCAACCACAGACCAGTACAGTACTGTACAATATACAGTATAATGCTTTTGTCTGCCCCAAAAACATTTCCTTGGAACCTAACCCCCTGCATTTACATTACATCTTATGGGACAATTGGATTCGTTTAACGTTGTTTAACTTAAAGTTGCATTTTTCAGGAACAGAACTACAATATTAAGTGAGGAGTTACTGTACTTACATTCAGGCCTGGTAGAGCAGATACTGGGGAGATGTCCAAATCTACATACTGACTCAGTGACAGGAACAGAACCCAGGAGTCCTGACACCCAGTTGTCTACTCTTTCCAATAGTGCAGTGGTTCTCAACCAGGGTAAGTGTACCCCTGGGGGTACGAGAGGTCTTCCGGGGGGACGGCAACTCATCTAGATATTTGCCTTGTTTTACAACAGGCGACAGAAAAAGCCCTAGCGAAGTCAGAACAAGCTACAGTTCCATACAGACAATGAGTTGTTTAGACTGCTCTGTATACGGCACACTGAAATGTCAGTACAAGATTTATATTCCAGTCGATTTATTTTAGAAGTATATGGCATTGTTCAGTAACAGTGCGGCTGACACACTTTTGTAGTTTTTTGTCTGATTTTGTAAGCAAGTTGTCTTTAAGGGAGGCGTAACTGCAAGACAAATCAGAGTCTGAAAGGGGGACAGTCGACTGAAAAGGTTGAGAGCCACTGCACTAGCCCCCTCTCCCCTCCCAGAGCTGGGAACAGAACCCAGGCGTCCTGGCTGCCAGTCTCCTGCTCTAACCACCAGCCCCCTCTCCCCTCCCAGAGCTGGGAACAGAACCCAGGCGTCCTGGCTGCCAGTCTCCTGCTCTAACCACCAGCCCCCACTCCCCTCCCAGAGCTGGGAACAGAACCCAGCTAGGATCTTACTTCGTCAGTGAGCGTTTTGGCGGAGATTTTCTTCCTGCGGGAGACGGGGCTCTTCTCATCGGTCACCTCGTAGTCTTCCTCATTCATCCACTCGTTGAAGGTGTCCGTGTCAAGGATCCACTTGGCGTGGACCTGCAGGGGCAGAAAGGGCCCAGTTCTGGGGGGCACTGAATGGTGCCATGGGGAAGCTTGGTGGAGATCCCATGCATTCGGGGGATGGGGCGATTAAGACACCCTGAATCGACTGCACATGAATTGGGGGAGTGTTAACGAGGTTCCATCAGGAGGCCAAGGCTTAGCAACCAGCCCGAACACGCTAAGAGCACAGGGGTGTGCAGGAATCTGCTGATGTCAACAGTGAGAACTCAGAGCCCACTGGCCCCCTGAGGCCAGCCCCGAGCCAGCCCCAGCTCCGTTTACACAAGTCCCAGCCCAGGGAGCCCCGTTACCTTCCGGGGCTTCTCCGGGGTGGGCGCGTCCTCGACAGAAGCTTCGATTTCACTCGCGGGGATCCAGGTGTCGTAGCTGTGGGGGAGGAACACAGGGAGTGCGGGGGAGGCTGCGTGTCACCCCCAGCCCACGCACATCCCCTTGGCAGGCCTGGCCCAAGCGCTGGAGGGGTTCACAGGCAGCTCCCCACGCTGCCCCCCAGCACGATGGCGCAGGGCAGCTGATCAGCACCTTGGGGGGCTCCCATGGCCGACCGCAGGGGCGAGGAAGGGGCCACACAAAGATTGAAGGGCTTGAAATGAACGGGCGAACCCAGTTCTGCATCCCGGGGCTGCAGCCAGGCTGACGGGGTTTCTTGAAGGTGGACCCAGCGCCTCAAGGCCTGGGGCCCGCTCCCCTTCGTCTCCCACTCACCTGTCCGGGAAGTAGCCCCAGTGCAGAAGGACCTGCTTGTCTCTCTTCATGACAGGTCGAACCCATTCTTCTACGAGAGACACAGAAGGGAGTGAGTGGCAGGGTGAGACACAGAGGGACCTCTGGGGTCCCAGGGGCAGCCCGGGGGCACAGCTCTGGCTCCATAATCAACACCTCCTGGATGCTACCAACTCCTGTATAATCATTCTAAGACTTCAGTCTTCTCTCGTTCACCTAGACACACCTGCCCGCCAGCCCACAGCAGCCACCTTCCCCACCACCGCCAGCTCCGGACAGCGGTGCCAGGCACTCTTTAGGACAGGAAGTGAAAAGCAGGGTCCTGTAGCCAATGGAAAGTGCCGGGGCAATTCACGGAGGCAGAACTGAATCGCCCAGCCAGACCCTACACCTCGGCTCCTCAGGGACCAGGCGTGCTCAGCCCGCGTCTGTTGTCTCCTCCGGGAGATGGCGTCTCGAGCAGCACGGACCCCCTGGCACCCCGCTAGGGCACTTCGTTCAGTGCCAACACTGAGGGGAGAGAGCTGCCATTAAAGAACCATCTGATCCCACTCACCGGATCAGCCCAGCTACTCTTCCCTTGCGAGCACAAGCTACTGGCTTCGCGGTTCACCAGCCCTTTTCCTGCAGGTCTCTAGGTCGTTCCCCGCCCCGTAGGGGCCGTTCCCCGCATGCAGCCTGGCAGTGGGTCCAACTCTGCTTTGTGCCCCAGAGTTAGGTAGCTGCCCCCTGCAGACGGAGCCCCTCCAACCCGGAACGCAGGTTCACACTCAGTTATCGGTGCTAGCCTCTGACACCCACACGGCCCGAGCCAGGCCCCAAAGAAGCCAATGGGAGCCGGATTAGACCCAGACTCCCCCAGCCTGGTCACAGAGCGCACGTGCTGCCGCCTCACCCTCCTCCAGGTTGCTGGGGACCGGGCAGACAACATGGGAGGCGTTGTTCCGATCCTCGGTGACCGTCCCCTGCAAGGAGATCAAAGGAGCGTGTCAGAGGCACGGGGAAACGGCAGAAGCTGGGCCTGGCACCCTGGAGCCGGGAGACGCCCATCCCCGGGCAGACGAGGCAGGCGTGCCCGCGACATGCCAGCTGGCATGGAACTAACCCCACGGGCTCCCACCTACCTGGTGCCGCTTGATAATGTCCTTTAGCTTGCCCAGCAGCTTGGGTTCGATCTCCTGGTGCAGAAAGATGTTAGGCCGGGCCAGGCAGTTGTTCTGCAGGAGGAAGAGGGAAGCGGAGCAGTGAGGGCCAGGCGGGGCTGGGGGACAAGGAGCAACTCGAATGGAGGGGAGGGGGGCGACCAGGCCGGTTACCTGCACCAAGGATTTCTCGATGGTCATGAACATCTCCACGTTGCGATCCATCCGCGAAGGGTTCTGGAAATCGAAACGCCGCCTTATTGGAAGAAAAGAGCGACTCTCATGAAAGCCACAGCTCACGCCTCCTGGATCAGCCACCCTTCCAACCCTGCCTTGGCCCAGAGTGACGACACCCTACCTGGATGCAACACCTGAGCCCAAGCCACGTGGCGGTGCCATGGGAGGGCTCTTCGCTCCCTGGAAGGGGGCAGGGCACTGCCCGCTGGCTGCGGGTGCTGGACCCACAGGGGCCCTTGTCTGCGAGCACGTCCTGGCCCCTGCTTCCTGTGGGTGGGCACTGGACTGGGTCCTATCGCACCCAGCCCACTGCTAGGGGCCGGCCAGCCAAACCGCCCCCTCCATGGAGACTCGTTCATTCTATCAGACGCCGGGGGGCGGGAGAGGGGCACCATGCATCACGGCTCGTTACTGAATCCCCTCCCCAAATCCATGCCCCCCGCCAGGATCGGTGCTGGGAGCCAAGAGCTGCACCCCCTCCCATAGACCCCGTCCAGGCTGGTTTGAACCCCAGGTTCACAAGAACAAAATCTGGCCCCTCTACGGCCCTTGAAGGTCCACAATGCAGGTCTGCGAGCCATGGGCAGCACTGCCCCCAGCAAAGTGCATCTGCTGGTGCGCGGGGAGCCTGGGGCGGGGACCTGCCCGCCCCCCCCCACCCCGAGTGAGCCGGGAGACAAGCGGGAAGGGAAGAGGACAGCTCACCATCCTTGGTCGCTCTTGAATTTATAGGCTGCAGCGAGGATGTGGCACAGGGATCCTCCTGCTTTGAAATCCAAGAAGCATTTTATCTGCAATAGAAGGACAGGGGACGGGAGAGAGGCTGAGCCGATGGAGAAGATGGCGGCCAGCTGGCGAGGGGTTAAAGGGCACAAGCTGTCTCTCTTGGAGCCACAGGTGGCACTTCTGAGGCCCGCTGACAATCCAGCCCCCATCCCAGCACCTCCTGCTGAGTAACAGGAAAGGCAGCACCTCCCTGGGACCTGCCCTATCACCAACCCGTGTGGTCTCTTGCCCAGGCTGCTCCCCTCTGGGTGTGCGAGCGGACGGGTTGCTCCGTTAAGGGCCGTCCCTCTCTGCCCAGTACGGCTCGGCCAGGTCGCGGCACTCACCGGCAGCTTGGTGAGCGGGGCGTTGCTGACATGTTTGCCGAAAACCTCCTCCTGGAACTGCAGCAGCTGCACCACCAGGCTGGAAAGGGACTTGTTGGTGGGAGGCTCTGCCTGGATGTACTGTGGGAAGAGCAAGAGAGGACGGCGCGGGGCTGTAACACGCTGCGCTCGAGGGCGATTTCAACAACAGAACGGGACCCAAGAGTCCTGGCTGGCCTGGACACACAGGCTGTTCCTTTAGAAGAAGGAGGTGGGTCAGCAGCAGAGGACTTGACCGTGAGCCCGGCAAAACTGTGCCCGGTGCTCGGGTTGTCTCTCTCCTTTCTCGCAGCTGGCAGCCTGCATTCGTATGTTATTTGCCTACAGACCCTAGAATGCCCCATCGAAATAGACAAAGGCGAGAAGGGAAACCGAGGCCCCGAAAGTGACTTGCCCAAGGTCCCACAGCTGGTCAGTGGCAGAGCTAGGACTAGAGGGTAGGTCTCCCGAGTCTCACCCACCAGGCACACGAGAACCGATCTCCCTCAGCCCATTAACGTGCTGGGCAGCCGCCCCCGCATTGGCAATGAACAGCTCTTGGGAACACTGGCCCTGCCAGAGCGGGCCAGTCCCGCCAGTATCCCCTCTTCAGCAGCGGTCAGTACAAAGCGCTCCAGAAAACAGATGAGAGAGACTTTTTGCGGCCAGCCATGGAATACGGCCCATGGGGGACGTTTTCTCCCAGCCCCTGCCAGTCCAAGGCTGGTTATCCTTGAAGTAGGAAGGTTTGTGGCCCCTTTTGTCCTACTAATAGAGCTGTGGACACGCTCAATAGCCAGAGAAACAGGACAAGCTTTTGGCCTCCACGAGACCTTGTGGCGTGGAGTTCCCCAGGCTAATCCTGCCTTGTGAGCCAAAATATTTCCTTCCATCGCTTTCAAATGCGTTGCTTTTGTTTCACTGGATGACTCCCCCTCCCCCCGCTCTTGTCCAAACACGAGGCATCCACTCGACCTTGTCTAGCCCATTCGTCACGTCATTCGTCTACCACATCCCGGCACAAGGACGAACCGCTCCATTCTTTCCGCTCTCTCGTGGCCTGTGCTCTGCCTAGGTTTACAGGTACCAGATGCGCTGGGTTTTGCAGGGCTGCCAACATCTCAGTTTGGCACCTAAATACCCTTGAGGACCTGGGCCTTAATCCCTATATTGGACTGGTCTACCATCCTTCTAGTCCTGTATCCTATCTCAAGCCCTGACCAGCAGCAGCTTCCTTTGATTCAGTTTGGACAAACACAAGGCCCTAGGGAGAAGAGGTGTGTCCTATGAAACCCTCACTGCTGATCCCCGGGCCCCCCAGCAGGTGGGGAGAACCTGAGGGGGGCACTCGCTGTGATCTGTCCTCTCCTCGGAGGTGACTTTTGTTAGCCTGTGCACATTTCTGTTTTTAACACAGGCAGCAGTGGCCGCATGGTCCCCGTGTCTGTACGGGAACCCAGACTCCCAAGAAAGAAACAAGCCGATCATATTGGCCCTTCCATCTTCAAAGCACTCTGCAAAGGTTCGTTCCCCGATGACGACACAGGACAGCGGACAGGAATTGGCTTCTGCCCCTGGCCTGAGGAATGGCCTTTACTTCACCTTTCCCTGGGCCTCTTTCTCCTCCCACTCTGCCTGTGACGACTGTAAGCTCCTCGGGACAGCGACGGTCTCTCACCACGTGTCTGTCCCACACCCAGCCCGACGGTGCCCTGGTGTCGTTTGAGTTCCCCCAGCAATAATCCAGACCAATACACTGCGTTTGTCTCAAACTCTGGGGTGACCCAAAGCCCCCATGGGGCGGTAGCGATTGGGACAAGCCCGAGGAGACGGGCATTCACCCAAGTGGCATCCTCCACAAGCCAGGAGAGGAGAGACGCTATCATGCAGCCATATTCATCGCAGCTCAGAGGACGGAGCTTTTAGCGGAAGGTAGCTAGGGAGGGGAGCAGCGAAGGACATAGGAACGGCCAGACCAATGGTCTACCCAGCCCAGTCTCCTCTCTTTGACAGCGGCGGGTGCCAGGTGCTTGAGAGAATGAATAGAACAGGGCAATTAGCCAGTGATCCTGTCGGCCTGTGGGGGTGGGAAAAGGCAAATTCCCAGGGAGCGGGTGAGGGTCAGGTCACAGCCTGTCACTCCAGACCCAGGAGCTGTCTGGTGACTCAGCCACTGGCTACACTCAGAAGGTCAAAGGTAACAGCCTGGGAACCACAGCCCCATGCTCTTTGCGTGACAGCGGCGGGACGGGACACAGGTGGGGCCGGCAGGACCCAGCCCACGGGCCCTACGCTGAGACAGCAGGGCAGGTGGCTGATGTATCATAACACGAACGCTGCCCCTACAAAGAGAAGGCTCCTCGCAGCTCCTGGGCAGAGGAACTGGTGGTTTCATCAGGGAAGAGCGATCCCAAGCCATAGGGGGCCTGTTCTCTCGGTAACTTTCGCTCCATTTTCAGCTTCTCGGGAGACGGGCTGGCCTTTGTCTTGGGTGAAAGATGGGGACGGATCCGAGGGGAGACGGGACGTCATCAGCTGCTGGGCAGGGTCCCCCCTCGGAGGGAAGGGACAAGGTTGACAGCCAGAGTGAATGAAAGAGCATCTATTGTGCCCCTAAGAGCAGGGGACGGGGCAGGAGGTTTAGGGGGACCTGGAGCCCCTTCCCAGGACAGCTGCGGTTGGGTGGGGAACAAACCCCCTTCAGGAAGAGAATGGGCTGTGTGCAAAGCAGATCGGCCCCCAAGCGCTTACAAGGCCTTTGCTGAGCTGGGGGGTGGGGTGGGGAGTGGAGGGGGATTAAAATGAGAAGCTGGGATGGGGGTAGGTGGTGGGGGTGGGGGGACTGCAAGGGAATTAAGGGTGATGGAGGAAGGAGGGGGAGGGGTCAGTGGGGCTGAAGGGGGTGAACGAGGGGGAGGCAGGGCCAGGAAGGGGGGACCCAAGCCCTGGGAAGGGGGCTGCAATGGATGAGGGGGGAAGGGACCAAATGGGGGTACAGAGGGGGCAGGAAGGGGTGACTGGAGCCTTGGAGATTATCGGGGCCCAGGAGGGATTCCATGGGATCTGGGGGGCTGACAGCTGTCAGTAGGGAGGACAGGTGTCGGTGGGGTCCAGGGGTCAGCGAGAGGTGGGCACTGAGTGGGGTTCAGTGGGGGGCTGACAGCTGTCAGTGGGATTGGGGGGTGTCAGTGGGGGATGGGGAGGGGGGAGCTGAGGGGGTGCAGGGGCCAAGGACTGGGGCAGGGGGTGCCAGTGGGGCTGTGGGCGGAGAGGGGGCGGCTTTGAGGGGAATGGGCTGGGGGGCTA
>NC_048313.1:13488119-13488533 GCF_013100865.1 Trachemys scripta elegans
GGGGGGCCGGCGGCGGGGGCCGAGCCGGGGATGGGGCAGGGGCCTGGCCGGGGGGGCCCGGGGGGGCCGGTACCTTCTTGTAGTTCTTGCCCAGCCAGAGCCGCGCGCTGTCGAACTGGCTGACGGTGTCCGCGGCCTCGTAGTACTTGACGTTGGGGCCGCCGTCCTTCTTCCGCACCGCCATCTTCCCGCGCGCCGCGCCCCCTGCAGGCCGCCGCCCGCCATCTTCCCGCGCGCCGCGCCCCCTGCCGGCCGCCGGGCGCCATCTTCCCGCGCGCCGCGCCCCCTGCAGGCCGCCGCCCGCCATCTTCCCGCGCGCCGCGCCCCCTGCCGGCCGCCGGGCGCCATCTTCCCGCGCGCCGCGCCCCCTGCAGGCCGCCGCCCGCCATCTTCCCGCGCGCCGCGCCCCCTGCC
>NC_048313.1:13493490-13595780 GCF_013100865.1 Trachemys scripta elegans
GGGGCCCGGGGGGGGCAGAGGGGCCCGGGGGGGAATCCCGGGGTGCATGGGGGGGCTGTGTGGTCCGGGGGGGGAATCCCGGGGGTGTTGGGGGGCGGGCACAGCCGCTCCCCCCGCCGGCCCGGCCTGTCTAGGCGGCGCTCGGCGCAGCCCCGGCCGGGTGTCACGGTGGCCGAGTGGTTAAGGCGTTGGACTCGAAATCCAATGGGGTTTCCCCGCACAGGTTCGAATCCTGTTCGTGACGGCGCCGCGCTTTTGTGGGCGGGGGGGCCTGAGCGTTCACCCCCCTTTTAATAAACCCCCTTTCCAGCGGGGAGGGGGCCGGGAGCGACAGCTGCGCCCGAACACACCGGCAGCGCCGCAAATGGCGGGTGGGGGGGAGCTGTCTGCATTTACTAGGAGATCGGAGGGCTGGAAACCTGGGGGGGCACATGTACACGGGGGGGGGGGGGGGGGGGGGGGGGGGCACATCTGGAACAGGGGATCCCAGAGCTGGGGGGGGGGGCGGCGAGCTGGGTGGGGGGCACATCTGGATTCAGGGGCACATCTGGATGGGGGGTCCCAGAGGAGGGCAGGGATACATCTGGATGTGTAGGGGTGAGGTGATCTGGGGTTGCAGAACTGGTCCTGGGGGGTGCACAGCTGTACTATTTGCTGGGGTGGGGGACACATGCCGTTTTTTGAGGGGGGGGGCAGTTGCAGAACTGGCTCGGGGGGGGGGCATATCTTGATTTGCTGAGTGTAATGCAGGGGGGCGGGAGATCTCTGAATGTGGGGGGGGTGCTAGAATGCTGTATATGCTTTGCGGAGGGGGCAGGGGCTGGCAGAGTGTGGGGTTCCCCTGCAGTGGGGAAGCAATCCCCTCTTTGCGGGGGGGGAGCAATCCCCCAGAGCAGCTCGGTTCTCGTGCCTGTTACTAACGGTGGGGGGGGGCTCTGTTCTCCAGTCTCAGCGCATGGCAGAGCCGGGGCTGCCCCCCGCCAAACGGGAGCAGGGCCCATTGCAGCTTGTGCCGAGCCCACCCTGACCAAACCCAGAACAGCTTCAGCCCCGGGTCTAAAGCGACCATCTCGCTTTGCTCCTTGCTCCAGCCCCTGCTTGCAGGCGGCACCGCTGGCAGGAGATAAACCAGGCCGGCGGGTTTCATTGGCACAAATAAAATCCCTTCCTCACCCCCCCAACAAACTCATCTCGTGAAAATGACGAGGGGCTGCAAAGGGAGGCCAGGACGCCCTGCCAGCGGCCCACTTCCGCTCCTTTTGAAGCCTGTGCGTAAGGACTGGGCTGGCTCGGTGGCTCTGAACTTTGCACTTCACGCTGGCGCGAGCGATGGTTCGTTTTGGCTGACTCTGATCAGCGTCACCCCTTTCCTGGCCCCACGGCAGGGCCAAGCAGCGTCGCGAAGGAATTCACAAGAAAAGCCCCCCCAGCTTGCTGGCAGGAGGAGAAGCATTCGAGATCGGCTGTGGCCTATGTTTTAGGTCCATCCTGGGCCCGAGTGGGTCAAGTCATTTTCTGACCTGACCCCAAACCTGCGTTGCCCGCAGGAGGGGGCACGCAGCCCCATGGCCAGGAACGGGAGAGCCCGGCCGACCTGAGCCGGTGGTTTTCCCAGGCCTGACACTGGTCAGTGGGTCCCGGCGGGTCACAGGGCTTTGGGGAAGGATCCAGTGGGGGCAATGCTACTTAATGGGTTTGTGGATTGCTGCCTGGGGCCTTTCCCCGGCCTGGGGGCTGGTTTCGATCTAGCCCAGAGTCATCTCCCTCCCCCGTTCTGGGGTCTGTGCCATCTTCCACGGCTAGGCCGTTCTGGAAGTGCAGCGGGGCAGCAAACCTCAGCTAATGGCAAGAAATCTTGGTTCTCCCCCGGCTGGTTCCAGCCATTATCGTTTGGCCTGTGCTTAGAGCCTGGGCCGTCGTTCTGTTGTGTTTGTCCAGCGCCTAGCGCCGGGGTCCTGGTCCGTGACAGGGACTCCCAGGTGCTACTGAAACACAAATCATTAAGTGTCTTTCAGCAGTGGGCAGGAGCCCACCACGCCGCCGGCCCCGTGCCGTGCCGACACAGAACACAAAGACAACAACTGGGAAGAAATGGTCCCATTCTAGCCTCGCTGGCAGCCAGAAACATGAACCTGGAGCTCCCGCAGCCCCATCCTGGCCTTTAGCTCAGTCACCAGCCTGTCCTCCCAGAGCGTGGGGGTTCTGGAACGGGAGTCGAGTCTGAACTGGCTGGGCACGGGAGGAGCCACCCGACGCACACCCCCAAAGCGGCCTCCTTCCGGTCCCGTTTAAAACCCGCTTTGCCAGGATGCCTAGGAAACCTTGACCCTGGGCAGGCATCTGCTGGGCCCTCGCCCAGCGGTTCCCTGTGCTGCCCTGACTGTCTGCGTCCAGCCGACGGCACTTGTCTGATGCTTAGCTCGTTAGCCCGGTTTTTGTGCAGCACCTGGCACAGCGGGGTCTGGGTCCCTAACGAGGCCTGTAGTCATGCCCAGGACAGGTTTAGCTTTCCCCTCGCCATGGCTGATCCAGCACTTAAACTCCCGCTGAATTTTAAGCACATGCGTAGTCCCATTCTCTAGTGCCACCCAGACCCGCCTCCTGTCTCCAGCCACGGCCAGCACCAGATACCAGGGGAAGAGGCAGAAAAAAATCCTCCCAGGCGCAGACATAGGGGAACGCTGGTCTGCTCTGAACCCCTACCGGAGATTGGCTGAAATCCTGAAGCATGAATTGGGCAAACCTCCCTCCACCCGCGGAGATGCTGAGGTTAGTGGGCCTTTCCCCTGCAGCCGAGATCTTGCGCCTGCTGCGGGGGGCCTTGCGGGTAGAGCCCTGGCTTCACTGCCAAGCTCGAGCAAAGACGCCCGTGGAGCTAGCTGCTTATAGCCAGTTTCCCAAGTGCTCGGACCCGCAGCCGGGGGCCGCCTTTCAGCTCTGGCACCCAGCACCTGGACTCGTGGGAAGGTCTGGCCCTTCATCGCTCCAGGGATCAGCTTCCCCATCAGTAAAATGTGAGTAATTCACTCTCCCTGCTCCCTATCCCCCACTCTGGCCTGTCTGCCGCAGCGTGAGCTCGCCAGGCCAGGCCAGGCCGGGCCCCTTCCTATGTGGACGTGGGGCGCCTGGCCCAACGGGGCCGATTGCGGGCGGGACTGAAAAAGGAGGACGCAGCAGGGCTGCGCGCTCTGGCCTGAGCCTGCCACAGCGCGTGGGCATGAGAAGGCGCCCGGGAGACCCGTGGGGTATTTAAATCCTGTCCCAGGCCAATGAGATGAAACCAGCCGGGCACGTGGCTCCTGGGCGTGGAGCAGGGCACCCGCTGCCCGACGTCGCCGCCTCATTCACAGCTGTCCAGCTCGGGCTGGCCATGCGTCACCGGGCCCCACAGCAAACTGGGGGCGGCGGCCTGGCAGCAGAGGGCCCCCTAAGGCAGCCCAACGGGGCAAGGGGCCAGTTGCACTTGGCTGGGGGGTGGGATGTTGGGTGGAGCAGCTGCTCTGCCTCACTCATTGACTGGGGCTTCTAGACGCTACCAGGAGCTGCCCCGGAGCCCAGTGTGCCAGGCGCTGTACAGCCCAGAACATGGACCCCGCCCCTGCCCCCCCAAGAGCCGCCCCGCAGCCCAGCGTGCCAGGCGCTGTACAGCCCAGAACACGGACCCCGCCCCTGCCCCCCCAAGAGCTGACAAACCCCCACTTTGGATTCTCCACCCAACCGAGTTCAAGCAGCATTTGGGGGGAGGTTAAATGACACGATTGCAGGGTGGGGATCCCGGCGGCCATAGGGGCTTGACTCTCCGCCCAGTCGCCGTGACCTGGTCCCCGGGCCCACAGCTCTGACCCAGTTCAGTGTCACAGGCTGCAGGCCCGCGCCTCACCCCACCGTGCCCCTCACCGCCGCCCCGCCTGCCCCTCGAGCCCAGGGAGAATCTCCGGGGAGCAGCAGAGGGTCACAGGGTTTATTCCCCCCAGGAGGGGGCAGCGGAAGACATCAGCCAAGGGTCTGGGCTGGCAGTTGGTGGGGGAAAACCTTCCCGGCTTGGAGGCTGTGGTCTGAGCACAGACCCCTCGCTGCCTGCCTGTGCTGGTGGGGTTCAGGGCTGGGGGGGCAGCTCCCTGCCCTGCCCTGCCCACTTCTAAGAGCTCTCAGCAGCCCCTGAAGTCGGGCACCCAACCTGCCCCATGGCTCCTAGCACAAGCTTCACCGGATTGTCCCCTCCCCGCCCCCCGGACAAATTCAAACCGAGGGAAATAAAGCCAAGTCCGAGCTAGGCGCAAGTTGGTGCCAGCGTCGTTCCTGCGTAGCCCAGCATTGGAGCCAGCCCGTGTCTGGTTCGGCCTCACACCTCTGAGCCTCCGAGGATTTCCCTGCTTGGGCTGAGAGATGTGGCTCCTCCCGGAGGGTTGGTGGCCTGCTGGGGCCAGGTGAGCTGACAGTCGGGTGGGCACCGCAGCAGCACGGGCAAGCTCCAGGAAGGGATCGGGGCCCCCAGTGCTTAATTTGTAATGAAAGAGCAGGCAGGGTTCAAGGATGATTTTTTACATCCATAACTGATACAGCACATCCAGAGGGGCCGGGGCTCCGAGCTGCCGGGCCCAGAGGGGCCGGGGCTCCGAGCTGCCGGGTCCAGAGGGGCCGGGGCTATGAACTGCTGGGCCCGGAGGGGCTAGGGCACAAATTAAGCACTGCCCCCACCCCCCATAACAAAGCCAGGCCCTACACCCAGGAGCCAACAGCCTGGGATGAGACAAGAGGTGGATTCAGCCATGGGGCACGTGGCAATTAGCACTCCCTGCCCCCCAGCCCCATGAGCAGACAGCAAAGGGGGGGTGGGATGGGGGTACAAGCTGCTGGTGCATGTCTCCACCCCCCAAACAGCATCACAACAGTGGCTAGAAGCCCCAACAGCCATCAGAGGTGCAAGGTGCTGTACCTACCCCTGAGCACGCCCTTGCCGCAGGCCGCTTGCCAGACACAGCAACCAGGCCCCAGGGTGGGAGGGGAAACAGAGGCACAGAGAGCATCAGCAAGGTGCCCAGGGTCACAGAGCAGCAGCAGAGCCCGGTCTCTTGAAGCTAGATTCGGCCTCGCCTTTCTTCTGGAGCTAGCAGATGGGAAGGAAACGCACCCCCTGCCCCTGCTCGCCGGGGCACCCTGCCAGGCCCCGGTCGATCATTAGCAGAGATCAAAACGGGGAGAAGGTGGACGCCCACGAGCGGTGCAAGAAGGGGGAGCCATGGGGGACGCTAGTTCCCCTTGTAACCATAAAATGCCAGCAGCTCTCCCCGGAAGGCACATGGTGACCTGCTGGCCTGGCTGGCGGTCAATTACACCCAGGCAGGACGCGTGGAGGCCAGGCTGTGCGTGCATCACGGCGACTGCGGGTAGATTTGGATTGGTAAGAGCGGGTCCGTCAGTTTCCGAGCACACAAAACCCCTAAACCAATTCACACAGCAGCAAAGCGAGGAACCCGCTGCTTGAGAAGGTAGCTGGGTGATTTCCAGGGGGGTTTAGGTGTGATATTCCGAAGCTTTTTGAACCTCCTTCAATCATTAAGTCCTGACCTCTCCCTGCTGTCAGTTCCCAGCAAATTCCAACATCTTGGACACAGATTCGGTCATAGAACGGCCCTGGGAAGGAACCAGGTTCCCACAGGCTGCATCACCCATGAAAGAGGATAGACAGGGGGTGAAGGGAGTTTGTATTTGACCCCCCCCATCTTTTTGGGGTGGGAAGCCTGTAAGGGCTCCTGATTTGCGGAGAGGTTGTGTTAAACACGCCGGCTGTTTGCCCCCGAGCCCCTGCAGCCGCGGGGAGCCACCTGCAAGGGAGGGGGGAACAAGTTTTATTCAGACTATTTCAAAATGCTGCTTTTGCCAACACCTGTTGGACTCAGAAACCCGTCAAACACTTGGAGAAAGGGGAGGGGGGGCTGGTCAAAGATTCCCCCCTCCCTCCAGAAAAGGGCTCCCAAATCCACATCCAGCAAACCATTCATCAGAGCCAGGCCCTCAGCCTTCCTGATCCTTGAGGTTTAAGAATAAGTGGGAGAACTCACACCCAGGCTTTCCTGAAGTATAAGCAAAAGGTCCAGTCCCAGCTCGCCATGCCCCCGTCCCCTCCTCCCCCACTCTAGGACACTCCTGCTGCTAACTTTGCAATGGCTGGAGCAGCGTAGCCTCCAACCCAACCCGGAGAAGGGCTGGCAGCCAGGGGCTCCTGCCAGATTTTTCCTCCCCACTGTCAAACACTTTCACTGCCTGCAAGAATGAGGGCATTTAAAGTATCCTTACTAGCCTCTGAATTAGCACTGCTGGGCTGATCGGGGGCAATTCCACCTCAGAGCCATCGTTTCAGGCTCTCTGCAAACCCAGGCGGCGACTGGCGGCACTTCCAGTCACCGGCTCAAAGTTCTCTTGGCAAACATCTAGGGACTTTAAAAAAAATAAAAATAAAAAAATTGGGCAGGGTGAACTGAGCCCCCCCTCCCCCGCTTGAACCCGTCCCGGTCCGCTGGTGGGGGTGCACGCCCCGCTCTGGGAAATGCTAGGAGTGGGTAAAGGAAGCAGAGCCGCTTCTCTCCAAAAATAAAGATTGGCAGCTCACCCGCCGAGCCAGAGCTGAGAGAAGCCGGGCCTAGGAGACCCCAGGGCGTGCAGCAGCCCTGTCAACACCCCTGGGGCCAGAGCCCAAACCCGGGGCAGGAGAGCTGAGGGGACCGTTCACTGGTGAAGCGGACAGATTACAGAGAAGCCAGTTTCGTGACTAACCCGAGCTCAGGTCTGGCAGGACCGGGGACTCCGTGAGCACAACAGTCTGATGTTCTCTTCCCCAAATACACTCGTCTCTGCCGCCCATAACGCCGTGTGCTGGCATGAGGTGGTGGGGGACGTCTCGCAGACTCCATCATAATTTCGAGCCATCGGCAAGCTTGCCCCAGCCCCTTCCATACAGCGTTAACCTCCTGGCTTATCCGACGGGAACCGCCCAGGGCTTTGCCAGCTACCGCGGTGGCCCTGCTGCAGCTGGGCGTGAGTGGCCTGGTTGGAGCAGCAGCAGAATTTCGGTTGGCAGAGCACAGCCCAGCTGTCCCCGCATCAGCGTCTTGCAAAACCACAATGAAGCACCAGGCTCGTCAAGCGCTCAGGCTGGAACGCAGCCCTGCCAGCAACCCGGAGTCTGCTCCGACCCAGCCTCAGCGACTTGACCATCTTTACCATTCCGTGCAGGCGTTGGCCAGGCCCACCCTGTTACGCTCCCCCCACACCCCAGGGTAGTTTCTGGGATTCTCTCACGCTGGGAGAGCTCCAGCCGCGGTGCACAGCAGTTACCGGTTTCTAGTCAGGAGCTGGGGGACTTGCATAGAGAACTAGCTCTTTGGCTCATTGATATGGGGCATTCCCAGCGGTAGAGAGGACATAGCAAGGTGCGAACTGCAGGCAGCGGGCAAGGAAAGGTCACGGAAAAGCAGAAGCGGTTTTTGCAGCGTGTCCATGCAGGAGAGAGCGCCCGGGGAGCGGAATGAAGGATTGGAGAGTCAAGAAAAGGCAGTTTATTAGTGCAGTCGACACAATGAAACAGCGCACACAAGACACAACCAGCAACTTTTATGGACCAGCAAAGACACCATTGCAAGTCTAGTCTGATTTCTGAGCGCCCGGTTCCTCCAGTGGAAAGGAGACGGAAGCCATCTCTGGAAGCAAAGGCCCAGTGGAGGAGGGGGAATCAGTTTTTAAAACAAGTCCATCTAGACAGATGCAGTTACCAGGTTGGATTTAGCAGCTTTTTCTAATTCCTGAGCATAAGGGTCTGGGTTGGACAGAGCTCCCACCCAATAATTCCCCTTCCACACACCTCATCATCGAGACATGAATTCAAATACAACCCACTCCATACCTCAAACTGATCTGACTTCTGAAGAACGCGCCAGGCGCTTGTAACGTAGGATACGAGACACACGGAAAACTCTGACGTTACCCAACAAAGAGGGGAAAGCCAACCATGTCCTGAAACAGAGAACTAGCTGGATTTCCTCATACTGCATTAAAACAAAAACAAACCAACCTGCACGAGCAAATTTGCCAGTTGAAAGAGAAAAAAAATGCAGGAAGAGAAGGACCCTAAAAGCTCCACCCAGGCGGGCCGGGCGGTAAAGGTGAATGCCAAACTGAAATCCTGCAGCAGTTTACAGAGCCTCTGAAGCAGGACACAAAGGTTTCCCTGGATGTCCACCGAAGAGTGGCGGGAAATTGGGAACAGTATCTGGACAGTGTGTAACAAAACCCGCCGCCGGGGCTCGAGCGATAGTTCTCAGGCAGCATCTCCCTGGGAGCCCTGCCCGTGGTGGAGCTCCGGGACCCGAAGAAAAGGGGACAGACCCTTTGAGACAGGCAGCTGGGCGAGGGGCGTCCCCCTCCGCTTAGAGCGCCAGGAAGCACGTTTAGCTCCCTCCGCCACCGTCTGCAGTCTGGGCCGACGCAAGCGGATTCAGCTCCTGGAAGAAGCTCTCGCTAGTGTCATAGGGCTGGGCAGAACTAGGCCAATCAGTGAGAGGTGTGATGGGAAATGTAGTTCTTACAGAGCCTACGTCTGGGCAGCCTCCCATTTCAGCAATGGAGATGGTCCGCGGGGTATTCACCCACTGGACAGCTGCTGCCCCTGAAGATGGGCTCCAAGAACCCTCCCTGTTGCAGGGCTGCTCTGCCAGCTGGGGCAGAGGGGTGGGTGTCGTACGGAGATCAGACTCCTTTCCATCGGCGGAGGCAGCTCCGCTATCGCCCGACTGAGTGGGAACCCAGGGGAGCTGGCACGGGAATTCAAACTCTTACGTCACCCTATTTGCAGCTTCCGGCTAGCAGAGGGGGAGGGCTCAAGCTATTCAGAGGGCCAAAGAGATGCAAGCAGTCTCCCAAAGGATGGTAGTGTCAAGGTCTGGATTAAAGCAATCAGAACCTCTTATTTATTGACAATTCACTCCCTGTCCCACACGCAGCCACCTTGGGCACAAAACAACGAGCTAAAGAGGAAACAAAGTCTCCAGGTAAGACAAAGACCGAAAGAAAGGACCAAAAATCCACCCCCCTGCCCCAAAAAAATCCCACAAATGCAAATAAATTAAATTCCCAACAAATAAACTTAATTGGGCCTGGCAGCATTTCTGGCCACTGTATTTAAAAAATAAAATAAAGGGAAAATACAAACAAACAAGGCAAAAAAAAGTACAAAAAAAACAAACCACAATCACAAGTGTCTGAAAAAAATACATAAAGCTCTTTGTTGACCGTTCAACGCACACACAGACAGGACAGCTGAATCTAGGTTCCGGGCAAGACTGGCAGGCAGAGAGGCTGTCCACATTACAGGCTCCTGGAGTCCGTTGCCTCCCTCGGGTGTCCGAGCCACCAGAGCGTCCGGTCGGCTCCGAGCGGGAGGGAGAAAGGAAGGAGGCGAAAGGGCCGTCCAATGAGACTTTAGTTCCACTTCGAATTCCCCCTTGAAGTCTGGTTTCTCCCCAGAGCAGCACAAGGCCACACGGTCAAGTTCCAGAGCGTGGTTGCGCCACAGCTCAGCTGTTTGGCTGCAAAACGCCGTTATGGTGAAATCACGCCTCGTTTGTGGGGAGCGGTTATTTGGCATCGCTCGTGTCTGCAGCTTAGCCCCCCGGCCAAACCGTAGGCATGTCTGAGCAGGGTCCCACCTCCCACCAAAGGCTGCAAAGCGAGACCTGCCTTTGTGGTCCCGCTTTGCAGCCTGCAGGCGTGAGCCCGGCTGGAGAGCTGTGGCTTTCACACAGGTGCCTCAGAGGGAGGAAAGAAACCGGGAGTGGGGGGAATAAAGCTTCGGCGCAGACGTGAACACCGTGTGGTCGGGTCACCCCAGGGCAGCACCATGCCGAGATCTGCTGGCCCGTTTGGTTTGGACTGCGCCAAGACGTCAGGACAATGGCAGAGGTGTCAGCAGTCAGGCCCGCTCCAAAGCCCACAGCGGTTTCGAGGGGCTGTGTGCTTTTCAAAGCCAGTTAGAAGCCACACGGACACCGGACTGGGAGGTGGATCTGCTGCAGGAGGCAAACCGCATTTTGCATATGACGCTGGGTGACTGCCCAGCGCTACAAGGGAGTGTTTGCCAGAGGCCTTTAAACACTCTTTAAATTACGAGCCACACGCTTGGAGGAATAATGCCCTGATATAATGCTGTGACTGACGGGGGCGGGGAGGGGAGATGTCAGCGGTTTTAGACAAGTTAGTTATTTTTTTTCAAGCACAAAATGTTTCTCTCTCTTTAAAAGTCTTTAGATCTCCTCCACTCCGTGTGCAAATATCATCACCAGCCCCGGCTCGAGCACCATGTCCTCCCCCATGTGCTGGTTCTCGCAGGCCATCACCACCACGGCCTGCTTGCCGGGGATGCGCTTGGCCACGTAGTTCTCATAATAGCGCCGGTTCATCTGGCGGGTTTCCAGGGTGGCCAGGCCCTGCGGCCAGTTCCGCTCATGGGCGTTCTCGATCAGCTCGTTGATGATGGACGTGGGGCACCCGCTTTCCATCAGTGAGCGTTTGATGACCGCCTGGAGGACGGCGTCCGGTGTGGAGATCATCCCGCCCCATCGCGTCACCCGGGCAGGCTGCAAGGAGTTCACCCACCTGTAAGACACCAAGACACCATGAGTAAAATACAGGGGCGCCCAAGAGACAGCAAGTCCTAACAGGCAGGGACTGCTCTGCCAGAGAACGAGACGGGCAAGACGGCCACATGAAGGACTGTCAGTGGTTCTGCCGGGTCTACAGAATATAGAGCCAGCTTATAATGGTCTCCGAAAGGGCAGCGCCAAACAACTCAGGTGCCCCCTCTGGGCGAAATTGGGATGGATCCAGAAAACTCACCAGGTTTCCTTCGTAAAACCTAGTGAGAACGGATGTTAGAGCCAGCCGCTCCCTCGGGGCCGCTGGGGTTGCGCCCTCTTCTGGTGGAGAGAAGGGATGAGGCCGGGAGGAGACCGATGCAGTTAGAGATGATGCACATGACAGAAAATCTGCCAGACTCAAGTAGCTAAAAGCAATGCTGGAGGGACATCGGGCTACCCCACAACTTCCTCGTACTAACGGTTTCAGAGGCTGAAGTCTGTCAATACAGAGCCCTTTGCCCCACGTCCCTTTTCTCCTCCTTTCTCCTTAACTCACGGTACGTTGCTCCTGAAGTCAGAAGCCTCTGAGTTCTTCTGGACCTTAATCACGGCCCCCTCCCTCACCCCCTCCTATCGAAATCCTTTGCCAGGCCGTAACTGCAATGTGGCGATGACTGAAAGTCCTCTCTCTGGTCCTCCCTACGTGAGCCAGCCAAACATGCTCTGAAGGTCTTGCTCCAGAAAGTGGGGCCCCATTCCTGGCTTCCCAGCTACCTCCACAGCTACCCAAGATGGCCTTCAAAGTTCTTCATGGGCTTGCTTCCCTCCAGCCTCTCAGCTCCACCAACTACGACCATTTAGCGTCTCGTCCCTGCCCAGGAGAACGTTAAGCTCCAACTGCAGCAGATGCAGCAGGGAGAGAAGCTGCCATTTTCCAGCTTTCCAGGCACCTGAGGACGCTTCCATGCGCCAGAACTCCAGTGAACCCCCGTGTCTGAGAACCCCGGAGTAAAGCCTCTCCCTGTTCTTTCGATGCCGTTTGATTAACTCCGGTGGAATTCAGTTTTCCTGAGCCGGGCTGAAACGACCCTTCCACCAGTTCCCATCTGTGCCAGCAGGGTGCAAGGATCAGCTCCGAAGCCATTTCTTCCCGCCCCGTTTTCCGGCGGGTCACTGGTTTCAAACTGGCTGCAGGTATAGAATTGTACAGCTGGTGGGACCCGTAACGTTAACAGGGCTGAGTCGCCAGACTTCGTTCTCTCTCGCAATGGCCTTAGCAACGTCCTGCTTGCTTTAAGATTATGGGTTTTCTTGTGGCTCCCTTAGCTCGGGCCTTAATCTGCTGGGGGGATTTAATGACCGTTCCCAAATCTCGCCAGCTGAGCCGACGCCCCAGTCCCCTGTGTCTGCCTCCCGAACACCTACTCACCCATTGTTACTGGGATCGTGCATTAGCAGCGGCACTTACTCTAGGATTTCATTGTATTCTATGGTCTCTTCCAGGTTCTGCAGGTTGGGGTTGACGCTGCGGATGGCTCGCATGTAGGCCTTCAGCAGCTGGATGTCCCGTTTCTGCAAGAGGCAGGGCAAATGGAGAGATGTCTGCAACAGGCGGGAGGCCCTCACACGCACAGACCGGCCCTGCCCCCTTCTCGCAGGGATCTAGGGCTGGAAGGGTTTATGTTCAG
This sequence comes from Trachemys scripta elegans, assembly GCF_013100865.1. Lineage (NCBI taxonomy): Eukaryota > Metazoa > Chordata > Testudines > Emydidae > Trachemys > Trachemys scripta. Next base: position 13,505,807 of record NC_048313.1, read on the forward strand.
CCCCACACGGGACGGCAGCGGGGGACCTGGCCGTCTCTCTAACCCTCCAGTGGTGGAAGCAGACTTTTTAAAAATTAACCCTTCGCTATTTTTCCTGCTCACACTCTGCTTCCCAGTGGGGCTGCTAGGGGATCCTCAGAGCCCATGAAACAGACTGAGGTCAGAGTGCCTGGAGCACGAGCCGTCCTCCCCTGCGTCCGAACCTTGTGAGATCAGAGCGCAGAGCGTGACGCTCCCACTGGGCGGGGGGGACCGCATGGGACAAGGATTCCGATGCAGGACAACAGCCTGGGGCTCGGAGGGGAAGCTCCCACTCAAACAGACCCTGCACATAACGAAGGGAATGCTACAACGTAGTAGCCTACCAAGCCGCCTTTGGCTTTTAACCAGCAGATTCACGTGTCCCGTATTTGTGCCAGGGAAGAGTCCACCCACCAAGAGAAGCTGTTAGCCTAGAAGGCCAGAGCGAACCAGAACCCCATCCCTGGACACCCACCTGCTCGGCTAGCTGATGCTTGTGCTCCGCTGAAGTCTTCTCCAGCTCAGCGATTCTCGTCTGCTGTTGCTGCACCACCGACCTTAAGTGCTTGATGCAGTTGTGAGTCGGCAGCTCGTCTTTGGGCATTTCCAAGCTGCAGGGGGAGAGAGAACGGACGGCGGGGGAGACAGAGCAGGCCAGGGTTCAGGATTAGCGAGGAGCGGCAGCACCCACCCGGCTGCCACGACGAACTCAGAAGTTTGGGGGACTCGCAGCGAGAGGTAAGAGTAGCCCCAATTCTAATTAACCACAGACGTTTGGGATGGGATCTTAAGCTGATCTAACCATTAGGGATCAGGATGAGATCGCAGGGGGAGGGGTCCCACATCTGCCCACTGCAGGGTTCTTTCACTCTCCTCTGAATGTCTGGTGCTGGCCACCGCTGGAGACAAGGCCCTGGAGTAGCTGGACCCGACTCACCTCCAGGTCAGCCGGGATCACTAGCCCCACCTGACTGGCCAGCCAGTGGTCTGAGCACAGCTCATGCATCATAATACCCTGCCAACAGCTGGGCTGCCTGGGCGGCGGCCTCACAGAGACACCAAGGCCGGAGACCGGACGGCCTGCTCCAGCCGACCCGGGGGAAGTGGGAGTGGGTAGGAGGCGCTGCTCCTGCTACGCCTTGTTCCGTGGATAAGAGCTTCCATGTCTCACTGACTTCGGTTCCTAACTGCCACCTGGACCGAAGGAACGTCTCCCCCGGTCTCCAGGCCTGGAAATCCAGGGCACATAAAGCGAAGTTGGAAGGAGAGCAAGACACCAGCTGCCAGCGGGCTCAGAGGCTGAGCTGTGACTTGCCCCTGTGCAGCACCGCTGGCATTTACCCAGCCCTGTGCACAGATCAGCCTTCTCCCCAGCTCTGTCGCTGCCTCGCGGGAGGGTACAACTCCTGGCCTCACCCCCAGGAGCAGGGCCCCCCCCTTCTCTCCGCTCCCCTTCAGCCCCAGGAAACAATCCGGAAAGAACAATCCTCACCCGCATCCTTGCTCGCACGTCACCGGCCGCTTTGGATTATGCTCACAGTCATTGAGGTGAGACATCAGGTTGTCGAGTCGCACGACCGCCGTGCAGCCGAAAACCGCGTTGTCGCAGGTGATCTGCAGCTTGGAGAGCATGTTCCGCATGATCCGGGGCACGGGGCGGAGGTGGGCCACAGTGACTACGCTGCGGTCCACGGGGCAGGTCTGCTGCTGGGAGAACCACTGGGTGATGCAGGCATTGCAGAAGGCGTGTTCACAATGAGGAGCCTGCAGAGGGAACGAAACGCAGGACGCAGTGACTCCCCCCGACCCCCAGCCTCATTCTCATCCCGCAAAGGCCAGGGCAGATGGGCAAAGCCAGCACCTTTCACCTGGCCTGCAAAAATAGCTCATCCCGCCTCTCACCCCCCCATCCATACCCAGTGCTGGCAAAGCCCCGAACACAGCACGAGGGCGTCACGCATTCCTCTGCCCTCCCCACTAGATGCTGCTGCCTCTTTAAACGCAGGGTTGATGGGCCACGAAGGGCTGGCATGCTAAACGGACCCTTTTCCGGAGCAGATTTGAATGGTACTTCGCTGTATTTACCCAGCTGGGCATTACAAGGACTGCAGCAGGAAGGTGAAAGCTGCGACTGGGCTGAAGTTACAGTTATAAAAGTGTTACGTTTAAGGGCGAGCAACACATCAGCTCTTCCTCAGCGATCCGGCCGATCTCCTTTGGGAAAGCAGAACTCCAGAGCTACAAGTCCACACAGGGGTGGGTCAGACACTCAAGGGTTAAACCTGTCCAAAAGCTGCAAGACACTGGGCGCGGGGGGAAGAGTCCAGCAAGCCCTGAAGTACCAGTGGGCAGAACGCTTGGGGCCCATTTGACAGCATCGTTAGTAACATTTCCATAAGTGCCCTTCAGTGACAGCTCTAGAACCGTTAGACGCCCCGACCCACTGGCCTCGCCACCTTGGAACCGAAGGCAGCTAGAAGACAACAGAGCGAGCGCAGGGTAGAACCGACTACTTTCCACCACGGTCTCATGGGGCTCGCCAGGGCGGCCCAGGGCAGGAGGAAGGGACGGTTTGCCCCCGAATCGAGTGGTTTTGTGGGCTCACAGCCCCACGCAGGTTTGGCCTGGCCCCCCCAGGGAGGGGAGCTGGCCCCAACTCCTCTCCCCTCAGTAGTAGTTTTTGGGGGGAAAAGGGGAGGGGTTCCAGATTTTACTCTGGGTGGCCTGGTGGCTTTGGCTCTCCTTCATGATCTATTTGCTCTGTCGGTCTTCACAGCCGCCTAGGTCACTGCCCCCTTCCCGAATCCCTGCTCTCGCCTTGGGTCAACACTGGGTCTCACTGCAGCGCGCGAGAACCAGCTCTCCGCAGCCAGCGCCCCCCCCCCCCCCCCCAGCTGAAATATTTCCCATCAACTCTGCTAACTCCTCCCACCACCGGGAAATAGACGGACACGAGCCAGAGCAGAACCCAAAGCGCACCGGGGAGTCAGCTCCCAGCACGCAGCACCGGAACGTTTGGTTGCCAGGGTTGGAGCCGTTACCAGGGAGCCCCTGTTCCAGGGCGACACCGGGCTGACCAGGACCCGTTTACACACTCGTGTCGCTAGAAGCTTTCCAGGAGGGCTTCTCCAACCACAGCAAACCGATTTCTTTCCCCCTGGAAATGGCGCTAGCCAAGTTGTGCCATACCGCGCTCCTCCTCCAAGCATACGAACGGCCCCTTGCCAGCCAGGGCAAGGACGCGAACACGGAGGTGCCAGATAACACGACTGGGACGCTCCCTGAGCGGCAGGGCACGACAAGTCCAGATTCCTGAATTGACTCTGTGCAGTGCAGACTTGCTGGGTGGCCTTGGACAAGACGGTTCATTTCGGTGCCATAAGGCGTCCCCAGCTGTAGAGCCGGTCTAGTGCTGTACTTGGCCACCACACGAGAGGGGTCCGGAAGATTAGAAGTCTCGTCTTCAGGACGGATTGAGAAATCACAGGGCCCACTGACGTCCACGGGAGCGGCAGGCGGCTCAGGGCTCTTGGAAAGGAAATCGGGGCCAAGCTGGATAAAGTTCTGATTGTTAAAAACGGCTTTTATGTCGAACGTTTACCAAATTCCAATCCAGTTTTAACATGTTGCTAGTTCTTTACTTTCTCCCCATTGCGCAGTCTGAAATTGCTAACGCGGAGGTGTGAATTAGGGTCAGAACTGTTACCTGACTTTCAGATTTCACCTCCATTTATTTTCTGCCAAGAATTTCACATTTTTAGGCCCCTCTCTGCAGCAAGAGACCATTCTGGAGCTTCATAAACATCCTGACTTCAAGGCCACCACAAACTCAGGCACAGATATGCCAACAGCTGGTACTGTGTCTGCAACAGCACCTTCCCACAGATCAAACTTCCACATGCCAAGAAAGGTGAATGCTTCTGATAGACTACGCTCCTCCACCAGGGAATGCAGCTTGAAGTCAATGGGACTTGAACGCTTATGTCACTTCGGTGCCTAAATACCTTTAAACATCTGGCCTTTACGCTTTGAAAATCTCACCCTTTGGACGTTAACTTCAGGCTATTTTTGAACATTTTGCTGTGTATGAACATTCATAACAACATCAAGAATATATTGACAGGTTAAATAACTTTTCACTGTTAACACTGAAAATCGTTTTGAAGGGACAGACGTCATGCCATTAAGGGAACAGTTGTTAACAGTTTTTGCATCTGTTGCTACAAACACTCAGGCACACAATGTTTGCAGGGTCAGAGACTCACATTTCCAGTATTTTGTTATTTTGCTTGTAGTAGTTTTGTAAAATTCAATAGCCTCCTAGTTCTGACATTTAAAATCCAGCCTTTATAATTTAGTTCATTATAAAGCATTACGCTAAACGTACAATGGGTGCACGTTTTTAAGTTGCATCAACCGGATTTAAATCACGACGTTTTATTTTAAATTGGGAATTTACGTCAGTGGTTTAAACTTGCCTGGATTTACATCACTCCAGCCCATCGAGAAACCCACTAACTCGTGTTCAGAGTGCTTCTGAGCAAATGGAAGTTGTTAGCAGTGCAACGTTTACTGCCTTACCACGTGGTTATCCCCTGTATCCTCTCGTCCTTCCTCTCAATTGCACAACACCAATTTGGAGAAAAATGCAGTGACTGTCTGTCACTGATGCAAGATCTGTCGAGAACAAACACACCACCCTCCCACGGTCACAGTAAATTGTTTACTAGTGAGGCGATCTTCAGATTTCATTTTTGCCGAGCACAGACAGCTTAGCAAGCCACAAAACACTTCAGCCAGCAAAGCATCGTGCTTTACACTTTGCCCACAACTTACTGGCACCGCAGTCACTGCGGACCACGAGTCCCGGCTGAACGTCCCCTTGTGGCTCAACTTTCCATTAGCCGCACTGCAGTGCGTTTGTTCGCGGCAAAGTTGTGTGTTACTGTCACTCACGCTCTAACGGGCCTTGTAAAATAAATCGTTCCATCACTCAAGTTGCTCAGAGCAGGCCCCAGCCGTGCAGTTCTTTGCCAGAGTCCCTGCGATCCCTCAGACCCTACGGTGGTTATCTGGCAATTTCAGGAATTTTTTCACCAGCCCCAAAAATGCTCAAGGGGGGTCACAGAGCAAACCCTAAATCCTCTTGTGTCCCTGCACGGGTGACAATGCAAATAAAGGGCAGGGAAAGAATCCACTTCCGAAAGGGAACAGCACGTCTGCCACAGTCAGGCGTAAGGACACGGGGACCTCAGGAAGGGCCTGGGGTCTGAAAATCTTTGTGCACAGGGACTGTGTGATAACACACAGTCAGTACTGCCGGGATCCTGCTTACGCACAGCACAGCCTGACTCTGAACCGGCTCTAACAAGCTGGGAAACGGGTAGCGCCCCCCCACCTGTAAGAGACAGCTGCTAAGAGCTCTAATGAAATCTATCCCAGCCCTGGGGACAAGTCTCAGCCTTCGTGCCCACAGTTAGACCACCCCCGCGAACACTAAAGCTCTTCCCAGTCGGGATTTCCCGCGGCGCATGTTACGCAAGGAGCAGGGCAGTCAGGGTCACAGTATTCCCAGCCTCCCTCCTTGAATGATTCCCCCCTTCCCGGACCCAGCAATCTTCTCCAAACACAGAGCGACAGCTCGCAGCAAGAGCAGGTCTGTAAACATCACCTCTGCTGGGCCTCGGGCTCCACACAGTAACGGCAGCCCCCAGCGCGCCACCCGCCGGACCGAACCCAGAGCAGCCCACCCGCTGGACCGCTCTGTCCACTGGCGAGCGGTGCAGCTTCACCGGCATTTCAGAGGAACGCTCCCAAGACGGGCGGGGGAGCCAAAAATCACCGCTACCCACAGCTAAAGGCTGAAAGAGGCACTCCGGCTGACTAGACTACCTATTGCTTCTGCTGCCGGCCTGGCTCGGTGCGAGCGACTCCCGCGTCTGGATTGTGCGCGTGTGTGGGGGTGGTGGGAGAAGACAGCTCTGAACATACTGAGCTATTAACAACGTGCCAAAGGATCGCAATGTTCACAATTTGGATCCCCTCCGCTTTCCTGGGTTGAACACTTGCGCCTAACAGGTGGCAGGGAGGAGGGCAGGGGGAAAGGAGAATCAGCAAGCCCGAAATCTTGCTGCTGCTAGAAAAGAACGGGCGTCAGATACCCTCCAGGAACGGCAATTCCCCAGATGTCGTGGGTCCCACTGGAGACGCACAAGCACCTCACGCATGCGAGGTCAGAGTTGTTTTTTAACAGGAGCATCGCTTGGGGCAGTGCATGCACCCAGACCTCCGCGTGCGCCCATAGCCAGGCAGAAAGGAGAAAAGTCCCTCATGATTCAAAGCCCCGAGTGCCAAGGGCACCAAAGAGCCAGGGTGGAGGGCAGGTGATGGGATCCACACAGGCTCCAGCATCTCCAAGATCCACAGTTCCTGCCAGGAACGTAAATGTTCTCTCCCCTCTTCGAGTATGGGTCAGTCTGGAGCCCACGCTAGGTGCCTGGTGGGCCGTATCCTCCTGGGACAACGGGGGGGAGAGTTTCAGCTACATCAATCAAACAGGGAGTGGAGCCCGGTTCTCCCCAATGGATCATCACACCTGGCAGCCAGGTCAAGGCAGAATGTTTAATGAACGTTGGTGGCTGCTCCACGCGGCTGCCTGGCAGCCTTCAGGCTGGCATGTTCCCAAAGCAGGCGGAAGATGGTGCCTGTGCCCCGGGGGAGCACACTTCAAAGTGCGGAGGGAGAGACCTGCCAGCCTGCTGATAGTAAGTGGAAATACAAGGAGATCCACTCAGCAAGTCTCTGCGCAGGATACGCCCCGAAGAGCTGGGGGAGAGGCGATCAGCTCAGTCCTGTGGAGGCATTCGAGCAAGGACCGGGAGCACGCAGCTTCTCTTCCGCTGGCACGGAGCAAGCCTTCGGGAAGAAGGCTGGTTTGGTGACCAGTTGGTTCAGGGGGAGTTCTGAGAAGCCGGGGTGAACCCGAGCCCTAAAAACACACTGCATGCAAAAACGCCCGGAGAAGCCATCAAATGCCAATGCACACGTCAGCTCCGGAGCATCTGGTAGGTCTCAGACACCTGCGGAGGTCGGGCAGTCGCATTTTAAAAGCGATGATCGAAATAGCTGGTATGGTCATATACTAGCAGCTTCCAGCAGGTTCCCACCAGTACTTGTTAGATCCCAGCAATTTACCCCTGGCTTGGCGGATTTTGGCAGCAATCTGAAGGGTCGGAGCTGGACGTGGACAGTAAACGGCTCTTTTCACACACGCAGGGCTGGGCATTTAACATCCACTCGCCCTCGCTAGAGCGGAGATAAACCGTAGTCCGGAATCTCCCCCGGAAACCTCTCCGATCACGAGAGCGGAAAGGAATTGGCCGCTGCTCTTTTCAGCACCTACCTGCACCGGCTCCTCCAGGACTCCGCTGCAGATGGGGCATATAAGGTCTTCGTCCACATCCCCCTGAAAGCGGGCTACATCATACCCCATTGCTCATCACCGTCGCCAGACCCCTGGAAAGAGAGAAGGCAGGAGATCAGGGGCAGGCAGAGAACGGCGGGGATCGCACCGGAGGAAAGCCGGGCAGACTCTGAAGGCAGAGCCTGATTTGGGAGTTTAAAGTCCCTCTTTGCAATGCTGAGAGTTGGAAACAGACCTGAGCCTGCAGCATGCTAAGCCAGGGGCTCGCAGACCCGCTCCAAGCCCTTACACAACAGGGTGTGGTGCAGTGTTCTCAGCCCCACTTCCATGCACTGAATCGCTCCTCAGTTCTGCTCTCCTGCTAGCACCAACTGCACACTTCCCTCCCCCCAGGCATTACTCATCCCTCGGCACTTGCCGTTTGCCTATCTTACCGCTTTTGTGCTCGCGACAGAAGGATGTGTGACAAGGCAGAGGGGGTGCCGAGCGCCCAGGACACGATGGACACTTAGAGGGAACATTGGCCCACTGGAGCAAGCACCAGACAAGCTCAGACCACCGGGAGTCTAGCTCCGGGCTCTGCCACTGACACAGGGTGATCTTGGGCAAGTCACTTTGCCTCTCTCTGCCTCTGTAGGCTCGGTCAGTCCCTGAGTAGGTCTCTGAACCGTGCCTGGCACAATGAACCGGCAAACTCAGGCGGGGTCTCGAGACTAGCACGGTGCCACTGCAGCACACGCCCCTGGGCCACTGCCGGCTACAGGAACTGCATCTGGAAATCCTCACAGCGAGACCCCGGCTGGGTATCTTTCTGAATGGGATCTCTACGGTCGCAGGGGACTGGCCCGGACGACCCAGGAGGGGCCCTTTCAGGCCTGACCCTAGCCCTAATTTCTCAGGTTTGCTCCCCCACAGAACTGCATCCTGATCATCCTCTGCAACGCACGATTCCCTTTGTCCCCTTCCATTCCCTTTCTCCACCAGCGGGCTCCCAGGCAGGGCACAAGAGACACGACAGCAACCAGCACTCAGGGAGCCGTGTCTCCATCACTGGTTAAAGTGCGGCTTCTCCTCTGGCAAGCCTTCTCAGCAGGGAGCATGCCACCCCCTGTCTGCGGTTCGCTGCTCCCTGTGCCCAGAAGAGCCGGGTGGAGATGGGGATTCAGTTCACCCAGGAGCCCTGTATCATCGGGGGTACAGGAATATCACAGCCCACTGGCAGTGCAAGTTATTCCCACGCTCCTACAGCTCTGCTCCTAAGCCAGGATTTGAGAAATGGATCCATTGATCCCGGTCCTGTAAAACTCCAGGTGCTGCTCTAATTCCAGGCGTCTCAGTGAGTCACTTACACATCCTCAAGGCACAGCACTGTTAGAGCCGCACGGAATTCACCAGGGCCGGGCTTTTCTACACACACCAGGCGTGCGGGAACATTAGAGGAAGGCTGTGGAGATGATGTAGCATGATCACAACCAACATCAAAATGTTTCAGAGGCGGGACTGGCCTGCGTCACGTGACACCATCCACCCCTCAGGGGAACCCGCTCTATTTAGCCGCTAAGCTCTTCACATCAGGGCCTGGGGTGTCAGCATAGTGCCCAGGGAGGTGGGGCCCTGACCTTGTTTGGGTCTGTAGTTACTATCACAGTACACATAGGTAAAGAGCCAGGAGTACCCAGGTACCTCATGAAGTTCCTGCATTTACCCGCAACCTTCTACAAGCCCCTACACTGGGACCAAGGTCCTTTCCCAGGCCTCGCCGACGGATCCCGCAGAAAGCTGGTAACCCCACTCACATCTCCAGGGTATCGGAGCCGCTGGCAATGATGGGCTAAAAGATCTCCCCCATTTCTTACGGGGGAGCTTCCTAGACTAAAAGTTGCTATGGAGGAGACATAAGGCTCCTAACCCTTGAACTAGGAAGTCAGCACATGGCCTGCGATTGGAGCTGCTCCTCTCTCCGCTCCATAAGCCAACCAGTAAGGGGGGGGTGATTATGACATCAAAAAGGTAAGCCAGCCAGTCGCCACCTACCCCATCACTCATTTGAAAGCTATCATCCTATTGGTGCAAATACCCCCAAAACTCTTAACAGCGTTAAACACATTTGAGTTTTGTCCCAGTCCCTGAACTAACGCATCACAATCCAGTCGCCTGGCATCCGTTCACTCAGCAACTAGCGATGGCCCAGGAATGCTAGGTCAGCCCCAGAGACAGTCTGGGATAGCAACGGAGGTCGCAGCTCCCCCAAAAGCCAAACAGAGCCCTGGAAAGCAAAGCTGCCCATCTTTGTGTCTGCAGTAACACCAAGAGTACAAAGAAGATCTCTCTGGTAACCATGGTGCGTTATCCAAACAAGAGAGCGCTCCACCCCACCCCCCAGGAAAAGTCACGTACAGAGAGAGTGGTTTCCATTAACAGAAGGGAGATTAACATCTTTTTAAGGGTTTTAACCAGAAAACATTTGGCATGTTGCATGGAGGTATAGTGTGGAAATGAACCGTGGACAAGGCATACGTTCACGTGGTTTTGCCACAGCGCGTCTCCCCTCTGGATCCCAGTGAACTAAGCCTTCTGCCGGGTTAAAATTGCTTTGGGACTATCTACGGACAGATTTCCTGTGTGTCCCCTCAATATCCACTGGCTCAGAGGGCCCACTCAACTCTACCGCTGCAGACCCCCGAGTCACTTGAAGGCCAGAGGACAAAGCTCTCCACACGTCTTCTGTCCCACCCAATTCATTTTCCCCACTTTCATAACAGCAGTTCTAGGGTTTCACACCAGCCTTGTGCAGCTGCCCACCAAGAAACGCCAGGCGAGATTTCCGCACTAGATCCATGCACCATTAAAGGTGCACGCTGAACGCTCACAGGAGAAACGTTTGCTAGGATGGATGCGTCATTTCTCTGTCTCAGCGCTTCAGAGCGCACTTCCTATCCTTTACTTGTGATCTGTATGAGCCAACATGGGGCTTTAAAAGGCAGTTACGTGCCCGGATTACATTCAATATGGACAACATGCAAACGAGGAACAGGGCTTTAGAAAGAACAGAAAGCAGCAGGACTGAGCAGCGAAGTGTATTGCAAGTCTGAGCGGCGCAAAATCATTCTAGCTGGGGAAAAAAAACAAAATCCATCTAGTCTCCAGATGTCTGGGGTCCAAAATAACCGTGTTCTGTATGGCTAGAGTCTATAACCAATGGCTTGAGCAACATGGCAACAGGGAACATTCAGAGTTGTCTGGTTCTGATACTCAATCAGCCAACTAATGGACCCCAGGCATTGAATATGTAAAATTCTACCCAAAAAAACCTGGGGGACGCCGCAGGACAGCCTTGCTCTGGAGTGACTGTTTAAGTACGGAGCATCGGTTTCTACACGTTACCACTCTGGGTTTTTATAAACAGTCTTAATTTGCTAGATCCTTGCACAGGAGGGATAGCAGCAGCACACAACAGCCAGTAACTGTAGAGTAAATAGAACTTCGGTCAAAGCAGTATCAAGGCCAAGCGAAGATCAGAGAGGTAGAAGAGAACCATTCGGGTCCATTCCCTGCAAAGCCGAGAGACACACCCCTGCCTTTGAAAACCCCCAGTCTAATTCCCCTTTATCGGCTTTGAAAATCCCAGCTGTGACGCTCGAGTATAGACCCTTACGCAGAGAGAAGAGACACTAGACATGCGGTGCCCCGATGAAGGCCTTCGACGGCTTGTTTTACAGCCAGAGGGGAAAGACGATGGATGGGATGAAACAGACAACCTAAAAAAGGCTTAACAAGTCCTGGTCTGCTATGAGCTGGAAGTGAAGCAATTTAGCTCACTAGCGACTGCAGGCTACAAACACGCTTTGGGCTAAACGCAGAACATGCAAAGTCACGGCAGCTCCTTCTTTAGAAGCCACCTGAGGTCGAGCTCAGCATCCTCCTCGTGTGGGAAATAACCCTCCCAAATGGGAAATGCAAAGCAGGGTGGGGAAAGCAAAGACCCGGTGAGCCCTGAGTTAAACCCCTCATGTAGCGGCTCCAGCAGGCCGAGGACAACAGAACTTCGCTAACGGCACAAGACCACACGCTAGCCGACACCTCGACTTTGGGACCTGTCAAGTCGAATCTGGTGAGGAAGTTATTCCCCCCGTCCCCTGTGACGGCAGATACACGCAGCTGGTGGATTTACTGAGTCAGTTTCAGATGCAAGAGACGAGTTGATAATGGGAGCCAGAACTTGTTGGACCAATCTCCTAAATCAAACTTAATTACGGCCTGTGCTGGACGTCTCTGATTTCCAGCTTTGCCTAGGTTCCCAGAAAACAGACACCCTCTTTTCATTACAGCCAATACGAGGTCTGCCAACAGCACTGCAGCTGGGTGAGCCTGGCGGAAACCTCTTCGGTAAGCAATGTTATTTGTATAATCTTCCCAATTTCAGAAGCCCTGGGGGCCAGAAAAGTAACTTGAAACCAAAGGGAAAACAAGGCGGCCACAAGAGGGAGTGTCTCTTGTAGTTAAAGCCCAGGACAGGGGCCAGAACTCCAGGGCTCTATTCCCAGCTCTACCACTGACTCACCTTGTGATCTTGGGCAGGACCCTTGTGCCTCGGTTTCCCCATCTTTAAAGTATGTACGATATATGAACATCTCTGGGGGGGATTCTGAAGTGTTCAGAGCTCTCTGACAGCTTCCAACGAAAGGCGAAAGCAAGGACGTGGCAGTATTGCACTCCTGCATCTGCGTGTGATCCCTGTAGCTTCAGCCAGCTAGAGGAAGCACAGTCTAGTGGTCAGACCGGGAATGGTCAGAAAAGGGGAGTCCAGAGTTCTCTTCCTAAGAGGCAAAGAAAAGTAACAGGCATTCGACACGTGGAGGAGAAGCACTGGGGCAGCTAGGAGTATGTGTCACGGCTGCTTAAGCTAGTCCAGGACCAAGACAGATGAATTCTGAGGGAATCACCCAGCTGGTGCTTAGAGGGGGTCGTTTACAGGCGTTGCAACGCTAGAAACAGTCCCCCGGGAGCCTCTGCTGCAGTCTTCTCTTTATCGACTAGGGGGAGAGCCGGTTTGGGGAGGGGGCGGCCCCAGCCACACAGACACGGCTCTGGACTGATGAGCAGATTGTTTAGGAGAAGATGGGAGAGACCGATAGTGACTGAATCGAAGGCCTTGTGAACACTTAAGTTTTGCAGCTTTGGATCCAGGCCAGCAGAGGCCCCGGTGCACAGTCATACCAGCAGAGCAGTGCGGCCGAGCTCGAGGAACTATCCCGCACCAGTATAACGACACCTACGCTAAGAGTTCCACTGGCAAAGCCGGGTCAGTAAACACAAAACAATTCCCCATTGTCATAGTTACGCTGGTAAAACATGAAGCGCAGACCAAGCGTGAGAGAAGAGTTGCTTAGCCATGGACAGAGCCCAAGTGCTCCAGCCTGCCACGAGTTTCTGACATGCAACATTTCTGCTCCTCTAACCCCACTGTCTTCACGTCACCTGGCTCCTCTGGGCACAAAGTCTCATCCACCACAGCTTCCTCTCTGCCGCCTCGCTTCACCTCATCCCAGCCGAGTGGAAACCACCCAGTGGAATCGGTACAGCCGAGAGAGAGGATGACCCCACGGCTCTGGGGCGGGGCTCCAACAACGACCTTTCGCTCTCCCACTGCGCCTCTCCAGCACAAAGCAGACACGGCTGCTCACCGACAGCAGCGTGACCCGTTCTGAAGCGGACGATTAACGGCAGCGACATTGAAGCAGAACGTAAAGCAGCTAGAACGCCATCTGCATGACCTAGCTGGCCAGTGACCTCGTTTGAGCAGTGCAATGCAGGGGACAGAAACCGGATGTGAGCTGAGGTCGTCTCGACAGACAGCGCGGCGAGGTGGTAGAAGGACACACTCCGACAGCACAAAGTTTCCCTTGAGCTGGAAACCACAGGCACTTGCCACCTCTCTGCTCAGATGAAAATCTGAAACCCTTCCGCGACGAAGGGGAGAGAGAATGTATTATGCAAAACGCACCTTGGTGCCCATGTGAGAGGCACGAACATCAAGGGGTAAATGATCAAAGCAAGACTGAGTTTTGGCCCCACGTCTCCCACGGCGGTTGTGCAGCTGAACTGCTCTGCAGAGAGGAGACGGTTACTCCGGCCTCGCGTGGAAGGTGGACAACAGCATGTTCTGGAGGGACTAAACCGAAAGCCTGAGGTTTCGATGTGGTTCTAAGGCGTGCACGCACCCCGGGGACACGGCGCTCCCACCTACAGCTTCCTCCTGAGTGAGGCTATTTCGATTCTTTTGGGGATTTTATTAAGTCTCCTACCTGGGCAGCGGATGGGGCCTGTTTTGTTGGTAGTTGGAGCCTTTATTCATGTGCCAGATTTTCCAGGTCAATCGGTTACTGTTTCCAGTGTAGCGTTACCCTTAGCGGCTGTAGGTGCTTAATGTGGCTTCCACCACACGGAGAACGTGGGTTTGACGGTCAGACCTGGGAATGCAGAGTTGTGTTTTTAAGAGGCCAAAGCTCGTACTAAGACAGTTTTGTTGAGGAGTTTTGTCTGATCTACACTTAGCCAGGGTGGATGTGGGGGACGAAGCACTGACAGACTCAATTACTTAGCAGAGATGGGGGCTGAGGCCTTGACTTCACTGCTGAAAAGGTGCATTTTTTACCAGTGGGTAACTAATGTTTGAGAGCTACCCTAAGGGGGAACACCCAGCGAAGAGAAGGCACTTTCGTTTTACTGAGGTGAACAACGCGAGGCCAGTGCCAGGCAGAGGTCAGCACTATGCCCAACCTAGCTGACCTGAAGTGCCTTCTCTTCACAGTGTTTTACCCCAGAACAGCTCACACATATTACCCTGAGGCTAAAAAACCCACCTGTTGGTTTTAGCAGTGAAGACAAAGCCTAGTTAACTCCACTGCAAGAGGTAAAGAAAGATCAGAGACAGGAACACAACTTCGACAAAACCTGGGATATGGAGGATTGTTCTAGCCCCGTTCTTTCAGTCCCCATCTCTGCTAAGGAACTGAGTTCTTTCAAAAAAGACCTAGATAAGTTTATAGAGGATAGGTCCATCAATGGCTATTAGCCAGGGATGGTGTCCCTAGCCTCTGTTTGCCAGAGCTAGGAATGGGCAACAGGGGATGGATCCCTTGACGATTTCCTGCTCTGTTCATACTCTCTGGGACATCTGGCATTGGCCACTGTTGGAGGACAGAACACTGGGCTAGATTGGGTCAGACCAAAGGTCCAACCCAATCTAGCTGTTCTTATGTTCGTCCCAGGATCTTAGAGAGACATGGTGGGTGAGGTAGTATCTTTGATTGGACCAACTTCTGTTGGCATGAGACACAAGCTTTTGAGCTTACACAGAGCTCTTCTGCAAGTCTGGCTGCTCTAATAAGAGACATGACCTCACCCACCCTGTCTCACTAAAACCTGGGATGAAATCTGTGCCACAACCAAGGATAATTTGGGGTACTTTATTTCCTTGCTTCTTATGACCTGGAGTGGCCAAACAAAACTAAAGTCTGGGCTTGAAGCAGCCAACAGTGAAGAATGCCACCTGGCCGGTAGAGCTGGTAAAGACGCTTATTTCCATGCCAGTAACGGACAGGAGAGGGACACATTTTTGACTGAAATTCAGAGGGTTTAAGAAATTATATCCTTGAAACTTTGCAAAGAGTTTTTTTTTTTTTTTGTATAAAGTAAGATTTTCCCACTAATTTGCCCCAGTGATTTAGAGAGAAAGACAGCAACAGCACACGGCTCTTCACTGATTAACCTTCCTGTGGCCCAAGACAACTGTCCCTTTGACTGCTCCAACGCTAGCGTGACTAGGAACAGAGCTGTTCAACCATAAGCTTCAACTCAGAGGCAGCAGTTGTCTTTTCAGAGCAAGAAATTGAACAGAAACTCAAATGTGCACTGAGTTGAGTGGTTATCAAAGAACTCACCCACGCAGCATTAGTACAAAATGCCTTTGATTGCACTCGTCTGCATCCAGGAAGTCCGCTAGCAATTTCAAACAATGTGTGCTCCACTCAGAGGGAAAATTCAGGAATGAAAAGGTTTAACTCAGTAACAGCATTTGTAGTTTTATACATGTGGTTAGCCAGCAATTCTCTATAGAGCCCAACACTGCGATATTTCACGCCAATATGTGCACCCCACGTGTGACAGTAACGTGGCTCGTGGCAATAATCGTTCGGGAAGGCATTCAAACCATAACCCACCAGATCGATCTCATTTGACATCAGTTACAGGAGGATTATGGGAACTGTAGTTTAAATTATTTAATAAGAATCTACCGTTTTCTTTACTCTTCTCACTAATCCCTAGTGAGCCACCACCATCACCAGCAGTTGTTGCCCTAACATACTTACTTTGAAACACTGGTGAGGAATTAATCCCACCTCTGAATTTGTTCGTTTACATCAGACTAGGAAACCATTCGATCAGGTTTCTGTTGATCAGTGCCGTCCCTCCCACAGGTATGAGGAAACCTTGTGGTTTGAGGCACCAACTCCACTATTAAAACCCTCGTTCTAAGTCAGTTTACCCCCATCAGACAAAGACTTCCTAAATTAACGACCCCCAGCAGTAATGTGCAGCAAATACTGTGCACTGAACTCTCTGCAGAAGACCCC
The DNA here is from genome assembly GCF_013100865.1 of Trachemys scripta elegans. Taxonomy (NCBI): domain Eukaryota; kingdom Metazoa; phylum Chordata; order Testudines; family Emydidae; genus Trachemys; species Trachemys scripta. Next base: position 13,521,887 of record NC_048313.1, read on the forward strand.
AAGGTGCACTCTGCAGCAAATTGTGACAAGGAATTAGCTGCTCCGGAAATTATTCTGGGGACGTCCCATGACCTGCGTCACGCAGGAAGTCAGACTAGATGACCACAACGATCTCTTCTGGCCTTGAAATCTAAGTCCTCGACAGCCACTGCGAGACCTTTTCATCTAACCAAGTGAACACAAGGCCGAGAGCCAGGAATGCACCAGTTCTGAATCTGCTATTGACTCACTGCAGAGTCCTGGGCAAGTCACTTCACCACTCGACAGCTCAGCTTTCCGATGGGTAAGGTGACTTCTCCCAGGCGTGACGTGAGGATCGGAAGATGGGTCTGCACTGCAGAGAGTTACCCCTGCACCCATGTTAGCCTAGCCCCGACGTGAGCAGCCACACCGCGAAGCCATAGAATACTGCGTCCTCACTGGGTCTCTGTAGCCTAGTAACTTGAGCCACTCTGATCCTTTCCCAGGGAACTGTGAAAGAACTTGTCTGTCCTTCTGGGCGTGTATGGGGAATTGTGGGAAGGCACTGGAGGACTCTCAGCACTCAAGGATTCAGACTGCAAAGTGGGCAGGTTACCAGCCTGAGCGATAGCCTGCACCCACAGCCAGCCCGCTAGCCGGGGTCGAAGGCACCACTGAACTCGGGGGGAAGGGGGTTAAGGGCAATGCCCCGGTAAGAGCCCAGGGTAACTCTCCAGTGAAGACATACCAAGTCTTTACACAGCACTTTAGGGACCTAAAACATGAGGCATGCTAGCATGACACGATCCATGTATTATTCATCCATTCGCAGCACAGTACAAGAGTATACGAGGGTAGCCCCTGCCCAGAAGAGCTTGCAATCGAAAGGCCTTAGCAATGGCTTTAATGGGAGTTGGACGGGGTCCTAAAGAACAGGGGAGACTGGGAATAGAGTTCGCCACCAAAATAAGTTACATAAAGGTTAAAGCAAAAACACTTTGACAAGCCTCCTCCAGGAGGTTGGAAGCAACCTGGCTCACCGTCCACCCAGTCACGCAAAGCCTCAGACCGTGAAGCAGAGACATGAAAGCACAATCCGTGCAGCTTCCCAGAAAATCTAACTTAGAGGTGTGTCGATTGCGGAGCTGCTACAGAACGGGGAAGAAGCGCCCCGCCCACCTGCTGGGGGGAAATGTTCGGACTTCTCTAGAGAGGGATTCTCACTGAAATGAACACACAGTTGAATGAGGCACTTATACAAACCCATTCTTGAAAGCAGACACCCTCCATTGTTTAAAAATCCACTTCCATTATACTCACTTCTTAGACCAATTGAAACCAAAGAGCCACAGGACACAATGAAGTATGTATCAATAGCATTGTTAAAGACAAAAATGCATTTGCAAATACCAGTGGTTTCTCTTATTTAGGGCTTTTCATCCTTAGATCTCAAAGCGCTTTCAGAAGGTGGTCAGTATCATGAGAAAACCAGAGTTAAAGATCAGGTATGTGACTATTCAGGATGGTATATGAAAGATTTAAGGCACCCAAAGGTACTTACCCATAAAGCATTTCTGCTCGAGTGGGAAAATATGCTTAATCAGGATGTTTGAACACACAGACCAGACATGCTGCCTCCTGTGAATGACAGCGATCGTGATCTGTGCATTTCTGCAGCCCGAGCACATTACTGGTTACTTCCTGAGAAAAAGCACCACTTCATTATTTTCCAAAACACCGTGCTCCCAAAACCGGCCTTCATCACACCCAAGTGAATGAACGTTTCTGACATGAACCCGGACTCCAGCCTCAATGGCAGATTCAGTGCTGGTGATTGACTGAGAGTCCCGTGGACTCCAGTTTTCCATGCTGGAGGGACAGTGGCCAGGAATGTGCTTCTGGCATGCCCCGGAGCCCCACCTCCAGAGTCTGGAGAAGAGTTCAGTCTCCGTGTCCCATTTAACTCTTTGGCCTCTCTGATGCCGCTTCCAGTTATGGGCCGATTAGCAGCAAGTGTGTTTGCGAGGCGCACAGCTGTCTCCAGAGAGCTGTCCCAAGAGACACACTCATGTTACGTGGGGGCACTGATCAATTGCAGGAGGGTTAAAGATCTGTGCTGAAATTGAATTGGGGCCTTTAACCTCTGGGTCACTAGGTCCCATTATACACTGCCCAAGCCCCCCCAGCATGTACGGCTTTCCAGGCTAGGAAGTGCTCATTTAACAACCAGTAATCCCTGTGGCTGGCGGAGAAATGCAGCGGGGCACAGAAGGCAGCCCTCGGCACGTCTACCGGCAGAGGCGAAGAGCGTAAGGAGATGTCAGATTGCAGGATCATTGGGGCAGGAACCTCGCGTAGTAGCTCTGTGAAATCCCCAGGCGTTCATTTCTAGCGCACATGGGCCGTGATCAGAATCAAGGCCCCTTTGTGCTGGGTCTAGACAAACATACACCGCTCCTGCCACAAAGAGCTGACACACAATGCGCCGTTGGAGAACAACAGGGAAAGCCATCAGAGCCAGGAATTAAGTCAATGAATGTTTTGACAAGAACTTCAGCGGGAAATCAGGTCTCATACCATTAGATAATCAGAAGGCATCATTTCCCCAGCACAGCTAGCAATGTTAAAAATGCCCCTTCCATTACCGCAGAGCCATTCAGCTTTCACAACGTGAGAGACACACCGGGCCGCTTTTAAAGAGCCGCATTAGAAACACTTACGTAACAGCACAGTTGCCCGCGTGCTGATAGAAAGCCAATTTTTTACAAATAAAGTTAAACAAGTTCAAGATTCTTCCTCCCCTTAACGCTCCAAGACAGCAAAATTATTAGTAGCTACCAAATTAGAGCCGGCAACGTGGAATTTAAATACACACGGAGTTACAAAGAAACCCTCCAATGGCTCATTGCTTCTTATTCAACACTGGATAAAATAGCTTTTCAAAAATACGGTCTCCTTGCCGATAGTCAGCCCCTAGCCACAAAAGAAATATTAATGGTGTAGTTTCTAGCAGGTGCTAGACACAGTATTCCAGAATAACAATACTGACAGCAAATTTTATTTTGCTTTTTCACCTGGTCAATTGTCGTACTGCCAGAAACAATGGTGAAAGTCTCAACCAAACCATTCTGGAGACACAGAAAACATGGGCCATTTCTCACTGGGAAGATGCAAAGGTCCAGACTTCAGTTCAGTGAAGTTTTTCAGGCTTATGATCAGATAAACATTTCAGTGGCCACTGCAGATTCACTCAGGAATATCAGGGCTGCACCTGAGGGGAGTGACATTGGCTAGGCCACCATACAGAAAACCTATCACAAGAAAAGGGAACCCAGCAGGTTTTGCCTCTTAGACAATATCCTAAGCATTGGGATGACTGTGAAATATTTCATCTACGTACTGGTGAACAAATCTGTCTTTACAGCATAAAATTGCTAAAGGCTCTATTCAATGAGAAATATTGATTGTTTTCTGCTTTGAAGAAGCCTAGACAAGCTGGTGGAAGTTGACTGTGCACCAAGCGGATTGATTTAGTGCGAACGCTCACATGCACTACCCAGCCCAACTAACCTTAACATTTTTTATATTTTTAAATAATGGCCTCCAGTCATCACTCCTACCAGCTGGAGGCCTTTCCAGATTCCAACACGAGTTTCATTGTTAAGATTTTTTAAAATAAATTATGCATTTTACTGCATGTTATGTTGAATCTTCCTCCTTAGAAAGGCATCAGGTAATTTTACGGGGATGTTTTAATTCTCAAATTCTAGACTATCACAGGAAAGGAAAGCGCCCTGGAAAGCAAGCAGAAACAGCTGGGGGTGGGTGGGTGGGTGAGTATTTTTTTAAAACCCAATCAGAACCCTAAGGTCAACCATTCAAATGAGTGTTTAAAGGAACAACTTGGATTTTTCAAATAATTTACCACCCTCCCGCTCAAATCCAGTTTCTGACAGAGCCACCTTGAGATAGTTATGCCCTGGAATTGGATAATGGGCTTGCTGTCCCCTGTGGCTTTTTATATGGAAAGGGCTTTGTTCTGTGTTTGCACAGTGCCCGGCGCAGTGGGGTCCTGACCCCTAGGCAGTACCCTAACCCAAACAATAACCATTTCACCACCGGAGAAACTGACTATACAGAAAAAACCCTGAATGGGACGATACTTTGTGCAATTGACAGTGCCTTGTGTAAGGGCTGGGTTCTGCATCGGGGTCTGGGCAGACAGACCCTCATGCTGAGCTCCAGTGAAATCAGAGGGGCTGATCATGGCCACAGGGGGCTGGCCCATAAGATTCCCAATGCAGGATCAGAGCTTGTACCTGCATCTCTTGTTACTGGAGCAGATACAACATTTTTTTGACAAGTGCGATCTCCATTCAATTATAGCCCTTTAGCTTGTACAGAAAGGGGGGGGGGGGAAGATTATCCTCCACCCCCACCCCCACACACTGTTCTTTACAAATAAAGCTGTTGATTTGGTTCTGAACACGCTTGTGTCTGAATCTCTTAATTAAACGCTTGTGCTGCTCGAGATCTGGAAGAAGATTTGAACTGAAGTATTTACCTTCTGTGGCAGAATTGCTCCCGAAATGACAAAGACACAGGGGTGGGTTTTGATTGCTCTTTTTAAGCAGCTGCTCCCAGCGGCCCATCTTTTCCCTTCCTCCTCGTTCAGATTAAAACGTCATTCTTCCCGGTGACCAAGACCTGTTGCCACAGGAATAGTCAGGAGGTCACAAACGGGCTTGATCTATGAATAGGAACAAGGAGAACAAAATGAGTAATGTAAACAGAAATATGGCAAGGTGTGCGGCTCCCCGCCCCCTCCACACACCCGCCCTGCACTCCTGGGATCACGTGGAAGACGGCCTAACCTTTTCTATCCAGGAACTCCTGTTCCACTGACCACATGCCTCCAGCCACGTGCCTCGCTCCCGCCCCACCAGATACACCCACATTTCTTAAAAGCCACTCGCTGCAAAGCATTTGTAACATTTTTATAACCTGCCTAACGAGGCTGCACACCCTGTGCTGCTGATACAACCAGGACCAGCACAGTCTGAGCCTTTTCAGCCAATGATATTCCTCCTTTGAACAAGAACAAATACAAATCCTCTTTAAGGACAAGAAACTGAAGCATGTGAGCTATCTGGAAAAATACCGCTTTGTGCCCAGGGCCTTTTGTTACACCTTGTTCTCCATGCAGCTAGAAGGCTGCCTGCTACATCATTTCAGTAGCAAAATATTTGCTTCCGGTCTGGATGCTACCCTGTGTTTTAGGGAACAGACATTCAGTCGGGTGTTTAGCCATATGTTGGGTACAGGGGAGTTTGTCATTTAAAGGGCTCTCCCAGCGGTGTAATAAAACCTCCTCTGCGAGGGCAATGGCTCCCAGCGCTGTACCACTATCTACCCTGGCACTTTACTGCACTAAGGGGGGTGTTTTTTCACACCCCTGAGCGAAGAAAGTTTCAGCACTGTAAGTGGCCGTGTAGACAAAGCCTAAGAAGTTTTCAGTGACTGATGCTCGGTAGGGACATAACCCAATTTCAGGCAACAAAGAATTTTCAGATCAGGAACGTTCTGTCCTGGAATGATTTCACACAACAGAAAGGGAAGCACTGGGAGACAGCGTATACTCCCCTAGAGGTACATGCAGAACTAGTCAAATATAGTTCTTCAAACCACCACCGAACAGGACACCCCAGTGATGTCCCCGTGACATTTACGCAGCAATGAACTGGGAACCATCACACCTTGTATTTTTTGTAAGTCTAGCACCCAAAATTCACTATCAGAATACGAAGTGCATTTGTCACTACTGTACTGCATTAAGTAATTTCACATTTATCACTGAAACTATATAAAACCCCATTCCACTTCAGTCCCCACTCCCCCGACCCTTCCTCAAATGCCTGCGCAAATAACTGAGCTCTGAAAGACAACGGATTCATACAGCACTTAGAAAACCACAACGTGCTAAATGTTCCCTTTTATCAGTGTAGTGTATATATAATTCATATATAGACACTGTATATATCTGACCAGCTCCCTCACCTCTCATCTCTGTATGCCGCCGTGTTCTAGACTGTGCTTTCCTATGGGGGTATGGAAAAAAGGGGCCCCGATTCTGCCTGAATTAAAGTAGCCCCCAGAGGCTACAAATTTCAATAATTCACCATAACAGCAACAATTCCCTGCCCAATTAAACAGTAACCGTGGTAACCTATTAGGAGAGCATTTATGATGCAACACAGGGAGGCAGAACCTCCCTATTCCCCAAACCACAGTGATTTTGCCCCATTTTCTCAGCAACAATTTAGCAGCAGCCCAAGCAGCTCCGACTCCACCAGCCTGGGCCAGGTTGATGCAGATGGTATGAAATATCCCCAGACATTGAAGTCAGAGGGCACTCATTTCCTGGCACAGACGCCCAGGGCAGGGGAAGGATCCTGGGGTTTTTAAATTGGGTTATTTGCTTAGTCACTAAACTTGCAAAACAATCACTTTTGGCAGCAAGTGTCCCAGTCACTGCCCTGAACGAGGCAGGTCCCTGTGGCCACCACCACATACCCGGGGGGGGGGGGGGCTCTGTATAACCACACAGCGCCCTAAGGGCCCCCTCTCAGCCTCTGTCCACAGACCCCCCCACCAGATCCCATACTACCAATCCCCAGCCCCTCCCCCAAACCAGCCCCCTCCCCCACAGACCCCCCCACCAGCCCCGTCCTACCAACCCCCAGCCCCTCCCCCACACCAGCCCCCCTCCCCTACAGACCCCCCCGCCGCCAGACCCCGTCCTACCAACCCCCAGCCCCTCCCCCCCACCAGCCCCCACAGACCCCCCCCCCANCCGGAAACACGGGGGCGCCCCGCCCGGATGCGACGCTCCAGCCACCCGCGGGGGGAGGGGGACGCGGACTCTATGGTCGCCGACCGCTCTACCCAGCCGCAGGGGGGGTGAGGGACTCTATGGTCGGCGGGCGGGCCGCTCCGGGCTCAAAAGCGGGAGGGGCGGGGCTCTGGGGAGGGGGCGGGGCTTCCCTCCATGCTGGCTGGGAGGTTGGGGGGGATCTGCCCCTGTGTGTCTGTCTGTCTGTCTGTCCGTCCGTCCGTCCGTCCCTGCCCCCCCAGTCCTCCCTGTGTCTGTCTGTCCCTGTGTCTGTCTGTCCCTGCCCCCCCAGTCCTCCCTGTGTCTGTCCCTGCCCCTGTGTCTGTCTGTCCCTGCCCCCCCCAGTCCTCCCTGTGTCTGTCTGTCCCTGCCCATGTCTCTGTCTGTCCCCAGGGCCGGCTTTAGGCCAATTCCACCAATTCCCCCGAATCGGGCCCCGCGCCTAAGAGGGCCCCGCGCCCAGTGGCAGGGCTGCCGGGGTGGGGGCAAGTGGCCAAGAATCCCTTCCCTGGCTAGAGGCTCCTTTTTAATTTTTACTCACCCAGCAGCGCTCCGGGTCTTCGGCGACACTTCAGCGGCGGGTCCTTCACTCGCTCTGGGTCTTCGGCAGCAGGTCCTTCAGTGCCACCAAAGACCCGGAGCGAGTGAAGGACAAACTGCCGAAGACTACTAGTGCCGCCCGGTGAGAACAAGCCCCAGATGTTTTTTTACGTGTTTTTTCTTTTTTCAGTCATCCTTGATGGGGCCCCGTCAAAACTGTTCGAATCGGGCCCCGCACTTCCTAAAGCCGGCTCTGTCTGTCCCTGCCCCCACCAGTCCTCCCTGTGTCTGTCTGTCCCTGCCCACGTCTCTGTCTGTCCCTGCCCCCCCCCGTGTCTGTCTGTCCCTGCCCCCCCCAGTCCTCCCTGTGTCTGTCTGTGCCTGCCCACGTCTCTGTCTGTCCCTGTCCCTCCCCATGTCTGTCCCTGCCCATGTGTCTGTCCATCCCTGCCCCCCCCCCCGTGTCTGCCCCTGTCCCTGCCCTTAGTCCCCCTATGTCTGTCTGTCCCTGTGTAATTCTGTTCCTGACCCCGTGTCAGTCTTTCTCTCCGTGTTGGACTGTCCCTGCACCTCAGTCTGCCTGGCCCGGATCCCGCCCCTCTGTCTGCCAAGTGAACAGCGAAGGCCGTGTGGCCTCCCCCTCCTTTACCCGATGGAAATGATTCCGCAGGCTGGAGCTGCTCCTGGCCTGTGCGCTCCCTGGAGAAGGGGCTTTTCCTTCCCTCTGTAAACCAGCTTGGGCCTGCTGCGGGTGGCAAATGTTAAAAACCATCAGTATTTACGATGAACCTCTCCTATAGTCCACACGTGCCTCTCCCAGGCCTGGCCGTTCTAGGCTGGAACGCATGGATCACCTGTGGCATGCACGGTCCATGCCACCACCGCACGCATGACACATGTGCCCATACATGTCTCTCACCCACAGAGGCTGGTCCAATCAAAGCTATTACCTCAACCCCCCTTTCTCTCCGACGGGCCGTCACAGCATGGATGGGTACCCGCTTGGGGACTGTTCTACACCCCCTGGTACAACGGGCCCTGGGCCATGACTAGGTGCTACGCAAGACGCCTCCTGAACAGGAATAACAATGCACGGCTCGCCGTGCTGCCAGGCTGCGACCCACACATGTCTAGCCGCAGCGTCACGGTAACAGACCGTGTGTGATTCACGCACTGGGTGTGTATGGCCCAGGCATAGCAGGGGAGTCAATCTAGACTCCACTGCTCCGAGTACAGTATCCATAGGAAAGGTTCCCATCTCCCCCCACTGGGAAATTTCACACACGTGCAGGGGATGTCGCTGTCCCTTTAATTCCTCAATGCCAGCCCGCCCCCCTCCTCCCCCCCGCAATGCAATTGGCTGGAGCTGGAGAACGTTCAGACATGTCGAAGAGCGTCCTGCGGCTGTGATTGGCTACTCAGAACGCCGCTGGATACTTCCTGGAATGTCTGCAACCCAACGTTCCATCAGGTCAGTTTTACAGGGGAAGGGGGGGACCTCCTGATCTCCCCCCACACACACCCATTAGCCCCTTTCTGCAGCATCTTAGGAGCTTTGGTCAGGGGGCCTGAGCCCCCTTGCAGGTGCTGCATTGCAGGGCAGGGGGCATGCATGGTGCAGGATACGTGCACCACCCCAGCAATTTTCAGTCCCCAAACCATGTCTCCTTTCCCTCCCCTCCTCTGCAAGAATTTCCACCAACACGTGAGCGAACTGATCCTCCAAGGTGAACGAGCCTCAACTCCTCCACCCCCGGAGAAAAGCACTTTGCTTGCACTAGGGAGAATGGCGATGGGGTTGCAATTTATACAAAAGGAGAAACAGGCATTTTCCTGGCGGGGGTGGTGTGAAATCAGGGCTGTGATTTGTGCCAAAGATAAAATGCATTTTCCCGGCCCAGGTGGTTTTTCAGGGTCTGTATTTTATTTGAATTAGCCTGTATCCGCTTTGCAAGTTGGACACAAATGTGCAGGATGGTGACTTTTGCAAAAGAGCAAGATGAAATACTGTGGGTCGCAATCAGGGTTGCAATCCATGCACGCAGGAATGGGTTTTTCTTGCCACCGTCTGACTCATGGGCACAACTTGTGCAAAAAGAAAGGGATGCGATTTTATTGTAGGGGGTCTAGACTCAGAGATAGAAATTTGAGCAGAAAGGAAAAACAGATGCACTTTTCTTGCAAGAATCTTCAATTGTGGTTGCCATTTTGTGTTTTCTTTCCTTTGGGGATAAATTAACAGCAGGATGTTTCAGTCTTCCTACAGGGCATTCCCCTATTGGCTAACCTTGGGAGGGACCTGTGCCAATTCAACCCCTGATCCTGCACATTTCTCCATGTCCCTGCATTCGCTCCACCTTGGCTGCAGGAGCCAGCACCTGCCTTTCCATTCTGGGTGCTGACTGTCGCTTTCTTTTCAAATGTGGTAATTCAAATTCTTTTATTATTATTTGCACAGATAACGTAGTGGAAGCCAGACGCCGCTCAATATGACGACTGAAACCTTTGTAAAGGACATTAAACCCGGCTTGAAAAACCTGAACCTTATTTTTATTGTACTGGAAACAGGTGGGTATTAATGATGTGCGAGATATATATGAAATATCTTACTGCAGTGGTTCTCAACCAGGGTCCGTGTGCCCCTGGGGGTAGCAGAGGTCTTCCAGGGGGTACATCCGCTCATCTAGGTATTTGCCTAGTTTTACATCAGGCTACAGAAAAAGCACTAGCAAAGTCAGGACAAACTACAATTTCATCAATTACTTTTTATACTGTTCTATATACCATACACTGAAATGTAAGTACAATATTTATATGCCAATTGATGTATTTTATAATGATATGGTATAAATGAGAAAGTCAGTCATTCTTCAATAATAGTGTGGCTGTGACATTGCTGTATTTTTATGTCTGATTTTGTAAGCAAGTCGTTTTTGAAGTGAGGCGAAACTTGGGGGTAGGCAAGACAGATCCGACTCCTGAAAGGGGGACGGCGTTCGTCTGGAAAGGTTGAGAGCCGCTGTCTTGCTGAAATTCCATGTAACGGTTGTAGTCGGTTCTCAAACAATATTTGTGGCTGGATTTCACCCCGTCCCCGGCTGCTTTGTGATGTGAGTGTCCATTTCTGAGACACCATCATTGACGTCGGGTGAGTGCACGGGCTTACGTTCGCTGCCATGACGCGGCTCGGCGTTGTAGGCTCGGGACCTTAGACTGAATTCTTTGAGGCCGGGACCACTATTGTGGTCTGTGTCTGTACAAGGCCTTGTCTAGCCCAAAGGGGCTCCTCGGTGTTACCACAGAGATGTCCCGCGAACTGGACGGTTTGCTCCCCCCTGCAGGTCGGGTGACCAAGACAAAGGACGGCCACGAGGTGCGGACGTGCAAAGTGGCCGACAAAACCGGCAGCATCAACATCTCGGTGTGGGACGACGTAGGGAACCTCATTCAGCCGGGAGACATCATCCGATTGACCAAAGGGTAGGCGAGACACTGCTGGGGGAGGGGGGAACCACGGGACCCGCTGCTCGCCCAGCCCGTCAGCCTCAGGCCCCCCAGGGCTCCTGAGACGAGCTCATTCACCGTTTGATAGACCAGGCTGCGGGCTCACCTGAGCGCCCCACATCTGGGACGGCGACGCCTGCCCTTCCAGGGGGAGGAGAACGGGTCAGGCTGCTCCTCTCCCCGGCCCCCATTCTCAGCGCCGGTCCCCTTCCTCTGCCGAGGGAGATACAAGCCAGAGCAAACAGGCCTGCGTCTGCCTGCTCAGAGCTACGCGCGAGCTCAGGTCGTCTCTAGGCTCCAAATTTCCTAACTTTCTAGGCAGGCTGCAAAAGTGAGGGGGGGGGGGATGTGGGAGAAGGCCCAGGGCAGTGGCTGAATTCCTGCTGATGACTTTAACGCCAAGAGTGCATCATAATGGATGTATGGTGGGGTCAGGGCACCTTGGGTAGGAGACTTTATTAGTTTAAATATAGAGATACAATTAAAAAAAAAAATCCAGTTAAGTCCCTGGAAAAGATCCTTCCCGCACACACACACAGTTAATCTCAGAGTAGCAATAGGACGCCAGCTCTCTATCCCTGGACATGGGGGTGGGGGGAAGTTACCATAAGCGGGTAGGACTGATCTCAATGGATTCATCATGTCGGTTTAACTTAGAAACGATGTCAAGGCAGGATTTTACTGTCCCTGTATCCTGAGGAGAAATCCTTGTCCTTCTAAGTGGCTGGATCTTCCCCCAGCCTAGCTAACGCTGCACCCGGAAACTGCGACTGCTTTTGTGGGAGCTGCTTGAAAGAATCATTAGGGCGCCCCCTGGTGGCGCTGCCAAAGCAGCACACAGTGCTGGCGGGGGGGAGGGGGGGGAGATTCTTCTCTCCTTCTATAGGGAGTTGTGGGAAGCAGCGTGTAAGTCAGAGCGGCCTCAGGGCTGCTCTAAATTACATCGGGGGTGTCCCTGGCCAGCTCCAGAGCATTGGGAGCACAAAGGTGCCTCCCTCAAGTGCAGGTTCAGGGGAAGTGAGAATTGGGACCCATAGCTCTGCACCCAGTCCCGGGTGCGATTTCTGGCCTGCAGCCGCTGGGGCAGCCCCGTGCAGTTCACCCCAGATCTCGGCATTCCTCTTGCTTTCAGCTACGCGTCCATTTTCAAAGGCTGCCTGACCCTCTACACGGGCCGCGGAGGAGACCTGCAGAAAATCGGAGAGTAAGTAAGGCCTGTTGGCTTCACTGCGGGAGCTCTGGGGACGTCGCTCACTGGAGCCTGGCTTCTTAGAGGCTGGGGAGGGGAGAAGTGTGGGGCAGCCCCAAAGCTGGAGCGATTTGCCCCCAGGGCTGACCATGTGGGTGTCTCCTCAGGAGTGGTGTTTAGAGCATGGTGGGGGCAGGGAGCCAGGAGTCCTGGGTTCTGTTCCCAGCCCCGGGAGGGGGCCTGACCTGGTGGGTAGAGCAGGGGAGACTGGATACCTGGGGACTGTATTCCCAGCATAGTTTCCATCAAGATCTTGGCCTGAGACAGTCCAGGACGCTCCCCGCTGGAGAGTCGGGGCATCCCCACTCCCGGGATAAGGCTAAGTGCGAGGGGAGGAAGGGGTTGGCTGGTGGCCTCGCTGACCTGCCATTTCCCTCCCTAGGTTCTGCATGATTTACTCTGAGGTCCCGAACTTTAGCGAACCCAACCCGGAGTACGTGACCCAGCAGTCCCAGACCAAAGCCGTGAGTCCCAGCTGGGGGGGCCCATCGAGAGGGGTAATCGGATCTGCTCACCTGCGGATGCCCACGGGGCCAAGGGGCACCGGAGTGTCGCTGGAATCTCCCCTGTCTCTGCTCCTGCTGGGATGGGATGGGGGTGGGGGTGGATTTGTGTACATCGCAGACGCACGGCTGGGTTGGCTGCTGCCCAGAAGCGGACGCATCTCTGTCCCGCAGGCGACTGGGGAAATGCGCCAGGATCCTGCGAGATCCGGGATCACGAGTTCTCATTTCCGTTTCCTTCAGGCCCAGAACGACAACGCGACCCCTGCTGCTTCCCAGACCACCCCGGGCCCCGCCGCTTCGTCCCCAGGTAAGGGACCCCCCCCAGCTCTGCAGGCCAGATGTCCCCCCATCCCTGAGCAAGGCGGGTGGGACGTGGCCCTGCCTCAGAGCCATTCAGCACTAGCCACTTGGGGGCATTCACAGCTCCAGCCAATTCTCCAGTCCAGTCATCCGGGGAGGGGAGTCTAGCAGGTTAGAGCAGCGGGGGCTGGGAGCCAGGATTCCTGGGTTCTATCCCCAGCTCTGGGTGGGCACTGGGGTGTAGTGATTAGAGCAGCGGGGGCTGGGAGCCAGGACTCCTGGGTTCTATCCCCAGCTCGGGGAGGGGAGTGGCATGTAGTGGTTAGAGCAGCGGGGGCTGGGAGCCAGGACTCCTGGGTTCTCTGCCCAGCACTGCCTTGGCTTCGCTGTTCATTTCCCGGTGGAATCTGTCGCTTTTGTTTTTAGCTGCCGAGAGCCAGAACGGCAACGGGCTGAGTGCCCCAGGCCCCGGCGCCCCCCCCCCACCCGCCAAACGTCCCGTCCCACCCCACCAGCGGCCGCATCACCAGGAGCCAGCCAAATCACCAGGGCGCGGGCTCGGCCGGGTCCAGCTCGTCCTCCAGCCCCATCAGCAACGGCAAAGAGACCCGGCGAAGCAGCAAGAGATAACACCGTGGGGTTGGGCCCCGCCCCCCAGCTCCGTGCCGGCTCACCCCAGGCCCCACTGCCCAGGCAGGAGGGCGGATGAGGAGCGGGGGAGAGACCGTGGCCGGCTGACGCTCCAGGCTAGATCAGAGACAGTGAAACCAAGAGCGTTTTCGTCGCCGCAGTCGCGACCGTTTTAACCGGGACTGTGGCGTTCTCCTGAGCAGAGACAGGGAGGGGGCGCCCCCCCCATTGGAAACCAGCCCTTTATCTTCACGGAGCCACAGCCAACAGCCCTGCCCCTGCCGGCATCCCCACGTGCCCCTCTGGGGGCAGTGCCAGCCCCCCACATCTCACTGGATTTTGTTCCTTTGGCGGCTTTTTTACAAATATCCTGAAACTTTTTAGCAAACTTTAAAAAGCCGATTTCGCCAGGGGGCATAGGACAGGAGGGGGCAGCAGTGGGCCCCCCCCCCCTCCTTGCCCCTGGGAGGGGCCCGTTTGGGTCGTGGTGTCTCAGCGGAGGTTACCTAAGACTGAGCTTGGAGCCAGCTCTCCTCCGTCCCCGGGGCCAGCCCCAGCTCAGGGAACCTCGGGGCACACGCAGCGGAAGGGGGGGCGCTGGCTCCAGCCCAGCTCGGCCGTGATCCCCGCCTGGGCCCCCTGCGTGGAACGAGTCTCAGCCGGGTTCCTAGGAGACAAACGTCTCCGTCACCACGAGTGCCCCCCGCAGCTGGCAGCCCGGAGCTGGTGGGGGCAGCTCCCGGGACGGGCTGCCCCGGGGCAGGGACTAGACGGAGGATTTGGGCTCCCCCGAATCACTGCGCAGGGAAGGGCTGTCACGTCTGCCCACCCAGGGAGGGATCAGGCCTGGGGCTGACCTCGGAGCCGTTCTCCCTCCCCCCCAGCCCGATGCTCCCAGCCCCCCCCCCCCCTTTTATTCTGTTTTAACCCCCCAACTCCCTTTTCTTGTCTCACCCGAGCGGAGTCGCTGGCCTGCCCGGGGCTGCGCTGGAATAAAAACCGTGCCGCCCTCCCCCTCCGCCTGCCGTGTGCTCGCTTGCGCCCGGGGGACCCTTTGTACCAGTAACACGGGCGTCAGCCCCCGGGTCCGGCACCGGAGCAGCTTGTCATGGCTGAGATCAACGCCCCCCTTCCCAAGCCCCGTAAGGAACCCCAGCCCCGTATGCTGGCGGCAGCATGGCCCCGCTGGGCGTTATACTAGATCGAAGGGGACGCCGTATACAGATCCTGCCTGAGTCACACTGACCATTAGACGGAAAAATCCCTCCCCTGGGCGGGCCGAGGCCCGTCCCCAGGGCACGTTGCCCCTGCCGCTCAGCGAGCCCCAAGGGGGCACGAACTGCGAAGGGGCAGCGGGGCCCAGGGGGCTGCACTGGGCTGCAGGCGACCCCAGCTCTGTCCCTGACTTGCGGGGTGACCCCGGGGGCTCTGGGCTGGATCCGGACCCACGAGCCCGGCCCCTGCTCCTGCCAAGAAAAGACCGTGCCCAGGGTGGGTGCAGGGCTGTACCTCGGCCAGCTCCCTGCAGGCAGATGGGGCAGGAAACCTACAGGGACTCGCCCCTTTAGTCTCCTCCCCAGCCTTCCCTTCAGGCCCCAGCCAGGCCTCCTTGAGTGTGTGTGGGGGGGAAGGGGCTGGGCTTCAGGGAGACCGGCCTGACCCTTGCCCCTCAGGTACTGGAGCAGCCAGATTTTGTGCAGCGAAGGGCAGGGACCGAGACGCTGCGCCAGGTAAGTGCATTTCCTGTCCCTGCTTCTGGGGGGCCAGATCCCCCATGGGAGGGTGGGGGAGCCCCAGTACTAGCAAAGATTCTCCCAGACAAGAATCAGCCCCCTCCAAGGCTGTCCCCCCCGCCCCCAAAGTAAACCGAAGGGGGGGCTGGACCCGGCCCCGCTGGCCCTGGCGCAGAGTTGGAAGCTGGTGTTTTTGGACCGGGGGAGGTGTCTGGTGCCTGCCCTGGCCAGACGCAGCCCCCTGGGTGGGTCTTCAAAGGGCACTGGGGCGGTTTCCCAGAGGCTCTTCCTGGCGTGTTTGCCTGGTGTCCTGGCTGGCGAGGCAGAAACCTCACGGCACAAAGTCAGTGCTGAGGGTGGCGACAGGGCGCCCCCAGGGTACGCAGCGCTGTTTGTGCAGCGCCTGGCGCGCTCAGGCCCGGCTCTACCCTGCTGCGGCTAATAAGTGCACCAACTCGGCAGGTCCCAGATGTGTCCTCAAGCTCTCGAGGGGCAGATCTAGCGGGTTGGTAAGACCAGGGGGTGGATGGGAAGCGGCTGGGGTAGGACTCCCGTGGGAGCGTCTAAGCGAGGACCCATTCCTGGGGCTGGTAGTGGGGAGGGTTCCTGGCGGCCCATCGAGCACGTGAGGCGACAGAGCAGCGCCAGTTCTCCCGCTAATCAGGGCAATTCCCAAAGCCCCAGCGCCCGGAGTCACGTGAAAACGAGACAGGCATTTCTAGGATTTTAACCCCATGACACCCAGGTGTCCATCATCTGCCAGGCCGGGGTCATGCCCTGCCCATCCTGCACTGGGGCTACTGGAGAGATTTCCAGGCTGGCAGGAATTGATGGGGGGGCAGCCATGGGACCTGCCCTAGATATTGTGCACACGGCCAAGTGGATTTACCTTGGGCCCGGACTCTTTAGAGATGGGGGGCAGCACGGGGGGGGGGGGGGGGGGGGGGGGGGGGGGGGCACAGGCAGGAGAAGGATTTGAGATTCACAGTCACCAGCTCTGTCATGTGGTGGCCTACACCAACCCTCCCCCCCGCCCCCCACTTGGCCCAGCTCAGCGCCTCTCCCTTGAGTCCTCCCACTGGAGGGGCAATAAAGTGGGGGGAGGGAGACGTTTCAGCAGCAGTCTGCGCCTCCCCCCGCCCCGGGCTTTTCTGACTCTGGGGCCCGGAGCCTCCGGCCGGTGTGGCCCCAGCTCAGTTCTTGCCCCCCAGGGCCCAGCCCCACAGCGGCTGCCTGGTTTGGCACAGGGTTGGCCTGGTAGGCGGGTTGGGGGACCAGGTGCTGACTTCATGTCTGAGTTATCACCCAGGTGAATCATTAACACCTTGCAATAAAGTACCTGGACTTGCAAAACTGCCTGTCAAGGACACATGCTCCCCACCCTTCTCCAGGGACTGGGGGGGGGGGCTTCCCCAGGATGGGACCTTCTCCCACCTCCTCCCCCCCCCCCAAAGCCCCATCCCATCATGCCTCAGTCTGTAATATCATCGTGGGGCTCTGATGCGCCGAATGGACCTGCTGCAGAAATGCAGCTACCGCTGGGGCGGAGCGTGGCAACTCTAGGGAAGGGAAGGGGAACCGAGTGTCTGGCGGGAGCTGGGAACGGGCCAGCCAAGGGCCAGGGGTATTTTAATAACCCCGAGCCACTCAGACCTCCCGAAAGACGTGTCCTCCAGCAGCCCCGCGCCCCCAGCACGCTGGGTGGGACGGGAACTCCAGTGCCTCATTAGCACCAAGCCCTGAAGCCAGATTTCTCCCAGGGTGGGGGGTCTTATGTGCCCCTGCTTAGCCTGCAAGACAGGATCTGCAGCGCGGGGGGGGCTCAGGCCCAGTCATCATGGGGGGGGGATTTGACACCCCAGTAATTAGCTTTGTTACCTTGCTCAGACCGGATAGTGGGCGGGGGGCCAAATCTGGGTCTGGGATCCCTGGGCGGCTCCTGGACTGTCCAGCAGCCTGGAGAGAGACGTTCGGGCAGGTGAAACTGGGGACGCCTTGCCCCCCCCCGGGGCCCAGCTGGGCCAAAGAGCCGCAGGCTGATGGCCCATCTCCTCCTCCCAGCCAGCGGCAGCCCCCCTGCCGCCCGCGGGCCAGACGTGGCTTCCTGGCCGGGGAGTTCCAAGGCCGCCAAGCAGGAGAAGTTGCACCTTCACCTCCTGGCCCCGCAGCCGATCGCTCCACACCCCCGCGCGAGGCCGATGACCAGAACCGAGACCGGCAGCCGGTGCCCGCTGGTACCAAAGTGAGTGCAAGACGCCCTGTCCCGGGCCGTTCCGGTCAGTTCCCTCCTGACCCCGGAGAGCGGCCGTCGCACACGGTTAGTTTTGTAGCACTCGCCGCGGTGTCCAGGCCCGGGGCCTTTGGCCAATCTCGGGGGGGGGGGGTGTCTCCCTGCTCTGGCGGCGGCGAGAGACCCCGGCCCATGGCGCTAGGCGCTGTGCACCTCGAACAAAGAGAGAACGCAGGGCTGGGGGAAGCCCTGGGGATCAATGAGGTGACAATCACAGTGTCCACATCTCCGAGGGTGGATTTCTGGGTCTGTTCGTACAGCCCTAGCGCAAAGGGGTCTCAGGCAGGACACACACAATACAGCGGTGAGTTCCCTTCGTGCCCCGGGGGCAAGGGGCAGCTCCCTGTCTCAGCTGCACACGGCAGCGGGGCCAGCTTGTGAGTCCCAGTGCCGGGGGGGGGGGGGTGTGTCAGAGGGACTGAACGTACGTGTTCACACAAGTGTGAGGGGACACGCAGAGCCGGGCCCCTTAATCCAGGCGCTCTGACCCGGTGTCTAACTCAATCAGCGCACGCTCCTCACACCCGTTTCAAATCCCAGCCCAGCTCCCTGCCCGTTGCCTCCGGCTGGCCAGTCCTTGCTGCGAGCCGGGCGAGGGACGAGCCGGTGCCGCTAACCAGTTGTGCTACCCCACGACTGCGCCTGCTTCGCCGCGGGACGGACACGGCCAAGGAGGAACAAGCAGCAACAGGTGGGTTTTGACTGAGGCTGTTACCAGGGCTGATTCCCCCGTTCCCTGCACACTGGCTCTGCTGTTCAGAGACCCCCCTGGGATCCTCGTCTGTCTCAGTTTCCCCACCTGGAATCCTGGGCTCACTCTCAGCTGCCTTCGCTGGGTGGGGTTGAAAAGACTCAGGCCTTGTCCACACGAGGGAGTTTTAACTCTCCCGGGCCAGCTGCTGGTCTCTCATTGGGGGGTGTAACACACGGTACTGGTGCAAGGCCCCTTTACACGGGTACGACAGCTTCCCCCGGTGGGACACTTCTAATCCCAGGCCTTATTTCTCCAACCACAGCCCGGGCACAGGGGAGAGCGAGTCGCTCACTAGGCAAAGTGTGGGAGGGGAAACTGAGGCATGGAACGAGGGCAGGACCTGCCTGCTGTCACCCAGCAGGCCAGAGCCCCGCTCCCCTGGGTCCCGGGCTCACTGGGCTCACTGCCTCAGGCAGACCAGGTGTCGGCAGAGTAGAGCGTTGACTGTCCGGCTCCCACCATCTCTCTCCCTGCAGCCCCTCCCAGCCCCCCAGGACGAAGCAGTTCCGAGCGGCGGTGGCTGGAGCCGGGCGTTATTTGGCTGTATATTTAACAGGCCGGGGGGGGGCACCTGTTTTACTGTTTCTTTAGCTTGATTTGGTCCCTGTTCCCCATCAGAACGCCCAGCCCCCCAGGACAGGGGAGACCCCCTCCCCCCTTCGCACCACTGGAGAAAACCTGTTCCTCTGACACCACGGGGCAGCCGGGAATGGGACCCAGGAGTCCGAGCTGGTAGCCGCCAGCTCCCTCCAGAGGTTCTGTCAGAGCCTGGCGTATTCAGGTCCCGCCTGAGGCCTGGTCTGTACAAAGTGGGGCCCGGGGGGGGGCCACCGGCCGGGTGCTGCCCAGAGCCGTGCGGTAGAACAGGGCACAGGGGAAAGGCCCATTCACCCCCCTTCAGCTCTGCCCGCCCCCCGTGCCAACAGATCTCCCACTAGGGGGCGCCCCAGGCAGCGCACCTGGCCAGGTGCGACCCCAGCTGACAGCCCCTCCCTGTCCCGCTCGGCGCCAGGCTCCCCCCCCCGATGGACCGGAGGAAGCCGCGGCTGCTGCTGGCCGGACTCTGGGTCGCTGCCCTCCTGCTGCCGGGAGAGTGCCACCCGCCCCCCCGCCTGCCCGCCTGGGCGCCGGCCCCGCTGGAGGACGCGGAGCAGGAGCAGGGCTACTACCTGCAGCAGCTCTTCGGGCTGTACGGGGAGAACGGCACCTTGTCCTTCCACGGCCTCACCCGCCTGCTGCAGAGCCTGGGCCTAGGCCAGGTGCAGGTGGTGGAGATGGAGCACGAGGCGCTGGGCCACGGGCACGTCAGCCACCTGGACATCCTGGAGGTGCAGGACAACAAGCACCGGCACTCGCACTCGGCCCTGGAGCATGCCGGGGCGGAGCCGCCCAGCCTGGGCCCCGAGGTGCAGAGACAGAACGGCACCTCCAGGTACCCGCCGCTGCCCCTCACTCCCGACCTGCAGCCCCTGCTAGCCCAGCCCTGGGATCTCCCCCCCCCAGCTCTGCCGCTGCCCCTCACTCCCGACCCACAGCCCCTGCTAGCCCAGCCCTGGGCTCCCCCCAGCCCTGCCAGTGCCCCTCACTCCCGACCCACAGCCCCTGCTAGCCCAGCCCTGGGCTCCCCCCACAGCCCTGCCGGTGCCCCTCACTCCCGACCCGCAGCCCCTGCTAGCCCAGCCCTGGGTTCCCCCCAGCTCTGCTGGTGCCCCTCACTCCCAACCCACAGCCCTGGGCTCCCCCCGACCCACAGCCACTCAATATTCCAGTCCTGCCGCTGCCCATCAGTCCCAGTCATCCCCTCCCGGCCCCGGGCTGCAGCTGGGAACTGGGAATTCGTTTTTGTTCATTTCTTTCAGGCCGGGATCCCCTGGAAGGAACCAGCCAGAGACCGTCCGGCTGCACCAGGCTGACCCGATGCCCCCCCCCCCCCCCCCGGACACAGAAGGGCCCAGCGCCACCTGCCCCCCAGGGCACCTTGGGAGCAGAAGAGACCCTGTCCAGCCCCCCCCAACCCCACCCCGCCTGACCCTGCTGGAGCGGGTGCTGGCCCTGGACCACTCCGTTGCCGACCACCTGCATGAGGATGTGAGGGGGGGCTGCACTGCGGTTCTCAGACCCTCTCGGGTCTAAAGGGGAGGGGCTCTGAAGGGGGGGCCAGACATCCTCAGACAGAGGGGGTGGGGGTCTCAGTGCTGACCAGCCTGGCTCTAACCCCATACCCCACAGCGCCGGGAACGGAACCCAGGCGTCCTGGCCCCACAGGCCTCTGCTACTCACTAGACAGCCCCTGCGTCCTAGCACTTTGGGGCTTGGGAGGGCAGGTGGTTACACCCCTTCCCCAGGTGGCCTCGCTAACCCCCACTGTCCCCCTCCCCAAAGTGTCTCAACGTGACGCAGCTGCTGGTGAACTTCGGGCTGAATGCCGGCTCCCAGATCACGCCCGAGCAGTTTACGCTGCTGTGCCCGGCCCTGCTCTACCAGATCGACAGCCGGGTCTGCATCCGGCACCACGACCAGCTGACACCAGAGCCCCTGGGGGGGGCACTGTGGCCAGGTAATACCCTCCCCTCGGCCAGGGCCTTGGGAAGGGGCAGCCACCCCGATGGGGAAACCGAGGCACAGAGCGGGGAGAGGACAGGCACTGGGAGCCTCTTCTTGTGCCAAGGGATTTGCCAAACCCCCAGGGTGTCGGGGGGGGGGATAGAGCCCAGGCCCCCCCACTGGCCTCACCCTGCTTCCTCTTGCAGTTCTAGGCTGGGGCTTCCTGGCCATCACGCTCATCAGCCTGCCCTCGGCGCTGGCCCTCCTGCTGGTGCCTTTCCTCGGCCGCGACTTCGGCCGCCTCCTGCTGGCCTTCCTGGTGGCGCTGGCCGTGGGGACGCTGTGCGGGGACGCCCTCCTTCACCTGTGGCCGCACGTACGTACAGGCTCGCCGGGCCCCCCAGCACCCCCTGACCCCCGCCGGGCCCCCCAGCCGGGTAGGCCCGAGCTGGAAAGCCTGGGACCGGGGAAGCACCCATGGGAGGCGGCGGGAGACGAGGTCGTCTGTGGCTCCATCCAGCAGAGCATCTGCATTGCAGACAGGGAGCCCATCACACCCCCAGCCCCCACCCGGGCATCCTCTCGGCCCCCTGCCTATCCCAGCTTGGCACCTAGGCAGCGTCCCGAACCACCAGCCATCCTGCCTCCCCCATTGAATCCCCCCGATTTCTCCCTGCCCCACGGCTCTGGGAGCCCCCGAGAGGGACCCCGGGCTCCCCTCCCTCCTCCTGCGTTTAGGCCCAAGGGAGGCACCAGGAGACCCCGCGGGAGCAGCAGGACTCGGTGCTGAAGGGACTGTCGGTCCTGGGGGGCATTTACGTCTTGTTCCTCATCGAACACCTCCTGGGCACGCTGAAGCAGAGACGGAGCCGACTGGTAAGAGCTCGTGGGTCGTCCCGGCTGGCCGGGAGCCCGCCTAGGGCAGGGGGCTGGAGGGAGGGTGGGACAGCAGGGGGTGCCCTTCTCGTCAGTGCCCTGGGGCAATGCCGGGGGCACCGTGCTGCCAGCTTCCGGATGGGCCCCGATGCCGCGGGGGGCTGCAGAGCTGACGAGAGCAGGAGCGTTGGCACCGGTGTCCTGGCCCAGGCCCTGCCGGGGTCAGCACCTGCTGGGGAGGTGAGGGGGTGGCCCTGCCTGTCCGGGGCAGCTACGTGGTGATGGCACATTCTGGGTCCTGCTACTGCTGCGTCCCGGCTCCCTGGGCCCATCCCGGCGTCTGGTCCATCCACCACCATGTCCCGGCTCTCTGGGCCCATCCCGGCGTCGGGTCCGTCCAGCACCACGTCCCGGCTCCCTGGGCCCATCCCGGCATTGGGTCCGTCCAGCACCACGTCCCGGCTCCCTGGGCCCGTCCCAGCATTGGGTCCATCCAGCACCGTGGCCCACAAGCGCCTGGTTTGCGCCCGTCTAGGATAACGTGGGTGGGGCCCAGCCCAGGTGTCTCCCACACCAGCAGGCGCGATGCCCCGAGCCAGCCGGGCCCTGGCCCGCCGGGCAGCTTTCAGCTCTCGCCGTTGCTTTCCCGCCCTCAGAGCCGCGCCGCGGGAAGGAGCCCAGCTCTGGATGCAGACGGAAACCGCAGCTTGACCCTGCGGGCATCGGCGCCTTCCCCAGGTGAGCCTGGAGCTGTCGCTCGCTCCCGTCCCCTGCACGGAGGCTGGAGAAGCCAGAAGCTGCCCCCGCCCCCCGCCAGTGCCCCCGCCCCGCTCCCCCCAGCGCCCCCTGCTGGGAGAGGCCAGCACAGAGGCAGTTGTCTGGGCCGCCCGACCTCTCCAGTCCGGCACTTCCCTGCAGCCTGGTCCCCAGCCCCAGCCCCCGTCCCCCGCCGGCTCGGGGCTGCTACCAGCCTGCGGCTGCTCTTCCAAAGGCGCAGAAGCCGAATCGCAGCGTCTGACGGCCCCGGGGCCGCGCAGCGACAGCCCCGGCCGGGGAGAGGAGGGGACGAGGCAGCCAGCGCCGAGCGCGGACGGACAGACGGAGGAGCTGAGCCACCATGGACACTCGCACGGCCCGGCGGCCGGCAGCGCCGACATCGTCTGGATGGTCATCCTGGGGGACGGGATACACAACCTGACGGATGGGCTGGCCATCGGTAAGGGGGCGGCGGCAGGAGCCACCCCAGGGCTGGGGCACCGGCTTCCTGGTACCAATCGGCTTCTCGTTCCCGCAGGGGCTGCGTTTTCCGAGGGCATCTCCAGCGGCTTGAGTACCACGGTCGCCGTCTTCTGCCATGAACTGCCCCACGAGCTCGGTAAGACCCCTAGTAGCGCGGCACGGCGGGCACCGCCCCCCCCAGCCACGCCAGCTGCCTGGCATCCCACACGCTCTCATCTGCTGCTTCCCTCGCTCTGGCAGGCGACCTGGCCATGTTGCTGCAGGCGGGCCTGCCCGTCAAGAGAGTGCTTCTCTCCAACCTCGTGTCGGCCTTCCTGGCGTACCTGGGCATGGCGGTGGGCACGGTGGTCAGCCAGGGCGCCTCGCCAATCACCCCCTGGATCTTCTCCATCACAGCGGGCATCTTTCTCTATGTGGCGCTGGTGGACATGGTAAGGGGGGGCTGGCTCCGGTACTGCTTCGCCAGGCGGGTGCTGGTCCTGGACGGCGACTGCAGCTCGGCTGGGTTCGCGGCAGATCCCGGTGCTGATGAGGCCGCCCGCCGGGCACCGCGCCGCCCCCTCGCCTCGTGTCTCGCGATCGGCAGCTCTTTGGCGTGGGGGTGGTTTTGGCTCTGGGTTTGCCCAGCCCCTGGCACCGCAGGGTCCTGTCCCACGCCTGCGGCTCTGGGGACCGCCAATCATCCCGAAGAACGAGTGTAGGGCCGGCGCCGGGTTTGAGAGAGAAAAATCTCCAGGTGGGAAAGCTCTGAACTGGGTTTGCTACATCCGGAGAACAGCTCCCCCCAGCGTAACCCTAATGCCACCCCCATTGCCTGCATGAAGGGCGGCACAGGCTTCTCAACTGGCTAGCCAGAGGGCAGGCCGAGCGAGTCAGCGCCTGGCACGGGCCCTCCCAGGGCTCTGGGGTTATCCCCTCCCTGTGTCGGCGGAGCTGTTGGCTCACAGGTTTCTGGTTTCCCTGCAGCTGCCCGAGATGCTGTGGCGAAGCTCCGGCGGGAACAGGAAGGGGCCCGTGACGTATTTCGCCCTCCAGAACCTGGGCTTTCTCCTGGGGGCGGCCATCATGCTGTGCATCGCCCTCTTCGAAGGGCAGATGAGCTTCCGTGTGGATCTGTAACACGGGGGTGGCCACACGGCTCGCCGAACTCGGACGGGACGGGGCCGAGGTTCCGGGCACCCCCTGCCCCATAGCTGCTTCGCAGAGAACTAGGACCCCGGACTCTCTTCCTGCTGACGGCTGGTGCGTGACACCCAGGGCAGCCCCCGCACTCTGTTTGCTCCACATCCCCCGGGGGCAAGCGTGGGTTGTGACTTGGGGGGGCCCGGAGCTGACTGGTGCGGAAGAGGGGCAGCGTTTTGCTGTTCAGTTCAGGGAGGAGAGCGTGTGGCCAGCACAATCCCCTACCCCACTTTCCGTGAGGACACTGCCGTTCAGTCTCAGCGTCTGTGCACGAGGCCAGGCTGGGCCCCGAGCGAGTCTCGGCGTTTTGGAGAGGGAAACGCAGCCGATCCGTGGGCGATTTTGGGGCGGGGTGCAGGAGACGTCGCTAAAGGGGGCAGCGCCAGAGTCCGATGGGAGCCAACAGCCCCACGCAGAGGGTGCGTTCATCGCCGGGAGGAGACGTTCATCTGGGGAGCGGACACGGGAACTCTTACCTTCACCACCGTCCGGAGACGAGCGGCAGCGCTCCTTCCGCTCCACCGCCCGGGATAGAGCCTCCGAACTCCGCTGGGCAGCTAACCGTTTAACCGAACGGAACGAAAAGAATCCACACTCCCCCCGCGCCTGCCCACTGAAGCTATGGTTCTGCAGGGTGCTGCGACTTACCAGACCAGTTTCCCCACCTAGCCTCTGCCAACAGCTTCTGTAAGGACCAAATCCAGTTTAATTGCACTGGGGGGGTCAGGAAACCAGAATTCCGTTCCCAGCTCTGCCACTGACTTTCCTGAGTGAACCTGGACAACTCGCCCCGCCCTGTGCCTCAGTTTCCCCATCTGTAAAACAGACATGGTGATTCTGCCCTGCTTTGAGATCTGATCTACGGCTGAAAAGCGCTGCAGGAGAGCCCCCCTCTCCCCCCCGGGCCCGATCCCGCCGGCGCTAACCCCCAGGGCTGGGCGGTGGGAAAGGAGGACGGGCGAGGAAGTAGAAGCAATAGCATTTTAATAAACATAATTGATTCAAAGCCACAATATGAAGAACAGGACTTGGTTGCAGCATACATTGTATAAAATAGATCAAGTCTGAATACTTTTATTTTGAGTTCCTCCCACCCCCCCGGTGCCCCCCCAACTGATGCAGGATTTCTCAAAATACACACATGGAACATCTCCGACAAAAAGGGAACGTGGGAGTGGGGCAAGGCAAAGGGGTGGCATTCACGCTGCAGGGGTGGATGGCTTCTTGGGTGGTTTCCTTATTCAATTGCACAGCCCCACGAGGGGGTTTAACAGCTTTGGGTTTCCCTTGACAAACAGGATTTTGTATTTGTTTAAATTTCCTCCACAGAGACAAGTGCTTGGTTGGTCAGGACTTGATGTTGGCGCCCCCTCGGGTGCCGGGTTGTACGGGAGGGGAGAGAAACCAGCGTGGCCCAAATCTTGCCAAGCCAGGCACCTGCAGCCTCTCGCCCCTGGGGGGAGGGGTCTAGGAGAGGGTTTCACACCTTTTTTTCCTTTTTAAATGTTAATTGCACATCAAAACTCTGCTGTATTTCATGCCGCGTCCCCGCAGGGTCCCATACACCTCTGCTGGTAAAGCAGTCGTCCCGCTACTCCACCCACTCACCCGTCAACCGGCAGGGCAGTTTTTGTGCTTTAAACCAGCGGAGGAAGGAAGAATGAACTGGTTCAGGGGGCTGGGGAGGGGGGAGATACAGTTGAAGTCTCTTCCAAAGATTGGTCCAGGACTTGCCCATATACCTGCCCTCTGCTGATATTGCAGGGGGTCGGGGGGGCGTGTTTCACAGAGCGCTCCCGTGGGAATACTCTAGCATCTCAGACATCTCTAGTTCACGCACGCGCCTCTCCCCTACCTGCTGAAATTAAAAGGCATTCCAATAAAGTTGCCCTGCACCATGACCTCCAATTAAGGCCCCCATCTATTAGGAACAACACCTCCACCACACGCTAGGTTTTGCTCGGCAGGTTCCAGGTTCAGTGCTCTGAAGGGGAAAAATTCCAGGGAACCAAAAGCCCCTTTTATTTCAAAAACCAAACCAAACCCCAGCAGCTGTTAAACACAATGAGCAGAGGCCAGCGCCGGTGGGGGTCAGTGCTTTCCAGGAAGGGGAACGTGACGCAGGGGGGCGGTGGTGAAGGAGAACGTTCTCAGTGGAAGTTTTCCCAGCAGCTCTTTTCTGGCTCGGCCCTGCCCCAGCAACGCAGCCAGCTGCGTGGGACGTCAGCCCTAGGGTCCGGGGGTGGGATTTCAGAGACAAGAAACCATTCTACACGTCCGTGAGCCATTCTGTTTATTGCAAGAGGTAGGTGTGAACAGTGCAGTGAAGTCTAAAATTAAACAGCTTTTTTGTATTTCCAACCATCTCAAATACACAACACCCAACGTGTGTCCCGTCCCCCCCCCCGATGACATAAAATTCACACACGATGCAGCCACCTCCCCGCCACACGCCCCAACCCCTCCGCAGTGACCGACCGGGTCCCCACTTGCTAACTTCTAGTGCCAATCCAGTTCAGTCAGGTCCCAAATGGACCTGACTGAACGGAACATGCTGGGGGAGGGGGGAGAGAAATACATCCAAGCGTCTGCCCTAAGCTCACGCATGCTGGGGACACCTGGTTAAAGTGCACGCCCTCAGGCCGCGCCAGCTTCTGGGGGCCAGGTAGGGAGCCCCTCCTGGTACTCTCAATTTGTGAGGTGTAAGCCCCCCCGCACAATGACTAACCCTCTCCTTAGAGCTCCCCAGATGGATCTTCCAGCTGGGCCGGCCCAGCGCTCTGGCATCTGTGCAGCCAGAAATGGAAACCACAGGAACACCAGCGTGAAAGAAGCCAGGAAAACACCCCAAAGCCTGAGCGCTGAGCCCCCGCAAACCCCACGGCAGCCAACAAGCCACGAAACTGGTGCTAGAAATCACAGGCTGCTTTCAGTCTATTGCCAATAGGTCCCATGGGTGTTGGCTCCCCGGGCCTCCTTCAGACCGCAGAGGGGAACTTAGCGTCTGAGGTGACACCCCCCTGCCTGTAAATGCAACGAGCCCGTGTGACGCTGCTGGGCCCAGCGTCCTCTGCAACACCACAAAGCCACACCGATCTACCGACCTGGGGTAAGACGCCTGCTTCTGCCTCATCCACACACGCGGCGGGACCCCCTGGCGCCTCGTCTCCCGCACGCAGCACTTATGGGTCAAGGCGGCAGCAAGTCCATTTCAGTCAGCGCCGTCTTTGTCCGCGCTGGGGGCTGGATCCGCCACTCGCCCTCGAGGTGAATTTGCTCCCTGAAGACCAGAACCACCATGGGTCTGGAACACGGATCTTCAAACAGGCCGAAAGATCACCAGTCGGTGAACCAGCTACCAACCCGCTGCCCGGGAGCTCGACTTGCTGACTTGGGGCCAGGACAGGAGCAGAGGCAAAGGAAGTCAAGGGGTATAAGGATGAGTTCTCTCCCAGCTGCACTAAGCCAATCCAAGCCAGGATGCGTTAAAAGTACCATCCTCCATGTTACACTGAGCCCTAAAGGCAGAAAATCGGTCGACGCAGGATGCACCTCTCCTGTTAAAGGCAACCACGGTGGCTATCCGCTCATGCCGACACTGCCTGTGGGCAAAGTTAGTGGGGGGAAAAATCCCCCTGCTGCCCATATTAATCAAATTGTATTGACTAGAAACTCACTGAGCGCGGGTCTAAACATCCACGGACAACAACTGCCGGGGAAGGGGAGAGGAATGAGAAATGGTTCCAGGGAGTTTCAAGTCAAAACCACATGCCGCGATTCTGCTCTAGGGCGTGAGGTGTGTCGGCAGAGAGAGAAGGGCCTGGGGAGGGCAGGAGATCCACCCCCCGGGCGATGGATAGGCAGCATCACACGTCATGCATCTCACACCACACAGCACGTTCTAGGAAACAGACGCACAAGACGCGTTTGTTACAGGACATAAAGAACACACCTAACCACGGTACATGCTGTCACACACCACACGGGTATTGTCGGGGGATGTCCGGAGAGCGATGTGTATTGTATTAACTTGGACGCACCAATACAAGTGCAAACTAGAGGGTTTCAGCGCGCCCTGAAGGGGATAAGAGACAGTGGACTCCAGCAGCCAAGGCTCAGTGAATTGGGACTGAAATGATCTGCGTTCTACAGCGAACGTTACCGTTCTGACGGCAATTCCAACAGGCTGGGGCTTCCTTCCCAGCCCGTCTTCCTCTCCACCCAAATTCCCAGCCAGCACCTGCACTTTCAGAGAGAACTTTTGTGAATCCCCTACTGCTGCCCCAAGTGGCGCGCGGAGCGAAGAACCTGCGGGATTCAGCCGACGGCTATTGCTTTAGCGAGAGAGACATTGGAGGCGACAGTTCCGGCAGACTGCCCCCTCCCGCCCCAGTTTGGCACATCTGTGACCAACAGAACATAAGGAAATAAAGTTACTCCCATTTCTCCTCCCCCCCATCTCCTCTCCTGTTTTCAGGAGTAACTACTGCAACCAAACTTGGAGAATTCCTTAAAAATCCAGTTCCTAACAGGCCTGCAAGAGAGCAGCTACGGTGCAGAGCAGGGAAAGGGGCTGGCCGGAGGGTCATTGAACCAATACTGACACTACAAGGCAAGATTTTTGGGTTGGGGGAGAGACGGGACAGAAATACACAGAGATTGTCAAGACGGAACTGGTCCAAAAGCAGAAATTCTGAAGGTAGGTCGCTAGAGATCAACAAACCCAATGGGAGACGGGGTGTAATTCATTTTTCCTAAGCAGACAGACAACGAGCGTAAACTTTACAACTCTCCTCTCCACACAGGTGCACAAGAAAGAAAAGGACAATGAAGAACTAACCGCCTGAATTAAAGAGAGGTCCTGAAAGTGCTTTGATTTGGAATCTTACTTTATATCTAAGCAAGTTACTGGCAAGATGTGCATGGGGCAAGATTCCAATCTTCCAGCAGATGGATTGGAGAATCCAGGGCATTCGGTTTCTCTTGCTAAATAGCAAAGTTGGAGCCTCGTAAACAAAAAACACCCCTCAACTCTCTGCCCTTTCCCCAGTCATACAACGAAGCCTGGTGTCAAAACCAATGCTAGCCGTGTTCAAGGTTTCCCAGGCAAGTTTACAGGAACTGTTTTGCAGAGTGGTGTTAATCTTGCCGGAGGTAACTCACAGCAGCATGATTCTCTGACAAAATCCCCTTAACTGCAGGCATATCAGGGAAACGGTACCGTTAACAAGGAGCGTTTGAAGGGACAGTGTGGACTACAAATCTAGTCAATTTTAAACCAAAAATGTCAAGTAGTTTTATGTCCCACAGCTGCCCCTGAGCTCCCCTGGCAGGTTTTGTGGTTTGACCACCATATTTTCTCTCTTTAAAGAATACTTTTCTCTCCTCCGCACAAACAGAAGAAACTGACCCGAACCAAAGAGAGAAATATATTCTTCTTCTGATCTGCCTTATACTCATCATGGGTGAAATTGACTTAAGCAGCACAAAGACCTCCTACTGATGTTTGGCAGAGGGTGAAACGCTCGGTAACAAAGCAAGCAAAGAAAGCGGTTTAAAGACAGAAGCGTGCTTTTGAAGTGGGTGCTGCCCCTCTGAACACTGGGTCGATCCAATGTGGATATCTCTCCCATCTATTTGCTAAGCAGGTCTTTTTGAGAGAGGACTTTAGTGGCATGGGTACTGTTAGGTACAGACGTCTCTAAGAGAGCATGCAGCCCGGCAGGAATCAAGATTCCTGCTACGTATTGCTGGCTTTCGTCTTTGATTTCGAAATACCTCCTTAAAGAAGGAAGCAGGAGAAAGCTGTGGGAGCCCTAAGGCCAAAAATAAAATAGAAACTTGACAAATCTGTAGGGATGAGACAAAGCCTAAACTCCAGAACAGATCTGGCAAGCAGAAGTTTCCCTAGCATGCTGAGTGGAGGGGGGATGGAGAAGGTGCTGATCCGACAGAGCAGGAAGCTAAGCTGATGCAGGACAGAGACAGCACTTGACATCCTTCCCGGACAGAGGAGCCTTTTAATTTTTGGTTTTAAGGGAGGAGGATACAGACTTAAAAAAAAAAAAAAATCCAAACCCAAATCAAAAACATTGTCAGAGGAGGGGAGACAGAAGCTGGCACGTAGCTATTTTCAGTGCAATTTTCAATCCTGTAGTTACACGATACGACGATTCTAGTGAGGGACTCCAACAAGCCGCTACAGACGCCTTACGCGCTATGCTCCAGGTAAGCCCATCTGCACACGGTGGCTCGCTGATGGCAGCGACGGCCCTGCGTTCTGGTGCGAGCTGCCAATGCTGCACTGAATAAGGTGGCAAAACTGCCAAGTACTCATTGGCTTGGCCACTTAATGCAGGGCTGCTCTGGGTTTCACTGCCCAGGTTTGACTCGATGCACCGCCTTGGATGGCAAAGCAGCGTGTCCTGAAAGCACGGCACGACTACAGCCCACATACTACTGCAGCCCCTCTGCCCCCCAAAAGCAGTGTGGGGGAGAAGGGGCCCTTCGGGTTGGGGGCTACGGACCTTCTCAGCGACATTTGCCCCTCATAGGCATCCCAAGGCTGTAGGTTGGTTTTGGTTTTTTGCAGCATCTAAATTCAGATGCAATCATGTCGCAAAGCCAGCGGTGCTGCCGATCTCTTAGCAAAGCACCCCAAATCCCCAATGTTAAAGAGCCCTGTTTCCTCAAGCCAACGACTCGGGGGAGCTGAGAGGCAATGCTAGGACCCCAAAGGGGTGAACTCTGATCAGGCTGCAAAATCTGTTCCTTCGATCTCATGTGTGTGTGTGTGTGTGTGTGTGTGTGTGTGTGAGGATCCCACTATTCAACCCAACCTGCCAGAAACCCTTTTAAATCCAGGTGGGGTTTTTGGTCTATCTTTGGTGCCTGCTTTTGTTTGTGGGAGGCTAAAAGAGAAGGAAAATCTTGTAGATTTCCACTCTCCATTTTTCCATATACCCTCCAAATCCTTCCACCTCCACCGAGGGGAAGGGCTTCCCTCCATGTCTACCCCCTTTACCACCCTCCTCTATTTATTTGAAATCTACAGTGGACTATGGGGGCCTGAGACGGGTTCTGTCCCCTCTATCGAATGAAGACCGACCTGGTTGTTCCCTACTCTCGCCCGTGCTGCAAGGCATATGGTGGCAAAAAGGTTTTGCAGTTTCTAGATCCCTGGAGCGGTCAGGCTGCCTGACGCGGTTTTAAGAAAAGCCCCTTGTGGCAAGCCGGGGCTAGCGGCTTAACGTCGCCTGCTGCCTCTGAACTGCAGAAAGAAACAATGAGAGGGATGCGAGGGAGAATCCTACAGAACAAGGAGGGGGTAAATCGGCAGATTCAAACGCCAGCAGGCCCCTATTTGGGGCCCTCTGCGCTTCGGGCCACGGTTCTCCGCAAAAAGCCGACTTCCCCCCACCTCCCCGGTCCACACCCCCAGGGAATTGACAGTTCCAAGCAACTTCCAAACGCTCACCCCCCACCCCCAGCAAAAAACTAAAAATGAAAACAGCAGCCGTTTTGGTTAGTACCTTCAAGTAGATCAACAAGAAAAAGCCTTTTTGAAATCAAGACAGATTTCGAAGCAGAAATCCGGTTCGACGAAAATGCCCTCTTGCCCACCAGAACCGCAATGCTCGCGTGGGGACCGGGTGAGGGGCAGTTCCAAGGTACCCAGACCCCCCCCCCAATATTGGCTAAGGCTCCCAGTGTCACCCCAGAGGGATGCTCAAACTGAAGAACTGGCCGTGTTGATTTATTTTTTTTGGTCATCTCCTAACATTCCTTGCGTGCATCACCGTAGCTCACGTATTGCTTTTATGGGACGCTTCTCTTCTCCCGAACAAGCCGGATTTCACAGCAGTGCAAATTCAGACACAGGACGCAAAAGGCAAAGCTACCAAAACTTCTACAGTGGTTTGGGGCCCGTGGCTAACTCCCTTCTCCACTGCTGTGGGTCGTGCCTCTGGTGAGAGGGAGAGATGGGTGTGGGGGTTACGTGGGAGTTTTCTCCAGCATGTTGCCCCAGTGACAGGGCTTGAAAATCCAAAAGCCAGTGGTATATCCAGAGACTCCGTGTGGCAAAGAAATGGAGCCAGGGATGGCACGGCTGAGCATCGTGCCTGAGAACCCCCCCCGGCACCCAGGAGATGCAGCTGTTTCCCCTCTGCAACTTTCAACTTTCGGGTCCCACAGTGCAAGAGCCAGAGAAGGGCTGGGGTGGTTTCTGGCCCCATTCCGTTCTAAGGGAGACGTTCAACCCAGCTCCTAAGGAATATCTGCTCTCGACACCCCATCTGGCTTACTTTCCTGGCCGCCTGGACCTCTCCTCTGAAGGGTCTGTGTCCCAGGAGCAAAGGCAGCAGAACACAACAGCCACTCTCTTGGGAAGGTGAGAGGAGACATCTTGGCCTGGGAAGGTAAACTGGATTTAAAGGTACCTCTCCTTTGCAAGCAGCCCAAGAAACCTCTTGTTCTCTCCCACTTTAAGCAGCTTCACTCTCTTGGCAGAATTTTTGCTACCTTGGCTCAATAAACCCCTGCCAGAGATTTCATCCTTGCGCTAGAATAGTCATGTAGCACCTCACAGGAAGAGAAAGGGGCCCTGGGCACGAGAAGACAAGACACGCGACAGCCCACCCCTTTACAGTCTCTGGACGAGTACCGGGCCTCTGCCAACCCTCGCTAACCACACACAGACGGCCTACGCAGGCAAGGTGCCAGGAAAGCCCCCCCATCCACCGAACAGGGATCCCAGAAACACCGTAGCCCCACAGAGACCGAGTGCGGAGCACCGCAGAAACTGCAATTTGGATCTATCTGTGAAGAACTAGTTGTGTCCTCTGCTCTTTGAGAGCACAGTTTGGCAGGACAGCAGTTCCTCCTGCTCCTGTCTTTGCCCATATAACAGAGAGAGCGTTACAGTTTGGTTCTGATCAAGTGCTTTCTAAATGCCCAGCACAGGTGAAATTGCATACTGATTCTTAAACCCACTGTGCCCCCTGCGGCAGGTCTCCATGCATTTGCTTTATTCGTTTCAAGCTGATGAACAATAGTTAAGATTGGATTTAGTAAGGCTATTTTCCTCCCCCCTTTCTCCTTTGCATCGGAAGTGAACTGAAAAAGACGCCCACGCGCCCGCACACACACACATGCGCTGGAAAACCAAGACCCACACGAGGAAGAGTTGTTTATACCTGACTGGTGATGAGGTCTGAGCTATCTTAGTCAAAGAAATGCTTTATGTGCATAATATACAGAGGTGCAGCATTTACAAACAGGATTTTGTAAAGACACTGAGCTTGCTACAGATGCCTTAAAAGTCCTTAAAGGTGTATTCCCCCAACCCGCCCGCCCCCTTCGGATTCTAGTTGCTTTGTTTCACATTGTATTTTTAAGGACTTTAAGTCTGACTAAATATTCATGATCCAAATGGAGCCATCCTCTAAATTTCAAAGAGTTCCTTTCCTCCTGGTTGTCTCCCCCTCTTGCTTCAGATGAAAAGTTTCACATCATTCCCCCCCCTCCCCCCCCCCCCCCCCCCCCCAAAAAAAACAAAAAAACCACGTGTCCAGTTTTTACTCTCCGGCTGGCGGTTTCAGATTTTCAATACACCCCCAGCCAGGAGAAGAGGTTCAAACGGCTTTTTGCAGCCGCAAAGCCCCGAACCCAAACGGTCCACGTTTTCACGCCCGTGATCTCAAATGGAGGGTTGGGTTTTTCCTTTGGTTTCTTATTGAAGGCAAAGGTGAGAGCACGGCTTACAGTGTGAATGGGACAGAAAAGACCTTTGACATTCACAACTGGGGGCGTGTGTGTGGGGGGGATCACACAAATTCTGCGCCCCCTTTCTGGTCCCTGTGGCATGGAGCCTTTTGGTGAGGAGGAAACACTCCTCCTAATTAGGGTTGAAGTGCAAGAGGAAATCTTGAGATGGAAGTTGACCCTTTTTATTTTATTTTTTTGATGGGGTGGGACAAGAGATTGGGGAGATCTCAATGCTGTTCCCCACCCCTGCTGCTCCCACCTAACCAAAAAGAAAAAAAGATGGTTGATTTTTATTTTACTAATACTTATAATCTGATACGCTCAGAAAAACAACAAAGATCCGTTGTCCGGACAGAAGTCACGTAAGCGCTGGGAACGCCCTGGGAAATAAAGCTTACTTGTTCCCCTTTGGAGCCGTGTTTCTGTTCTTAGTGCTATTTGACTATCTTCCGATCTCAGCGGCTGGGATGTGCAGATCTGGGACCGACCACCCACTTGTCCTTGTAGGACAAGGGGGAGAAAACAAAATCCAGAGAAGCCTCTAATCTGCTGTGACTTGGGAACCAAAACAAAAGTGACGATGGTATCATCATCCTCAGGTTATTTTTGAATTCATGGAAGTGCCCATCGAGAATAAAGCCAATTCCTAGCTTCCCAGGACTGTCCTGGTCAAGGACATTACATTCAGTGTTTGTCAGCAGTTATATGGCTCAGTTGAACTGCCTGTCTGGCAGCGTGTCTAACAATGGCAGTGCAAATACATCTTTTGAGCTGAAATGCATTTGTGCTGTGTTTTTTTTTTTTTTTTTTTTTTAAACGCAACTTCCCTTTGTTCATTCATTCCCTAGAAACGGAAACTTTCAACATTAAAATATAATCCCCCAGACACTCATCTCTCGTCCCCCCCCCCCCCCCCCCCCCCCCCCCCCCCTTCCCCCGGGCCCCCAAAAGAAACCAGACTCTCAGGTTTTAACAAAAGTGCTTGAAGCAAGTGCTGTGAAGCGAGGGCATGGAGAGAAACTTCCTTTTCTGGGAGGGGCGGGGGCAATCCCACACCTGGTTAGTTTTTAAAAATGAAGTGGCACTGGTGGGAGCTGAAAAGGTTCACTCTACGCCAAATCTATGCACAGAGCCTAACAGAACGATAAGCGGGAATGGTCTGACTTTGGCATAAAGGTCTGTGTAGAGGAAGTTTTAGATAAGGCCCCCCCCCCACCGCCACACACAAAACACTTAACGTTCTTATGCCGATGCAAATGAGGTGTCAAGAGACACAAAGTTGGAGGATTGGGGGGGGACGAGCGGAAGTTTCCCTCCGACCCTCTTTACAATGCACTAGGGAAACCATCACAAATCTCGTTTAGCAAAATAATGCATTATTACCAAACACTTTGATTATTACTTAAATTGTCAAGCTGTGCTGTCAAATGTATACATTACAGCGTTAAAGGAGAACAAGACTGGCGCCTGCGGTAGAAACGGCCAATTTCCCCCCTTTCCCCAAACCCACCCTTCCACCCCCCTCACCCTCCCCCAAAGCCCAAACCACGGATGCACTGCTGGAATGGTTTTCCGCTCCGGTATCATTATTATTATTTTTTTAAAAAGACAAGGGGAGGAGTAAAAATAATCCCCAAAAACGTACTAAGAGCAAATTAAATTAAATTAAAAAGTACGATGCAGCGGAGAGAAGAAATGCTGAAGCCCTTAGAGAGATCACATTGATTGTCTTGTCAGAGTTTAGTCTTTATCATGTCAAGTGAAGAGGTAACGTGTTACAGCATGAAAACAAGGCAAACCAAAGGCCAATTTTTTCCTCTTAAAAAAAAAAAAAAGCTTAATGCCACTACACTAAAAAAAAAAAGCCACGCTCCAAACACTAGGCTAAGATACTCCCTTGCCCTGAAGAGGGGAAAATGGCTGCCCTTGTTTGAAATGATTTTGAAATCCTCCCCCTGTGATATTTAATTAAAATTAAAGCAAGATGGCATTAAAATTATCTCAGCGCTGCACGTATGTGCGTCTTGCCCTCTGCTGTACATGCGCACACGAAGGTGAAACCCGAGCCTTGGAGTCAACAGGAACTTGGCCATTTACTTCAACAGGGAAAGGATTTCACTCAAAATTACTGAGCCCTAAATGTGCCAGGTCTCTGTGACTCACCCCAGCAATTCTGTCACTGTTCCTTCAAACCCCCAGGAAAAGGACAAAGATAAGGGAAGCCAGGGCTTCCAGATCTGCAGAGCTTTCTCAGTGTAGTGCTCTCGTACACTTCTGAATGCTCAGTCCCGCTGCACAGCAAGAGAAAGACATTTGCCCTGGGGGGGGGGCAGGTAGGAGGGACAAATCTTGACTTTGGACCCATATTCCTGCCCCCCGTTACAGGAAATGTTACAGGGGCTTATTTGAAGGCTGAGAAATAGGCAGTGCCTGAATTCAGTATTTTAAAAATGAAAAGAGAAAGTGTTGCAAGAGGTAAGTACCCGAACTCAACAATAATGTAAACAAGTCTTTTTTTTTTTTTTTCCAGTTCTCCCTCTGCAGAATACTGAAAACGATCTTCCAAGAGGATCTTTCATTCAAGTTTTGTGTGGTTTGATGCCGAACTGAGGTATTCGGTGTAGAAAGGTAACACTTGCTATCAAGGTAGAGAACTTTAGTGCTGAGGGTGGAGGTGAGGAGAGAATTGATCTTGCTGCAACGTACCTAAGAACTGAGCCTTTTGGAACACGGTTCAGAAGGGGAAGGAAGGACTGGTTCAAACAGGCCACGAGGCTACTTGGCCAAGAACATCTTATACAGTGGCCTAAAACCCAAGTTGTTTATGCCTCACAGAATGGGCCAGCATCCAGTGGGTGGAGAGAAATCCTCACTCTGCTTTTGCGCATTGGATTCCTAGACTATCAGAGACACCAGCAAGGATTTTATTGACGTGCATTGAGGGAAACAGGCTGGCTCTCTGCCTTTTCTTCCTTCCCTATCTGGGGATTTTAGGCCCTCTCTGAAGACTAGAACTGGCTGTTTTCTACACACAGAGCGTTCCCTCGGCAGTCCGTGTTTCAAGGGTTTTGCTGAGCTGCAGTGTCAGATGGTAACGCTAAGGGAGACCAAGCTCAGCTGGTGCACTGAGGATAAAGACGACGACTTTCAAGAGGAAAAACAAACAGAAATGCCACCCAAGTCTTTGCTACTCTCCGGATGAAACCCTTCCGTGAAATGAAAAGAAGATGCGCTGACCACCCAAAGGCCAAGACTGTAACTTCACATTTGGTTCTAAGAGTTAAACTTTGGTAAAAGAAACTAACAGTGCAACAGGAGCTGCTCGCTATTCCAGACTCTACTCCTGCCCGGATAAAGCACCTCTCTCTGCCGGCTGCCAGCATGCTAGCTACGGCCAGCATCCTGTCTCTCCGCTCCCTATTTGGCGCTCTTTTGGAAAGGGTGCGGTCTGTCATTGCCTGCGGGAAACAGCAATTCGTTGCAATGCCCATTTCACGTAACGTAAATGTCTGGCCAAAAAAACAAAAAGAAAATCGGAATTCACCTTCATTTACAAATACTCTATTTTGATCCAAAAAATGCTGATTTTTGTAATAGATGTAACTTAGGCAGGACAGCCAAAACTTATGGCTCGCCCATTTCCTGTAACAGTCTTACTGACCAAGAAGAGAAAGTGACTAGCGCCGATGCTCTGCTGAATGAAAAGGAGAGAGATCCCTTCCTGGACGTCCCCCCAGCCCCAACCCAAGGCTTGGTTCTCTAAATATTTCTTTTGGCGCGCGCACACGTCACTGACTATAGTCTGAGAACCAGGAGGTTAACCCACCCCCAAGGCTGCAAAGGGAAAGAGAATCAGTGGAAAAGATCGTACATCCAATGTTTTTGCCCTGTCGACCCGCTCTGATCGCTACATCCCAGTCTTTGGCTTCAAACAGACTTGCGATATGGTGAAAGGTTTTTCGTGGTTTTTTTTTTTTTTTTTTTGCACATGATACTGTTACAGTAATTAAAAAAAAAGTAGTGCACATTCTTGAATGTTTAAAACATGCATTATAAATAGGATTTTTAAAATTAAAAAAAAACCAACAACACTTAAATGAAAACACCAATCCCACATACACACACGCTAATAAAACCTGCCAAGATGCCACATTAGAAAAATAAATACAGACTTAGGGTTGTGAATAAGGACTTTGAAGTGCATTTTTTTCCTTAAAAGGTTAAAACTTTTTTTTTGTGTGTTTTTTTTTTTTTTTAAGGTAAAAGCTCATTTCGTTATAAATAAATTTTTAAAAAGCAACACTGACGGACTCTCACATGGGAATGGCCGCGCAATACGGAGAGGAACAAAACTTAAGAAGGAATCGCCTCTCAGGATCCAACATTTTGCCAAAAGAAGAAAAAAATTAGAATCCCTAAAGTGCCTGGTGTGGGGAGGGAATATTCCAGCAGTGCAAACGTGGGGTTCGGAGCAGACCGCGGCCGATGGACAGTAGCACCCGTTTTTGCATATGAAGGAGTGAGAGCTGCCAGCGGTTATCTCAATGTCCTGGGTACAGTAGTTCGGGATTCAAGTGTTCTTATTGGAATCAAAGGATGAGCACGAAAACAAAACAATTCAGATGAAGGAGCAGTTACAGTGGCACTTGCCCAGGTGCTAATGCCCAACACTCAGCAGTCGCTCGCTTGTCTAATTCCCGCCCCCAAGTTCAAGTTTCCGCTTTCTGGTTAGACTGTGCAACTGTGGAATGAACAGAGCCGGCACGCTGCAGAGTCGGGGGCATGGGAGGGGAACTGAAAAGAAAGCGGAGGGTTGGACAGGCAGGAAGGGAAGTTCCAGGTGGAGGATTTGAAATAAAACTGGCTCCAAAGTCAATCCAAACTCAGGGCTGGGAGGGACCAAACGTTCTTCCCAGCTCCTGGGTGAAAGGAATTGGCAATCCAATTCCTAATGGCGGAGAAGCCGCCTCTCAACGAGCAGCTCTGTAAGGCTGTTTGATCACTGCCTCCTCAGAGCTCAGCGGTCACCAAGAGACGAAACCCAGCGGCAGCCCTGGCCCCGCGGGTGTGGTGACGGGAGGAGGGCACTGCAGAAGAACCAAGCAGGGCTGCCCTCCTAAGGAGCTTCCCAACGGGGAGAGGTTAGTTCTAGAAACAGGAAGTTAGAAATCAGAAAGTCCCTTTTTCAGAAAACCTGAAACATTCCCTGGCCCCTGCCCGGGCCCAGCTGTGCTAATGCAACGGGGCTGCTTTTGCCAGCCGTCGCTCCAGGAGGGGTTCGCCCGCACTGAACGGGGGGAAGGGAAAGGCTCTTTGCCAGCCGCTCATTAAGTCAATTAGCTGCCGGCAACCGAGGGCCTAGGCAGAAAAGGAAGCTATAATGTCGGTTGCCAAGCCCTGTGTGAAGGCCTGTCCAGTCTTGTTCTCCTTTAAAGTGCCCTATATTTATAGAATTTCTAAATAAATAGAAGAAGATATTAGATACCCATAGTTTAAGCTACTCCGAGTAACAGCCGTCTAAGCCGATAGCATTGTGCCGGTCCTTGGTGTAGGGGCACGTGCTGCCGTTGGGCAGGGCCCCGCAGGCCGCTGTTTTGGCCGCAATGCCGCAGTTCTTGAGGAGGTTGAAGCTGAAAGGGCTGATGGCGTCTTTAGGTGGAAAAGGCTTCATGGTGGAGAGGATAAGTGCCAGGCAGTCTGCAACGTCCTTGTTGGGGGCGCAAGCCAAGGCCGGGGTGTGACCTGGAACGAAGCCACGAGGCGGCGCTAGTGGAGCCGTCAAGCCGGCTGCACGCGTCAAAGGGGCCCTGGTACATTGTCGCATTAAACAGCAGGACAAGGATCGCTGCTCCCCGCCCCCACCACAGCGCGGAGAGGAAGTATTGTCCAGCGTTAGGGCATTTGCCTGGGACTTGGGGGAGGAGAGAGGTCAATGACACGCTCCACCACAGACTCCCTGGGAGACACCGCGGGCAAGTCACTTAGCTTTTCTGCTCCCCAGCGGGGATCCCTGCCCGGCCTCACAGGAGAGCACTCAGAGAAAGGCATTAAAAACTCTGGGGCACTCAGCTACCATGGCAACAGGGCCCATGACATGCAGGTAAACGGACAGCACCTGAACCTGGAGCATTGCACGGGCAGCCCCTTTTTACT
Organism: Trachemys scripta elegans; assembly: GCF_013100865.1. NCBI lineage: Eukaryota > Metazoa > Chordata > Testudines > Emydidae > Trachemys > Trachemys scripta. The sequence goes on from NC_048313.1 coordinate 13,562,008, forward strand.
CTCCCCATCCCAGACTAGGCAACCGGGCCCAGTGCAGGAGTCTAACTGGAGCCTGCTGGTTTAGAAAAGGGGTGTTTGCTCACTCAGTTTCACCCCCTCCCCTTGGCAGGAGCCTTCAGACCTCGTGCAAAACCCGTCAACTATTTTCCTGCGCTGCTCTGGGCAGGGCCGCAGCAGGGTTAGTCATTTGTGGTCTCGGAGAAAGGGAACTGCTCAACAGGTTTTTTTTAAATTGTGTTTTAAACGTGTCCAGAACCGTGGATTCAATTTTTGCAACCAGGGCAATTTTTATTCCCTGAGCAGAGGAGCTAGGACTGGAGCGTGGGGATTTGAACACTGGGATCCCAGAAATTCACACGTTATTGCTTTGGGGCTCTGGCTGTTCTTGAGGGTTTTAGCAGTTGCTAAAACCAGGGCAGAATTTACGTGGGGGGAAAAACAAAAGCAACTGGGTCCTATTTGGCAGGTCCAGAACCCTTCCTCTGGTAGCGGGAAGGATGCGCTGCGAATACTTTCAGGATCAGACTTGTCCAAGCAGAGAGAAAACCCACCGATTCCCCAATACGCAGATTCTACAGAACATGCGAATGAGGAAATAGCTTCTTTAGCCTTATCCCAGCTCTGAGCTTTCATGCCTGGCCCCAGCTGGCCAGGTGACCCAGAGGATGACACATGGGGCGAAGGCCACATTAATAACACCTGCTGCCCCACTGGAATGTGGAGCTTGGACGTGTCTTTGCCCGGCTACGGGGATCACGGCATTACCACCACAAGGGCTGCTCCCGCATCGCCGACAGCAAACTCAGTACGAGAGCAGAACAATGTTCAGTATGGGGGTGAGGAAATACTCCAAGGTCCAGGTGCTGTCTGAGAACCCCAACCAGCCACCCCTGCCCAAAAAGATGCCACGTAGAGACTACGTTGTACCTGACCCCGCCCATCCGCCAGAGATCCCAGCTGTGAGGCATACGCACCTTCTTCATCCACAGCAAGTACAGTGGCGCCTCTGCTGAGCAAGGCCTGGACAACAGAGGCCAGCCCGTTCCGAGCTGCAATATGGAGCGGCCTGCAGGCAACAGGGAAAGGGAACGCATTACTGAACCTGCCAGGGCAGACAACTCTGCTGCCTTTTCCATCTGGAGCAGTCTCCCCGACGCACTTCCAATTCAGCGCAACCCTCGTCAGCGGCACACGGCTTCCTCTCCGCACTGGCGCGCCCAGTGAGAGCTTTCTGATCGGCTGGGGAGGTGGTGAACTAGCTCTGGACTGGAGAGCAACACAAACTCAACACACAGAAGGGCCCACAACTGAAGCTAGGACCTACGGAAGGCTGACCCACGGGAGGATGCAGGGAGACAAAGGCACTCTGCAGAAATGTGGCCCATGGAGATTCGAAGTCCCAGCAGGCAATGCTCTGACCTTGCTGAGAACAGTCCAGGCACAGCGCATGCTGGGAATGGTCTTGGCGGGTCACACCTCCGTATGAAAGAAGCAGGTGGCTGTGATTTGTGGAACTCAGTGAAAGCCCTTGGACAGTTTCAAGACCGAGCAGCGGCTTACGGCCTAATCTCCCTCCCTTGAACTACCAGGACGCGAGAGGTTATTGCAGAGGACTGCAGGCTATGCAGACTGACAAACCCTAGGATATTCTCCAGGGCTAAGAGGGGGGAAAACATCCAGATCGCAAAGGGCTCTTTACTGTGTGTGAACGTGTGATTCTTCCCCCTAGAACTGTGGCCCAGGGACTGCGTCTCCTCCTGGGCTCACCCACTACCTCCTGGCTTCCCCTCACGCCTCCAACCCTTTACAGCCACCCGGCCAAAACAAAACCAAATCAAACCAAACCCCCCCAACAGCCTTTCCCCCATTCATACCAGCTGGTGACATACTCACATCTGCAGAGCACTGTTAGTTGCATTGATAAGGCCAAGGTCTTGGGTTTCCCCCAGAATCAACAAGGCACACTTTTCATGACCCTGCAAATAAAACCGAACAGTTTAAAATTAAGGTGCATAAGGTGGGGAGGGAGAACCCAGGTGTCTCTGCAAATGGTGTTCTCACACTGCTCGTGCTTTGCAGAGGAACGGTCCCGTTTCAATACGCTTCCATGCTGACCCATGTTTGCACGGGGAAATGCACAGACTAGTGGGCTTTCCAATCTCTGTTCTCTACTCCCTCCTCCTACCCAATTTCTCTGTTCAGGGGTCTGAAAATAACCCCCGTTCTGTGTTACAAACTGTTCCCCTTTTTCGGTTTGTTTGTGTTCGACACACAGATTTGGAAGCTCCCGTCCCCACCAGGTTTCAAATCCAGCTGATGGAGCTCTCGAACTCCCGCTTCGCTCATGTGCCAGTATCACTCCAGTGGGAAGGACCCAAAGCCCATCCAGGATGGGGTGGAACAGAACAATAAAGAACATCTGGGGCCCTAGCCACTTTTTTGCTGACTCCACACATTCCCCCCTCCACGTAGGCACGTGTGATTCCTGTTTTAAAGCAAAGGAAATTGAGGCAGAGAGGGTAAGGCCGGGCACCCACGTCTCTTTAAAATTCCATGCAATTTGGGCACCTAACTCCTTCAGCTCCTCTGAAAATCCAGGCTGAAATGACCTGTCCAAGGTTTCCCAGGCTCAGAGCCAGAGCGACAACTCAGGTGGGTTCCGCCTCGCAGTCTGGTACTCAGTTTCCCTAGACTCTGGCTCTCTCCCGCAGATCAAGGCACTTTGGCCCAACTGCGCACGTAAATCTGATTTTAAATTGATTTAGTTAAACTGGTACCATTAAAGACTGGGTGGATGCTTATTTCCGTTTAAGCTGGGTTTAGGGCTTGTCTACACAGGAAATTTATTCTGGAATAAGGTACGGTGTGAATTTAAAGCAGATTAACCATTCCTGATGATCTCGCTGTGTGGATGCTCTTATTCCGAAATAAAGTGCCTTATTCCAAATTAGCTTAATCCACTACCAAAGTGGATTAAACCTGATTTGTAATAAGGTACATTCATTCCAGAATAAGAGCGTCCCCACAAGGAGTTAATCAGGAATAACTCCCCTGTAGACAAACCCTTATTTCCGTTTAGGTTAAGTTGATTAAAAACAGATTTAAGATCAACCAAAATAAGCCACTGACATTCACACAAGCGAGTCCACACTGGCTTAATTCAACCTGTGCAAATGCCTGTGTAGACAAGGCCTGGGGGTGCAATCTCTTCTCGCCAGCAGGGCCCAGATAAGCACGCTCTGATGTTTTGAGGCTCACGGACTGAAGGTCTTGGTGATCATGACTGTTTAAGAGAAGGGTCAATCCCATACCTTGCTGCAGGCCAGGTGAAGAGCCGTGTTCTTGTTGACGTCCAGCACAGTTAAATTTGCTTTCGCTCTATACAGCAGGAACTCTACAAGCAAGAGAGGCAAACGGCATCAGGCCCACGCAACCCGGACTCCCTTAGCTCAGGGATAAGGCAGCAGGAACAGCATGTCCGCTAGCTGCGGAACGGCACAGTACCCGACTGAGCGCGTGTGAATGGTTACGACACCCCAGCCTGCAACTGAACAACTGGCAGCCCAGAGCCTCCCACCCGACTGTCAATTCCATCCCGTCACCACGATTCCCTCGGAATTAAACGTTATTCTGAGTGGCGGGGAAGGATCTACCGGGGTGAACAGAAGGGAGGAGGCAGACGCAGGCCAAGGAAGTAAGCGCTGGATTGCTACGCACCGACTGCTGCGGTCTGCCCGTTCTCAGCAGCCATCATGAGAGGGGTCCTTCCCAACTGGTCAGTCGTGTCTACCTCAGCCTGGTGACGCAGCAGCAGCTGTAAACCGTGGATGTTGTCTGCAAAGGCAGCAGCGTGAAGGGGTGTCCTGGAAGGAGAGGGGAGGGGGTGAGGGGAGACCCCACCGCATCCGCACTAGCAAAACTCTACCGGACTCCATGGGGACACTCCAACTAAAGAAGCCTGGCTGAGGACCCCAGACAGATACATCACCCCAGTGATGGTCAACATTGGTGCCTTTCATTCCCAAGGACCCAGAAACACGTCAAAAACCTAAGCCCTAGTACTGAATGGTGATCAATTGCTCTCCATGACCACCCAGCGAAGGACAAGGAGGGTTTGTCTTAATTTCCAGGAGTCTCCCGCTGATTCGATGGTGCAGCCACAGCGGGGAGGTGAGGGGGGAGAGGAGGAGAGAGAGACACACAGCGGGGGGGGGGGGGGGGGGACACACACAGCAGGAGGGGGGGGACACAGCAGGTGCGCACTGCCACTCTGTGACCATTTAGGACAGGAAGTAAAACCAAACGCTGTATGCAGCTGAGATCTCAGGGAATTAGATGTAGTTACCCAAGATGGAATTTGGGGCAAGTCTGACCCATACAGAGTGCCAGGGGACCCCCTCCTCTGATCACCCCAAGCTGCCAGGACCGTACTTTCACATCTGCTGTGACCGACAGCACCGGCAGCAGCACAGAGCCCCAGCACTACATCGGGGTCAGGAGTAACTCGGAGGGCAGAGCGTCGACACCACTTCGTGGGTGCCTCGGGAGGTTTCCCAGTACGCACTTGGCTCGGTTACTGAGAGCCAATGGGATCAGAGCACAAAAGCAATCGAGCGGGAGCCTACGTTGGCCTTTGGCATCCCCCAGGCTCCACTGAATGCCGGGAGAGACGAGGCACGAGATTAAAAGATGCCGCTCACCTTCCTTTGGCATCTCTGCTATTAACAATCTTGGCACCCAATGCTTCCACCAGCATTTCAGCAGTGCCTTCCTGGCTGTTAATTCTGCAGGGGTGACAAGAAGGAAAATGAAAACCAAGGCTGGGCCGAGCTGTCAACGCGCCAGGCAATGGCTCAGCTCACTCCTTTGCTACCCCGGGCCAAAGAGCCGCAGGCAGGGGAAGGAAGATCACATGCCATAGTGCAGCACTCCCCGCTGGCCAGCTGAATGGACTCCAGGGTGATTGCCTGCTTAGACCAGCTGGCTATGAAGTGAATCAATCTCTGAACCACCCCCATGCGGAGGGCAGGACCGTGGCTGCTTGGCTCCAATGCACCCTCTAGTGGTTCACACTGACCACACAGCCCCAGAGTCCGGTTACTGGATTCTGAGGCCAAGGCAGAATGGAGGGCATGGTAGAACTGTCAATCTCTGCAGCCCCATGGCGTGGCGAGCCCTTGGGATAACAAGGAGCTGGAGCCCAGCCTGGCACTCCGAGAGCACACGTCCGTTCCTGCCCTGCCGTGCGCGCGCTCTCGCACTGTTCCAAACCAGGATGCAGAAGAAGCCGGCTCCGGGCTGGTGGCTACTTACACTGCACAGTGCAATGGAGTAAAGGGGTTTCCTTCTAGGTACACAAATGGATTGTGTTCAAGTAACAATTCAAGACAATCTTCATGTCCTGCGAAGAGGGAGAAAGGACGGGGAGCTGTGAGCTGAGCAGTATCGTGGCAATCACCTCTCACCCCTGGGAGACTTGCACCGGGGAGATGGGACGGGACTTGAATGGAACAAACACCCCCCACCAGCCCTTAGCTCCTTCCAAGGCCCAGGGAAGCCATCAGAGGGCGAAGCAGGAAGAAGTTTCCTGCAGTCTCCCGTGGCCCGGTGCATTATTTAAAGGAGGGGAAGGCAAGCGAGCGCCATTCGTCTGAAACGTGAAGTCTTGGCAGCGGGATACCCAACTGGACACAACCCGCCTGGTGCAGTGTGACAAGGGGACAATGCCAGCTCTGCTAGCAGGGCAAACCCTGGGCTTCTCCTCTCGGCCAGAGAGAGCTCAGTCCCCTTTCTTGTCTAACGGTAAAACCCTGCTGCATTTTCAGACATTTCGAAGACCTGGTCTACACTAGGTCAACCCCGCTATGTTGCTGAGGAGCATGAGAAATTCACACCCCTGAGCAATGTAGGTTAGCCGACTTGGCCCCAGTGTGGACAGCCCAGTGTCTTCCACCAGCCTCGCTACCGCCTGTTGGGGAGGTGGGTTGACTACCCTCCTGGGGGTGTAGGTAGGGACTACACCGACACGCTACCACAGTGGAACTGTAGCATTTCAAGTGTAGACAAGCCCTAATTCTGCCCCAGTCGTTGGCCTCTTGGCTGAGTTTGCCAACACACAGGGGCCGGGGGACTCCACAAGGGGGTGGCCTGTGTGTCGCCGACGTCCCGGGTTTCAAACCCCGAACAGCCAGATGGTAACGACAGTCTGTCCCTCCCAGCCCAGAGGGGGGAGGCTCTGTCAGCCTCAGCGTCTTATTTGCAGTAGAGCCCCCAGACCACCACAGCGTTCTCCGCACGGCCTCGTTAGTGCTGAGCGAGGAAGGGCTGTTTTAGTTGAGCTCTCTCTTGGTCTGCAATGGGGGTAAAGCAGAGAGGATGGAGGGGTGTCATGGCTCTTACCGCTGTACGAAGCCCAGTGCATCGGCGAGTAGCCGCTGTAATCGACCACGGAGTCCAGAGGGTCAGTAGAGAGCGCTGCCTGCAGCAAGGTCCTCAGGATTTCTGAATGCCCACACGCCGACGCAAAATGGATCGGGGTTCGACCCTTGAAATCCCGACACAATACAAAGGCATCGTGGTCCAGCAGGGCTCCCAGGCAGTCCTCACACCCCGTCACCGCCTGTGCCGGGTAAAGAACACCACAGCTGTGAAGTGGTGTCTCCAGCCCAGCGGGAAACCGCTCCACACGCCAAGTGCAGGCAGGGTTACAGCGAACGTGGCTGGATTTGCACAGGAACAGCAAAAGGCACCGCGCGGAATTTCAACTCCTGGCTCCACAGCTCGGGGGCGCTAGAGTTTCTCCAGGGAAAAGGTTGCTGGAATTTTTTAAAATATTGTCCCTTTGCCTCGTTCTTAGAAGCAGCTGAACTGTTTTGGCTAAAATTTGCCCCAAAAAGTCAGCCTGAGGCAGACGCCTGGCATGTGAAATTTCAGCCCAAATGGTCGAAGTTGGGCAATGTTATAAGTAACTGAAAACAGGGTCTTATAATGGAGAGTGTTGGTGCCACCAGCCCTTCCCAGAACAAAGCGACCTGCAGGAAACCCAGTGAGAGAAATCCCCGGCCCTGCACCGAGCTCCGTCACGCTCACTCACCCCTCGATGCAGCGCAGTCCTGCCTCTCCTGTCCGCTGCATCTGTTGTGGATCCCTTCTCCAGCAAGAGATGGACGCAGTCGACGTGGCCGTTCATGATCGCCAGCATCAGTGGGGTTCTGCGGGGCGATTGGGGGAGCACAGGAGAAGGATGTTGGCTTGGGAAGGGCAGTGAACATTTGCAAGTTTAAATCCCTATTTTACAGGTCTCCTGGGATCTATCCCAGCTCTGGGAGGTCAGTGCTGTCTAGGGGTGAGAGCGAAAGGGGGCTGGGAGTCAGGACTCCTGGGTTCTACCCAGCTCTGGGAGGGGAGTGGGGGCTGGTGGGTCAGAGCAGCGGGGGCTGGGAGTCAGGACTCCTGGGTTCTACCCAGCTCTGGGAGATCAGTGCTGTCTAGGGGTGAGAGCGAAGGGGGGCTGGGAGTCAGGACTCCTGGGTTCTACCCAGCGCTGTTCTAGGGTGACAGCAGGAAAGGCAGGGCTTGGAGCAAGAGGATTGGGAGTCAGGGAGTCCTGAGCTTTATTCCCAGCGCTGCCTCTGATTTGCTGCATGACCTTGCATGAGTCCTTTTCCTTGCCTCAGTTTCCCCTTTCTGTAAGATAGGCTGGGGGGTGTAGGGAGGTTTAATTCTTTGCAAGCGCTTTGGGAAGATCCTCAGGGGACCATCGCTGAGCAGCCGTTTGGCATGTCATGCACTGCTCTGGGGCAGGAAGGATATCCTCATGCAGACAACGGATATTACTGAGAAACCAGAATTGACTCACTGGCCGTGGATGTCCATAACGTCGGTGATATCCGCCCTCTCCCCGTTGTCGATCAGAAGGTGTAGGGAATCTGTGTTCCCGTAGGCAGCTGGGAGAGAGACACAAGGGAGGGAGGAGTTACAGAGACAGACACGGTGTTACTGGCCACGGGGAAGCAGTAGACGGGAAGGGCCTTGATTTTAAGTAGGGCTTTTGACACAGTCCCGCATGACACTTTCATAAGCAGACCACGGAGATGTGGTCTAACTGAAACCACGATAACGTGGGTGCACAACCACTTGAAACACTGTAGTCAGAGAGCAGTTATCAATGGTTCGCTGTCCAACTAGAAAGGCATCTCTAGTGGGTTCCCATGACGGTTAGTCCTGGTCCGGTACTAGACAATATTTTCATTAATGACTTAGACAACAGAGTGGAGAATATGCTTACAACATTTCTGGGGGACACCAAGCTGGGATGGATTGGAAGCACTTTGGTGGACAGGATTAGAATTCAAAATGACTGATAAATTGGAGAATTTGTCTGAAATCAACAAGATGAAATTCAATAAAGACAAGGGGCAAAGTATTACACTTGGGAAGGAACAATCAGTCGCACACATACAAAATGGGAAATGATTGCCTAGGAAGGAGCGCGGTGGAAAAATACCAGGGGGTTAGAGTGGATCACAAATTGAATACGAGTCAACAATGTGATGCAACTGAGAAAAAAAGACTAATCTCTTCTAGGGTGTATTAACAGGAGTGTCTTAGGTCAGACACTGTCCTGCTCTGCTCTGCACTGCTGAGGTCTCAGCTGTACTGTCCCCCGCTCTGGGCACCACACACTAAGAAAGATGTGGACAAGCTAGAGAGAGTCCAGAGGAGAGCAACAAAAATGATTTAAGATTTAAGATTTAGAAAACCAGCTCCACGAGGAAAGGTTAAAACTGGGGATGTTTAGCTCTGAGAAAAGACGACTGAGGGTAAGTCTACACGACAGCACTGCACCGATGCAGTGTGTCTGGGGAAGACGCACTCTGCTGACAGGAGAGTGCTCTCCCATTGGCACGATCATTCCACTTCGTCGAGAAGCGTGAGCTATGTCGGTGGAGAGTGTCTCTGCCGCTGTGGACAGCGTGAAACTTGCGTCGCTCGGCAGGGCTTTTTCATGCCCCGGAGTGATGCAAGTTAGAGCCTTTGAGAGAACCTGTTAACAGTCTACAAATATGCTGAGGGCTGTTCTAACGAGGACGGTGATCAATTGTTGTCCATGTCCACTGGAGGTAGGACAAGAAGCAATGGGCTTCATCTGCAGCAAGGGAGATTTAGGTTAGACCAGGGGTCAGCAACCTTTCAGAAGCGCTGTGCCGAGTCTTCATTTATTCACTCTGATTTAAGGTTTCGCATGCCAGTCATACATGTTAACGTTTTCAGAAGGTCTTTCTATAAGTCTATAATATATAACTAAACTATTGTTGTATGTAAAGTAAATAAAGTTTAAAGTTTAAAATGTTTAAAAAGCTTCATTTAAAATTAAATTAAAACGCAGACCCCCTTGGACTGGTGGCTAGGACCCGGGCAGTGTGAGTGCCACTGAAAATCAGCTCGTGTGCCGCCTTCAGCATGCGTGCCATAGGTTGCCTACCCCGGGTGAGACGTTAGGAAAAACTTTCGAACTCGAAGGGGAGTTAAGCTCTGGAACAGATCAGGGGAGATGGTGAAATCCGTATCACTGGGGCGGTTTTAAGCACGGGTGGGGGACACAGCGGTCAGGGCAGGTCTAGATGTACTTGGTGCTGCCTCAGCACACGGGGCTGGACTTTATGACCTCTCGAGGTCCCTTCCAGCTCAACATTTCTATGACTCTATGATGCTATAGTTCAGGCTTTTGCCACATCTTCCTCTTTTGTAAGGCCCAGGTACTCCTGTAGCAGGTAACTGGTCTCAGGACCCTGCTCCTGCTTAAAGGGGCCAGTCACCCTGCAACATCCCCTTTCATGACCTCAAAAGGAGCCATGTTAAGTCACCCCGAGCCAAGCAGGCTGTCTGCAGCCCTGTTGTGGGTCAGGCAGGGGGAGGCCTGGGCTCTGAAGGGCTGACTGCAGCAAAGAACCCTGCAATGAGATTTGTGGTGCCCGATCCACTGACCAACCCAGCAGAGGTGCCTTTCCACTCCCACCTGCAGCATGGAGCGGCGTCCACTTCTTCTTCTTCTCCTTCACAAGGGCGGAAGCACCGTGGCTGGTGAGCACCTCCACGCACTCCGTGGAGCCCCTCTCCGTGGCAAGGTACAGCGCCGTCCGCCCTTTGTGGTCCCGCACGTCAAGGTTCACGAGGGTTTCGGCAAGTGTCTTTAGGGCTTCACAGTGACCGTTATAGGCCTGCAGGCAACACAGAGCACGTCCCCTTAGGAAAGGAGCCGGACACACGCTGTCCAGGAGGAAGGGGCAGTAACAATTCTCTACCACCGTTATAATGAAAGCTCTCTCGATACCATGCCGACCACGCTCCCCCTTCCGCCCCCCTGGCCGGTGCCTGCGGAACTGCCAAGGTGCACGCTCTGGAAGGGACAGTGTGAAATACCCCATTTTCCTCCTGCTGCTGTCCAGATTGCTTATACCTCCCCCTCTCGCCCCAGCGATTGGCACAGGAGCGTACGACTGCCCGGCTGACGCGTGCCCTTGTTTCCCTCGTGCGTAACTTGTCCGCTGCTGCTGTGTAAATGCCACAAGTTACTAATTCGAAACAGGCTATTCTCGTTTGAAAACGATCAAAACGAATTCCTCCGAACAGCATGATTTATTGGGCTCAATACAAGGGTAATGGGGTTAATTTCTCTGGCCCGTGGGGGGCCAGACTAGATGATCTAATGGTCTCTTCTGGCCTGAAGATCTGAATCTTTACAAAGAAACCTTGAAAAATTAGCCAAGCTTAAAAAAAGTGAGACATTGCCCAGCTGCCTACAAGGCAATGGAGAAGGGGCTACAACCTGCTGCAAACTCCCCTCCTTCCGTGTCTCGGGCAGCACAGAGCACAATATCTGTGCTTAACCACGGGACAGCAGCCACTGTTTCGGAGCCTGACACCCCACCATCAGGCAGTGTGGTTAGCCCTATTGCGCACATGGCATCGCTGGAAGCAAAGCCAACCTTGTTTCTTCACCAGCGATGTCAGGACAGTGTAGCCTTTAGATTAATTTGGAGTGCAAAATGCACGTCACTAGGCACAGGTGCCGTCTTTGGTGGCTACTCGGAGATGAATAGAGAGGATGATTGGTGTGACCCACAGGGACTTTAGGAGTTTTATTAACACCACAATCAGTGTAACCCTAAATCACAGACTAGGAAACATGACAAGAACACCGGCAGACGCTGCGTCACGTCCACTCACCAACCCCCGGGCCGGCGGGTTCCCCTGAAGGTGAGATGAAGTGTGACGCTTGTCACCACCCTGCCATCCTGAGATCCCACTGAGGGGCCGGTTTGAGTCTCTCTTTAGGCCCCTGTTCTCTACACCCACCTATGTCCGAGACGATATTTGATTAAGTCTTGGCCTCTTGTCCATATCTGCCATTCCTGCTCCCCAGTTTGGGGATTGTAAGGCTTTGTGGAGACAGACGTTCTCTATACAGTGCAGTTAATGAGTCTGGCTAAATAAAACCTTTACAGCACAAGACAGCTATTTGCTAGAGCTTCAAACCCAAGGTTACTTACGAATTCTAGATTCTCTTAGGCGTAACGTAGCCTTATACTACCACTAGGCCTCAGATACCAGGCTGCAGGCTCACTACCAAGCCTATTTTCAAATAATCTTTCCGTTGCTTTACATGAGAGCTTTAGTTTAATGTGCGCTAATTCAGCTGGCATCTGAACTCTGTCTAAGATACAGAGTGCGTATTTTCCTGATCACATGAGCTCAAGTCATGGGTCAAAGGTCGACAGTAGACAAACTTACAGCTAAGTGCAAAGGGCTGACTGGGATGGTGCTTTCCACGTCCTCCAGGCAGTTAAAAGACATTTCCAGGAGCTGCAACAAAACAAGCCACAGTAAACCCTTCAGGTTGTATTGCTTCTCCGTTCTGGCCACCACGGGCAGCGCCACCAGCGTGCTGTGCTGTGTGACGCATCTGGGCTGTTGGAAACCAGCCCCTGACTGCACCAAAGACACATGCTTGGAACCCGGAATGGAGAAATTCCTTTCACGGGGTAGATCTCCCCACTGCTTTCACTAAAGAGATCGGGATCGAGTGCAGAAGACATTTGAGTCCGATTCCTTTTATCTGGGCACTTGCCCCGTGCATCTCACCCGTTGGTGCACCCCAAATGGACTGCTTCATCACGGGTGTTTAAAAATGGCCTCACTGCTCTTCCCAACAGGAAGATGGCTTCCATGTACCCTGGAAGGGAGCCGTCTTCCAGGAGAGCACCTCCGTGCGTTTCTGAGACGCGCAGCACCCCAGTGCCCGTCGCTCATGGCCTGCGGCTCCTCGGCTGAGGTTACCATCCTGTCTTTGGGAGCTGGCCTGAGATCCGGGCACGTCTGAGTGCACCTGTCACCAAGTCTCCTCTCTGCTCCCATCTCATCTTTTTCGGGGAACGGGCAAGCTGGCAAGCACCGGCTTCCCCTCCTCAGCCAGATCCGAGGGTGGGGACTAGGAGCCCTACACCATAATCCCAGTTCCTTCCTCCCTCGTCACACAGCTCTGCCCTCCACACTTTCGGCTGCAGCACTCGGCCCTGGCCACTCCCCGGAAGACTTCTGCCATACTCCTAGATTCGGCTGGGGAGGCTGAGCAGAAACTTCCCCCCTACTTCTTCCTGGGAGCACTCCTTATTCGAGTCGCCTGTAAGCCAAAGGGCACCAGGCAGCTTCGACTGCCCCCCCCCCCCCCCCCCCCCCCCCCACCCGAGGTTCTGTCTATTGCCGTAGGCAGCTGCATAGTGGACAGCGGTGTATCCCTGCTTGTCCCGGAGCGACGCGTCCGCACCGTTATCCAGTAAGAACTCTAAACAACTGCAAGGGGCACAGGGGAGAGGCGGTGGTCAGACACGCATTCCCATGGACGCGCCTGCCGGGCCAGCTCTAATCAGCCAGCACAGATTCCAGGCAAATGCCAGATCCTCGCTGCCCAGCACACGGGCTGCGAAAAGGACTCGGTGTCCCCCCTGAAATTCCCGCTAAAGGCAACGAGAGCGCCGTGCCCCGGTACCCCAGCTAGTGAGGACTGGATCTGCCTCAAGGCACTTTTGAGCCAAGGGCAGATCCTTATTAAAAGTCAGTCACTCCACTGCCTGCTGGAGACGCCCCAGCGTGCCGGCTCGGAGGGTGGGGAAAGGGGGAAATGGCGGGGTTCCACCAGTGCCATGGGAGACGGGACAGACGACAAATGTTATCCCCGAGCAGGAGGTTGAGATCGGCCACTCACAAGAATGCCTCCTTCACTCTGGACTCCTTCAGTGGCTCCTCGTCAGTGTCATGGCTGTTTCCTGAATGAGTCTCCGCTCTGAAAGATTGCAAGCCCGCGTCAGCTGGCTGAGACAAAACGGGGAAGCTGGAGAGACCCCAGCCAGCTCTTGGAAAGCCAGGTCCAGACCCACTCCCTGCAGCAGCAGCCGCACAGCCCTGGAACAGCCTCTGTTCCGCCCCCGCCCCGCCACACTAGGGTGAACGTCGGTTCTTTTGGACCCGTTTCCCGCTGCCTTCGTAGCAGAAGAGCATTGTGCGCCACGTGGGCCCGGCAGCATAAGCAGGGGGCTTTGTTCTTCATCAGTGATTTGTTTCTACCATCTTAGGACCAAGAGCTGAGAAAACCCTAAGGAAGCCGCCTCCTCCTCAGCGGCAAGTCGGCATTATCCCTATTTCCCACGCCTAGAGGGGAAGGGACTTGCCAGCATCACCCAGCAGAGCTGGGAGCAGACCCCAGGAGTCCAGAGACAGGCACTGGCCTATCCTTCCTTTCCCTCACAATGCTCCTCCTCTTTAGAAGCCACCAGGCACCACCTCCCACCAGGGAGCTGCCGGGTACCCGCTCCAATCAGGAAGTACCACGGACCAGCCTGCTTAGGGCCCTGCCCTGTGGGCTCCAGCAGCAGCTGCTACGGGAGGCAGGTCCCTCGGGGCTTTCCTACCTCCTGTACGTGTCCGAAGCAGCAGCATAATGTAAGGGAGTGCAGCCTTTACAGTCCGTCTCGTTAATACTGGCTCCGGTGGTGACCAGCGTCACCGTACACTGATAGCTGCCATTGGCAGCCGCGTAGTGCAGTGGAGTCCTGGGGAGGAGAGCAGAAAACGGGGTGAGGAACGCCCGCCGCCACGCAGAGCGGCTGCAAACCCAAGGAGACGGCAGCCTCACAACGTAGAAACAGCGGCAGCCAGGCCCAAGTGACACCCACGCACGGCACAGCAATATCCAACCCCCCACAGGCGACGCGGCTCCCCCTTGGGGCAGCAGCAACTCTCCGAGAAGCAGAGCTGGGCTCCCACAGGGGGGAGGAGGGGACACTGATATGGGTGACTTCTGCTCTGCGAGCACCTTCAGGGCAGGATGAGCCCCTGCCGCCCACTCAGGCCCGCCGATCCTCCCAGCCACAGGGGCTCACCCCCAACGCCCAGCTCTCTGTTCCCCGGCCCCGAGGGCGTGATTGTTCACAGAAAGTGTCTCTCTGCCCCTTCACACGGGTGTGCCGCCATCAGTACTTACCTTCCAAATTTATCTCTCCTCCTCAAGTCAGCACCGCTGCTCAACAGCAAATTAAGACATTCAACGTTCCTGTAGAGGGAACAGAGGGGAAATCCGCTGAGAGGGGCTGGTGGAACCTGAACGCCGTCCCTCTTCCGGTCAGCGCTGGCTCTCTGGGACCGCTCTGCCTAACCCGTGGCCTGCGCCTGCCTGCAGCCCATTGTCACATGTGTAAGACAAGAGAGTACGATCGAGCGCCCTGCCCGTCCCCACTGGCACGGTGCCTAGACGACCCACTGCACTGGGGGCTGCCCGTATCACTAGCAACTCTCCAGGAACACGCTTGTGCCTCCATTTCTCTCTTCCTGCTGCTCTGCAGCAACTGGGAATCGTATGTAGGTATTCGCAACCTGGCTGGACGGGTAATAAAACTCTTGATGTCCCCGTGACAGGGCGAAAGCAGCTGCAGTCGCCTCCCCCTAGAGGGCTGCCGGTGAGCCCGGCGTGATGCCTGGGGCAGGGACTCACCCTCCCGAAGCAGCAGCATGGAGGCACGTCCTCCCAAGGTTGTCAGGCGTGTTGATATCGAAACCCGCGGACAGCACGTGCTCGTTGCTCAGTGAGGAGACGATGCTGTACAGCTGACCTGTGGGGCAGGAGGAGACGGGTCAGGCGAGGACTCGCCAGGCTCCCCCAGCCCAGGCTACCCTCCCCCCAAGCCACCCCAGGCTTTGCTCACCTGAGGAAAGTAGCTTACGACAACAGTCTGAAAATCCAAAGAGAACAGCTAAGTGCAGAGGGAACATGTCGTGGATTCCACGCCTGCCAACAGGGAGAGAGGGCAGATAGGAAAGGACCAGTCACAGCTCGCTGCCCTCTGAAGCCCTAGCCCCAGCAGCAGACAGTCCTTCCTCCTGTCCCCCTGACGTGGGGGTCTCCTGATGGTGGAGAAGGAATCCTACCCCATGCCAGCCTGCAGGCTCTCCCATCAGCCCTCCCTACCCTCAGCAAATTTCCATCCGCACCGCAGCAGAGCCTGAAGCTAGACAGGCCCATGGGATGACCTAGTCTAACGCAGGCTGTTCAGGTGCACCCACAGAGCCCTCTATCAACCCCAACCACTATAGTTAGATCAAACATTTCAGTCCTCAGGAAAATCAACCAGTGGCTCCAGTTCTCTGCCTGTGGCATGAAGGGCCCCTCCCGCCCAAGGCCCGTAGGGGAGACATGAGTGATGATCCAGCAAGCGAGCCGGGCACCATGCTGCAGAGGAAGGCGAAAACGCCCCAAAGCCCCCGCCAATCTGACCTAGGGGGAAATTGCTCCCCTGCCCCAAATCTGGCGATCGGTTTGACCCGGGCACATGAGCAGGAGCTGGCAGCTAAGAAGGCTTCTCCGCTCTGCCTCTGAGCACGGGTCTAACCGGTCCTGTCTCCGGCCGTGGAGAATCGCTGATGCTTCAGAGAAAGGCAAAAAAACCTCAGAATCCCTCACGTCAATTGCACATCAGGGGGAAAACTCTCTCCCACTGGATGAGCCCGCCCCCCGCTCTCTGCCCGAGTGCACCTCCCACATCGCCACGCCCCAGCGAGAAGGGGGTTCATCCTGGAGGCCTCCTCACCTTGCAGTGTCAGCACCATTCGTCATCAAAGTACTAATTAGCAGCTCGTGGCCGTGTCTAGCAGCAACATGGAGGGGGGTATTGCCATATTTGTCAGCACAGTCTATCTCGCTGCCTAGAAAAGAGAGCAAGAAGCGGTCGGCTTGGTGGGGAATTTCTGGCCCGGGCAGCCCAAGACCTGCTCCCCCTCGTTCCCCGCGGAGGGCTGCGGTGCATTGCACCGAGACAGCGTCACACCGCCGTTCTCCAGGCAGAAGGCCCAACCTAACTGCTACCGTAACCCACGGATGAGTGTGTGTGACAGCCCTCCTCCCCGCTCCCCACACACCTCCCAGGCCTGATCTGCAAAGCGTCTGAGTGCGTCGCAGCCCCAGCTATGGAGCCCGGGCTCTCTATGCAGCTCCTGCGTTTGGCTCGGGCGGTCCCCGGTTCAGCCCTGGCTGCAGCAGCCAAGACAGCGGCTGGCACTGGACTCAGAGGACGATTGTCTCTGGTGGCAGGATCTAGTAGTGCTGACAGCTCTCTGGCGCTGAGCTTCCATGCGGCTGGAATTCCAGCTTGGTGCTCCACGAGAGCTAAGATCCAGACCTAACACGCGTCTCCCTGTGAGAGGGGCTGTTCAGCTGGGGAACGGAGCTGATTTTGGGGTGGGGGGAGGCAGGGCACTTCATTCCCCTGGCAGACGCTATTAAACACTGAAACAAGGAAAGAGGGACGGGGTGCCCGGGAGGCACCGGTTGGTGAGAGCTGAAGTGAAATGCCCGGTAGGAGAAGAACATTAACTCAGCGTCCAGAGAGCCACTTACCGTTCTGTATGAGGATCTGAGAACGTGTAAACCGTCCGTGAATGGCAGCCATATGCAAAGGGCTCTTCCCTTCCTTACTCTGCAGAGAGAGAGAGGGGGGAACTAGCCAGCTGGGGACACTGTCCCCGAGCTCGGCGATCGAGGGGTGAAAGTCCCGTCCGTGCCTGGAAGATCCCGTGTGTCTGGGTTCCGAACTCCATCCTTCCTCCCTACACCCCCCGAGTTCATCCCACCTGCCGCCCCTGCAAGTCTTGTGCGCGTGGTCCGGCCCCGGCCGGCGTACCTGAAAGTTCACGTCGGCTCCATTGTTCACAAGGAGCTCCAGGCAAAGGGCCCCGTTGGTGGAGACGGCAGCAAAGTGCAGAGGGGTGAAGCCCTTCTCGTTGGGCTGATTGACGTTGGCGCCGTAGTTGACCAGCTCATTGGCCACGGCGTCCTGGCCCATGTAACAGGCGATGTGAAGTGCAGTGTTCCCAAGGCAATTGGGTTCATCGATCTGCGGGAACGAACAGAGCCAAGAGCCTTCAGGGGATCTCGGTCAAGGATGGGCTGGGACTGGCCAAGAAAGGGGGGGGGAGGAGAGCCCATTCTACCGAGAACCAGATGCCATCAATCCCTGATCTCCTCCTCCACACATTCCCCATCCATGCCCCACTCCCCTCAGTGCCTGGGGACCCCCTCAAGTCATCACAGGAAACAGAAGCAAACGCTGACTGCTCAGCACAGGAGACGAAGAAAAGTCCCAAATCCAACTGAAACAAGGGCCAAACACTGTTAACTACAGGGGGAATTTGGGTAGGACAATGGCATTAACTTCCCTAACTCTTGGGGAAAGCACTCGGGGATCTTTAAAAAGCATAAGTGACCAGGGCCTCAGTTTTCCCTCTCTAGCGTCAAGTCCAGCAGCATCCCGCTGAGATCCGTGCAGCCCCAGTGGGTGAGAATGCCCACTCACTCCCCCCACGACAGCCAGAGAGTTTCCAGCACCCCCACAGATTTCACCCATCCAAGGACTAAGACCGCACGCTCTCCCGGGACATCTCCCAGCATCTGCCTACACCCAGTGCCTTCCTTAGAGTCCGCAGAGCAAGCGGAGCCCTGGTCCCGCAATGGCACTGGGACCCGCCATCAACGAATGGCCACATTCGTTTGCCAAGCCGCCACTGGCCTCACCTCGACTCCCAGCCTCAGCAGGTGTTTCACAACCTCGACCTGGCCACTGGCTGCCGCGGTGTGGAGCAAGGTGTAACCCTTCTTATCCTTGCACATGACGTCAGCTCCCCGGGCCACCAGCAGCTTCAGAACTTCCAAATGCCCTGCGCAAAGGAAACAGGAACTCAGGGCTGCATTACCTCAGCGGCCGGCGAGTCCTGAGCACGGCGGCGATGGGGGCTTCAGGGTCGATACGCGGCCACCAGACACAGGACTGGGACCCGCCATCGCGTTCCACGGACCAGCCACCTGGGCGGCCCAGAGGGGGAAAGATTCCCCGCCCCCCAGCCGTGCCATGAAGCTCGCTAACAAGGCGATTCAGATAGAAATGTCTTAGTTTGACTTCACTTGCGCCACATGGGATGGGCAGGGGCTTGGATACGTGGGTCAAGAACTCTGTCTAGCCTCGTATGCTCCACTGAAATGCTGTAACTCCCTGCAGTTCAATCCTCCTGTCCCTTTGACACCAACACCAGCAGTGGAGGGGACCTGCTTTTCCCCGGCTGCGCAGCGGTGGCATAATATTAGCGCCGTCCCCCGGTGCAGCGGCCTGTCACTGGCCACGGCCTGCTAATGCCAGCAGGACTTGGGCCTGACAGCAGTAAGGAGTGGCACGAGGCTGCCCCTTGGCTGTCACTGCCCAGACTTTGCTCCCCCATAAGTTAGCGGGGAGAGAAGAGGCTGTATGTCATAGGGCGTGCCTGCCCTGTAGCACTCCCTCCCTCAGTTTCCCATCACCCCCTCTGGGCTGCCTTTCATGGGTAGAGCCTTTATGCCCAGGCTGCTTCCCTGGGGTCCTCCCAGCCCCTAATTTAGGGCCTTCCCCACCAACCTGAGTTCTCTGCCATCACCTGACCCCAGGGAGCCCTGCTCCTGAGGCCGGGAGGTAGCTACCTGTGGCACAAGCGGGCTGAGTGATCCGGGCTGGCTGGCCCCCAGCCTCCTGGCCTTTGCGGGGCAGGCCTCCCCATTACACCTTCATAATGTGCTTTTGCGTACGAAAGGTGCCATACGCCCTCCCAAGTCCAGTGTCTCCCCCACCCCCTTGCAGCCACAGGCTGATGGGAGAGTCCAGAAAAGGGTTCTCCTCCCACCCTGCCTGCCAGATCTCGGCTGGCTCTGTCCCTTCTCCTCCAACACGGCCAGCCACATGATGCCAGGCCCGGGACAAGAGAGATCTGGAGCCCTGGCTGCCGAACGAAGATCACACGGGAGTCAGGCCCACGTGCTGAATGACACCCGAAGAGCTCACAGCTGCAGGGGGAGGGGACGGTTTTGAGGTTCTATGTGCAGAACTGGTGAGACTGGGGGGAAGGGGAGAACACCCACGGCAGTGTGCCCCCCCCCCCGACTCACTGCCTGTGCCACTAGCTGTATCCGCAGGGGAGTCCCAAAAGGGGACGCTGGGAAGTACCTGTATCAGAACAGGGCCAGCTAACAAAGGGACAGACAGGCAAGGCACGAGGGAGACGTACCTAGGAAGGCTGCCCAGTGGATGGGCTGACGCTCCTTCTTGTCACACGTGCTCAGGCTGGCCCCCTTGTTTAAGAGCAAGTTCACTATCTGGAGGAGAGAGGAAGCAGTCAGAGGAACGGCTCCCACCAAATTCTGCCAATCCCGTCCCGGCACACACGAGAGCCTCGCGCCTTCTGCAGCCCCTGGAGCGATGGGGCCCAGCTGGCCTCCAGGCACTGCCACAATTTAAACGTTTCCTAGCAGCCTGGCTGGCTGACCCTGGCCGGCCGGGGGTGCGGCCGGAGGAGGTCAGTCAGACCAGAGAGGGCTCTCTCCACACAGGCGAGCTGGTTCAGAGGGCAGGAAACAGATGCTGCGTGTTGGGTGTCCATGGTAGATGATTTCTCTCCCTGCCCACCCCCAGCTCCTCACTGCCCCGACTGAGGATCTTGCACATGGAGCGCATGCATCTAAGGACGAAGCACTTTCCCCCCTCTAGCCGGCAGCTTAGCAATGCTTCGGGGCTCCCCCTCTCTGTATCCTGGGAATGCCTCCAGGCTTTGATCAGCTGCAGGGCCCCATTGTGCCAGGCGCTGCGCGCACAGCATGGAATACAGCCCCTGCTCCAAAGAAATCCCAAGCCAAAAGGCGGACAGACTGCTGCAGGCAAACAAAGCAACTTGGCCAGAGTCCCGAGCCTGTCGTTCACCGTGTCATTTCCATGTAGTCCCTTCCCTCGAGAGATCACCCTCGCTTCACAGACGGGGAAGCTGAGATGCCAAGGTCACAGAACCAGACTGAGAACCCCCAAGTCCCGAGCGCCTCCTCCCTCCGGACCACCTGCCCGCACCCCCTCAGGGAGGAACACGCAGGTGCGGGATGCTCACCTCGATGTGGCCGCTGTGCACGGCGTGGTGCAGCGCCGTGCGGCCCGTGCGATCTGCCACGTTCACACTGCTCAGCAGGGGGATGATGGCCTCTGCGCACTTGATGGCGCACTTGGCAGCGGCGACGTGGAGCGGCGTTTGCCAGTACTTATCGCGGGCGTTGACGTCCGCCGAGTGCTTCAGGAGGAGGTTAAGTGCCTTCTGCCAGGACAGAGAAAGGGTGGCTGTACCCCACGCCGGTGGGGGCAGACAAAGCCTCAGGAGCTAAGCAGCACCATTCGGTCTTGAAATTAAACCAAGCAGCCAGGGGTGAAGGGGCAGGTTCATCACTAGCAACGCGTCTGGTTACCCTACCCGCCTCTTAGATCGGTAATGGCAGCCCACTGCTTGCCCAGGGACTACAACTCCCAGCATGCAATGCTTCATCTTGAGCCAAGCTGCTGGATATCGGAGCTGGTGTGGGAAGGCTGCGATTTGGTTGGGTTTGCACACTGCACTCATCACCACGGCTGCCACATTGGGCAGCTCCTTGCCCGTCCTCTTCCCCTTTCAATGCCGCCCTGCCGAGACGCAGCCTGCTGCAGAAGGGTGGAGTGCCGGGGAGTGAGACTGGCACTCCAAAAGGCCTGGCGGCGTTTTAAAACGGGTGTAACGATCACAGGATGGTACAAAACCCTAGTGCAGACAGGGCACGCTGTAGCTTAACACGCGTTACCCGCTGACACCCGGTAACGAGCCCTGTCTCCACAACGATGTTAAGTGTGCTGGCTATCACACCCCTGTTTTCCTGGGGGCTGAACAGCCTACGATGGGCTCATCTCTGAGGCGAATTCTATCCGCACCTCCAAAAACACTGCCCTGACCCTTCAGCCCAATCGCGCCTGCCCAGAAGCAGCCTGGGACCGGAAGGGCTGGGAGTCAAGGTTTGCCCTTCGGGACCGGGGTGCTAGCTGGCAGAGTTGGCTGGGGCAGCGGGCGCCGTACCAGGCACTAGCTAGCGATACTCGTATTAGTCCTTCATTTCATTGCATGATTTTTCTTTTTTAAAACCACTGAAATCTAGACACAGCCACGAGCAGTCGCCGATGATAGCCAAGATCCCACAAACAGAACACTGAGGGGCCCCAGGCTGGGGTCTTCAAAGGCCCCTGCCAGATGGACTTTCAATGGGTGCTGGGCGCCTAAGTCCCTTTGGCTTACCAGGACATCTGAGCCTTACCCTGTGGGCAGCTGGGCCTTCACAAGACTGCGCCTATCTCTCCCTAGAGTGCCTCCTACTGGTCAGTGACAAGCCTCAAAGGGAGGTTAACTTATTGTCACTAAGCCATTCCAGTAAGAGGAAAGGATGCTGCCTCTGACCCAAAGCCCCTGCTGAGAAAGGAAGAGGTACGTCCTTGGAAAAACCACTCGGACAGCTGGCTAAACCACTGAACTGACCTACTGGAGCCAGACAGCGGGGCAACGTGTGAACGACCGAGGCCCTGAAATCAGGCAGGGAAGCTACAAAATGAGATGCTTTTTAAAGCTTCATTCTCCAGCCAAGCCCCTCGGGGATCTGACGCTAGCTACATCCGCCTTCATGCAGGGAGCAGCTGGCACTGTTCCTCTAGAGACCCCCTCTGCCCACCACAAACCGTTCCACTTCAGCTTTGCTTTTCCAAACCGTGAGCATGCAAGAGTGATGCCTCCAGAACGGAGAGCGCGTTCCTCCTCAGCAGGGAACAGCACAGACCTCCCCATGCCTCCGACTCCAACCCGAGTCCCTGGCCCTGACGAGATCCCCTCGTTCTTCCTCACCCCGGGGGCTGGCGGCTTGCAGGAGACTTGGGAGCATGCAGACGGAGCACGCGTCCCAGAATGCTGCTTTGTGCCCTCACATGGGCATTGGCCAGGAAAGAACACTCCTTTGCCCTGCGCCTTTCCTGGTGGAATCGTGCTGGGGGGCTCAGGGTGGGCCATGGACTGTCTAGGTGGCAGGTTCAAATCCAGCCCAGCTCGGGAGCGACCAAAAGGCTCGTGAACTGTTTGGTGGCCCTTGCATGAAGTTTCTCGGTGTAGTTCCCAGAGGGCAACCAGCCACCTTCCAAATCACAGCAGCAGCTGCCCTCCACCAGGCTCCTGCTGGCAGCCTCAGCCAAGGACTGACTGAGCCCTGGAGACCGAACTCCCTTCTCACCCCTTAAGAAGGCCCCTCCAAAAAGTCACACGGGGGAGTCCGTGGCGCATGGGGGAAACCTGCCCTGCTGTTGCCTGTATGGCCCATTCTAAGGCTAAAGAGAGGCCTTCGGCATGATCTGACACCCTTCCCCAGCGCAAAATCCCCGGCCCTGAGCCCTGTGATCTTGCAGTTAATGAGCGGTCTCGAGTGACTCATGGGATGTGAGGATCGCAGACCAGACCCATGTGACCCACCGACCTACATTTTATCATCATCCCTCCCCACCCCCCTGGATAATGCACCACAACCCCCTTTCCCATGGGGCCGGCTGACCCTGAGCGGGAACGCAACACTTCCTAAGTGTGCGGGGACGGGGAGGGGAACGAAGGCAAGGGAGGTGGCTTAACTTAGCATGCTCAGCGGTTGGAAATGGCCTGAAGCCGGGGTGGGGGGAGCAGAGAAAAGCCTTTGCACAAGTTAACTGGCTCTAGGGGAGAACAAAGCAGTTCAGCACATTTCCGGGCAGATTCCCTTCCGAGGGGCAGGACTGAGAGCAGAGAACGAGGCACTCCAACGGAGCAATGGTGGGGACACGAGAGACCCCAGCACACCCTCATCATGCACCGCTGCCCTCAAATCCAAAGCCAGGACCCAGAACAGGGTTGCGATTGCCTGCCTGGAAACATCCCCAGCGCTGGGATAGATTCCACGGGGGAGCTCTTCAAAAGCACCTCAGAGATTTAGATGCTGAAGTTCCATTGAGGGCCAGTGTGATTTGTGCTCCTAAATGCCTTCGGTGCCTTTGAGACGCTCCACACTCCTCCTCTGTTCTAATACGATTAGCAGGAATTCTCCCTCTGCCCAGGACTCGCGGGGTTCTTCCTCTTTGCCGTGGAGTTCTGCCTTTCTCTAGCCCATCTCAAAGGGCTTTGCCAACAATGCACCCCACAACCCCCCCGAAAGGTAGGCTGGCTACTACCCCTATTCCAGACACAGCCGAGCCTAGGACACTGAGGGACAAAGCAGCTTGCACGTTAGTGACGACGTTCAGCTTTCCAGTCCCCTGCTCTGGCCGCTAGACCACAATGCTCTGCTCGCCCTCAAGCTGTCCGTACGTCAATTGGCTTCCACTGCCGCAAGGGAGGTTTAAGTTGGACATTAGGAAAAACTTCTTGTCAGGGTGGTCAAGCACGGGAATAAATTGCCCAGGAAGACTGTGGGATCTCCATCACTGGAGATTTTTAAGAGCAGGTTGGACAAACACTTGTCACGGATGGTCTAGAAAATACTTAGTCCTGCCATGAGTGCAGGGGACTGGACTAGACGACCTCTCGAGGGCCCTTCCAGTCCTACAATCCTATGATTCTATATTTGTTTAGCCAACCTCTGCCACCCACGTCACAACCCTGTGACCAAAACAAAAGCCCCCCTTTCATAGCATCTCTGCCCAGAACTGGACCGAACTGGCTAGTGATGAAGGAGCTTGGATGTTTCCCTCCGGGTACAGATCTCTTGGGGACCAGCACCGAAAGGAACTGAGAATAAAGTGGTAATTTCACGATGTTTCGGTTCAAAGTTTTAAATCTTTGCTTAAGTTTTGCAGGGTATATTTGAGTGGGGAAGGCGAGCACTCGACAACACTTGCTCACGAAACTGCAGAAAGGACGGGGCACGGAGGAAGAAGAAATTTCTGAGACACCTAATTGCTACACCTGGCATACAAGAGAAACTCCCGTCAGTAGCTAGCATGTGGGATGCCGGGGGCAGTCGCCGGGTACAAAAACCCCTTTTTTAGCGCTCAGGAGTCACTGAATAGCCTGGCACCTCCAGCCTGTTCTGCTGTCCATGATGTCAGCAGCCACCCTTGTGTACTATGCACGCTGACGGATTCAATTCTGTTCATCCACGGGGGAACTGTGCTTGACCTTTATCATTGTCACAGGAACACGCTGGAAATCGATGCAGAGAGCGGCACGTGAGGAAAGATTTAACTAGGCATACCTTGGCTAAACAACATTATCGGCGGCCCGCTGCAGACGGTACTGCCACTGCCTGCAAAGAAATGTATGTGCCCAGACGTGACTGCAGAAGTGAGCCCTTAGAGGGGGCAGACGTGATACTAGCAAATAGCTGAAAGGTGTAAGCATCACGGTGGGAGGGGAATTGGCTAGGGTGGTCCCAGGAGTATTATTACCATTAATAAAGTGAAGTTAAGCCCAGGGAAGGCTGAATATCAGGAAATACTTCCTGACAGTGAGATCCATTAGGCTGCGGCATCACCTCCTAAAAGAAAGAAGTGGAAAGAGCCCCACCACTTGGGGCATTTAAAACAAGACAAAGCCCTAACAGGAAGATATTGCAGGGAGAACCCATGTACTGGGGGTGGAGTAAAGGGAATATTATGGGTCTTTCCCAGTTCTATTTTCTGTTTTTCAAATTATTATGGGGTCTGGATGGTCCTTTATCTCGTCGAAAGAGAACATCCAGCCCCCTGGGGCTCTCAGCTGGACTCAGAGCAGGCATGCAGAAAGCAGGGGGAAAGAAAACAGTTACTCAAAAAAGAGCCCAGAGGAGACAGACCGATTCATTACTGCGAGGCTTGCAAGAGCACCTACCTCATTGCGAGAAGCTGCGGCGCGATGCAGCGGGGTTAGCCAAACAGTGTCCTTTGCATTTACGTTAGCACCTGAGGAGACGGAGCAGAAAGAGGAGGTGAACACATCTGGGCAAGGGGCACTGCCAGGGTAGAAGACTGTCAGATGCTCCAAGGCACCATCACTGTTTTTAAACACCCACTGCTGTGTCTGCTTGGTTAGACAGCGTGTCAATTTCTTCGGTTAAAGCTTTAGGGCCGATCTACACTTAAAAGTTAGGTCGACACTTAAAGTGTTGGAACCAGTAGTTAAGCCATTTGAAACCGCACTGTAGACACAGCTGGGCCGATGGAAGAATTCTACCTACATCCGCAGACCCCTTCTGTCACTGTAGGAAAGGTCTAGACCAGGGGTCCCCAACGCGGTGCCCGCGGGTGCCATGGCGCCCGCTGGGGCATCTATGTGCACCCGTGTCCTGGCCGCCAGACAAACAGCCGCCGAAATGCCACCAAGCGACGCCTCTTGATGACGCTGCTTCTCGGCATTTCGGCGGCAACGCTTCTTTGCTTGCCGCTTCTCGGCAGCATTTTGGTGACTGCTTGTCCGGCGACCGCGCTGCTAGGCGGCTAGTCGCCCGGTGCCCAGTCGCCCGGCGCCCACCCCACGGAAAGGTTGGAGACCATGGTTCTAGACTGTGGTGCTACTGTAACGTAGCTCTACCCTTAGTTTAGACGCTACAAAACATACGCTCCGGCACCAAGTGGAACAGCTACGCCCAGCAGAGGGCTGCAGCTCCTTGGCGTGAAGCGCAGGGAATGCAGCACTGAGGTAGATGGAAAAAACTACATTTCCCAGCACACACTGCTCCACCTTCATCTCAGTGGCCACAAGACTATCAGTCCCAGAATGCAGTTCGTCATCTTGTTCTAAAAGGAGGCTGCTCGGACAAAGATGGTGCATTTCATACTGGAATCTGTAGGTGTGTGTACAGGTGAAGGAGACCAGAGCCGCACTGCAGGAGGCTGCAGGCCTGGCTTTTGTCATCCCTGCTCTGCTGTCTCAAGATTCTCTGTGCCAGCCTAGGACTGTCAAAACCCAGCGTAGAGCTGCCCTGCTCTTCCATGCCACCAGCAAACTGCTGACAAATCAAGGGCATCTGGAGAGAGCAATGACAATGAATGTCAGATTAGGGGCCTTTTTTCTCCCATCTATGGCGTGCAGAGAGCCAGCCTGGACGTAGATTTGAGCTATTTCAGAGGAAAATGGTACTTTGGGTTAGAGCCAAGTATGCAGCAGGCAGGTGCTGAGCAAAATTCTCTAGTCCTCATCCCACACCCAACAAATGATCCAGATCTGCGGCTCCCCACCCCACTCCTGCAGTTCGAGGCTTCCCCCCAGATAGTTCTGTCACTATCCTTCAATCCTGACCCACAGTCCCTGCTATCCCAGCCCGGGGCTCCCCCCATAGAACTCGATCAATGCCCCTCAGTCCTGACCCACAGCCCCCCAGTATTACAGCGGTAGGCTCCCTGAGCTCTGCCATTGCCCCTCAATCCCAATTCACTGCTCCCCTCACCAGGTCTGCAGGTGCCCCTCAATCCCAATCCGCAGCCCCCTAACTCCCAATATTCCAGTGCTAGGTTGTTTTAAGATTTGCACAAACCTCCTCTTGGCATCTGGGTGAGAGCAACTAATGACATTTCCTTTGTGACTCAAGCACCAATTCTCCTGTGGATGAAAAACCCTTGTACCCCCATGCCCTGGAGCAGCAGCCCCTCCGCGTTAGACCCACAGGAGGGCCAGGCTGCCTAAACCTGAGCACATCCATGCAGCTGGCTGTACTGGGCAGAGACAGTTGAGGGTCTTACCTGACAGTATTAGGAGCTCAATGATTGGGACATCTCCTAAGTAGGCAGCAGCATGCAGTGGGGTTCGTCGTTCTTGGTCCTGCCCAGGGAGATAAAAAAAGGCCGTGATGCAACTATCCACACAGCAAATACCGCTCCTTCCCCATCCAACTTCCCCCACCCTAAAGACCCAAATGCTGCTTCCTGCCCTGAGGACATCTGGGTAAGTCTAAGTGATGGAGGAGTCTGCTTAGGACCAGCAAGAACTGACAGCCTGGTGGGGAGGCAATGGACTACCTTTCATACCGCAGTCCACTTCAGGGTATCTGTCAGGTGGAGCAGGGGCTGGGGGGCCAGGAATCCAAGGGTCTATTCCCAGTTCGGGGAGGTGAGTGGGGGCTAGTGGTTAGAGCAGGGGGCTGGGAGCCAGGACTCTCAGTTGGCTAATTTCTAACTCTGTCACCTTGGACAAGTTATTTCACTTCCTCCCTGCTCCAGCTTCCCTAAACCGAGATGGCATCTAGCTCGCAGGGTTGTAAAGCTTAATGAAGGTTTGCAAAGCGCTTGGAGAGCCCTACATGAAAGGTTTATAAAACCACCAAGCAGTATTACCCCGGTGCTCCACATGCCCTTCACACACCCCGTCATTCTATGTCAAGTGCCAACAACAATAAAAGCCTGCGAGCACCCGGAGCAGCTCCCAAAATGCATCAAGCCCAAGTAACTGGGAGAGGCTATAAAGGTGCAGGAAGCACAGCGTAGATAAGATCAGTTTTCTTCGCTTGGTGCTGGGCCCTGGGTAACCTCGTCCTTGAGGCATTTGGCTCAGTCTCGGCAAACATCAAGTGGGTTAGAGGGGCACAGAAGAAAGATTGAGGTCCCAACTTTTAATTGCATTTAATGAAAGTTGTGTTTTTTTTCATTAAGTTAAAAAAAAAAATAAGGAGAGAGAATCAAGACAACGACTGGGAGGACTGGCAAACAATCTGGAGAAGCAGAAAGTGAAACTGACCAATCTCATTCCCAAGTGAAATCAGCACCCGAAGAGATACGTGCGTTAAGTATTAATCGGTCTCTGGTTTTTTGCACAACAGAGCAAAGGCATTTTAGAGAAAGGATGATTCTGATCCACTCCCGTTAAAGAGAAGGAGACTATAGAATTATCACGTCCTTGAACGAGGCAGCCAAGGAACAAAGTCTCCTGATCCCTTTGTAACATGTCAAGATATGATCTAATCCTTAGTCCCAGTGGCTGGCACCAGAATCAGTGCGGGGCCTCCCCTCTGAGCCAGCACAGAGCCCACGATGCTCGACCCAGACCCATGCTGCTCCCTTGCACTATTCATTCAGGGTCCACAACAGTGCTAGCCCCGTGTGTGCTGCAGCATGGACAGAAAGAGGCTGAAGCATTAGATGCAATGGCCAAGAGCATGCGGAAAAAATAACACAAGGCCAGAGCGCAGCGCAGTGAAAACCTCATGAATGCCCCACAGCCTATCAGAGAGTAAGATGCTGAACCAGACGCAGCCACTTACCCAGAACCCATGACACTGACCTAGAGACACAGCCTAAAAGAGCAAGTAGTCACTGATCCCGGGCCAATCCCCAGCGCCACACGCTGACAGACAGCTAGGCTGAGCCAGTCATTTTTTGTTAACAGTGAGGGTCGTCACTGGGATAACTGACATGGGGTCGAGGCACTGGCAGTTTTCACATCGAGGTTGGATCCGCTCTAGTCCAAGCAGGAAGTGTTTCAGGGCAGCTCTCTGGCCTGTGTGATTCAGGAGGCCAGATCGGATGATCGCAGTGCTCCCCCTTTCTGGCCTTGGAATCTATCCACCAGCCTACCCCACAGACAGACACCACTCTCAGCCATACACCTGCCACTGGTTTGTTCGCAGGAATCTTGGAAGCCAGATGAAGGGAGCGTTTGCATCCAAGTCTGATTGGAACATTTGCATGTGGATTTTACTCTCCTCTTCCTCAGAGCTGGCTTTTCAGGTTACATCACGGGCCACGATCGACCCAGGAGGCCTCTGAAGCAAGGGCACTCAAAATGAGCGCTACCAGGAGCTAGAAGGATGCATCTGACTGGCAAGAGAGCGAACGAACTGGTAGCTGCTATTCGTCCTGAAGACGGGGTGTGGTCCGAAGACTGCAGGCTGCAGCATTCAATATGGCATCTTCATCCAAAGGGCCAACCCCCGCCCCAAACAACTCAATCTGGACCACTGCATTCTGGGCCTGGCAAGCCACACCTCCTTACCCAAGGTGAGAACAGCCAGGTGGTAGCACCTGCAAGGCTGCATTTCGGCCAGCCCCACCCTGCTCGGGTGTACTCTGCAGCCAGATTTAAAAGAGGGGCAGCGAAAGTGCATCTGTATTCCTTGGGACGTTAGCTCTGCTCCACCAACCAGGCCAGCCTCAACACAGATAGCTCAGCCATGCTCTCATCAGACTATGCTGGACCGCTCTTCCAAAGGAGAGCAAGGGATGCTGGGGATGCAGCCAAACTAGTCCCAGTTCACTGCCCTTCCATTCACCTGCAGCCTTCAAACGAAGAGCAGAAAACCGACAAGACACTGCATTGTCCGAACGCTTTATAAATAGCGGACAAGTCTCCCAGTGACTAGGATGTACCATTAACCCCATTTTACAGAGGGGGAGAGGGAGGCCAGGGGACAAAGGCCCAGATTTTTAAAGATATTTAGGCATCCCAAGGCCTTCCTTGGGAGCCTAAGTCAGTGAGGTGTCGCAACCCCTAAATACCTTTCAAAATCTGAGCCAAGGTTGCAAAGCCAGGAATAGAACCCAGGAGCCTTGCCGCCAAGTTGCTACTCTAACCACTGGATCACATTGCAGAAAAGATTCTCGCTCGCTTACCAGAAGAGTAACAGTTCCACCCTCTCTGCTTTGGCTACACAAGCATATTTCAGAGGCAAAACGGAGGAGGACAGGTCAATCTGAGACAGGCGCGTCAGCGTGCCACGCTAGGCCAGGCAGCTGCTGGCTCCAGCACTCACCAATATATTGATATTCTCTTTCTGGTTCAGCAACGACCGCACCTCCTCTATATCGCGGTTGAAGATGGCTTGGACCAGAGGAGGCTGCAAAGAGAAAGACACTCAAGCTGTGAAGCAGGTAAAATGAATGTGCAAGGACAGGGATGGGAGGATGGCCGGCAACATCATTCATATACCCCCAAGACCAGCCCGACAAGTTAGTCACCTCACGCCACCTGTGTTTGTTTGGGGCTCCTGCTTCTATAGCAAACCCAATATCTACTGAGCCACTCTAGCGAGCTGCAGCTGTGGAGACAGGCCCAGCTGTGGCATCTGACAGGAATTCTCCCCCACTCCTTGCAGCTGAAGGCTTTTAATATTTATACAAGCCAATTTCTGTTTAAAAAAATAAAGAGAGAGAGAGAGAGGCTGCTGCTCCTGCAAGGATTACAAAACTGAAGCGAAGTGAGTATTGGTGGAAATTGCCGGGTTATCCACCCTAGGGAATAAAGCCATGAGATGAAGAAACGCGGTACAAGTTTTGCACTCTACCCATGGGCCTGGAAAGACTACATCTGGGGGGGCAGGGGCACCCAGTCAGGCCCTGATCCTGGCCAGATCTCAGTGGGAATCTGTCACCTTAGTTCTCTGCCAAGAAGAGGGCCAACTGCTGCCAGTTGTGGGGGGAACTTGCCCGCGGGGAACTGGACCGAGACTCAAACTCGTTTCACACAGGGGCCACACTCAATAGCTGGCAACGGCGTTTGATTGCTCTGTTGTGGAGGCCAAAGACTTCGTAAAACTCAAGGAGGGACTGGCCATTTCTAAGAAGTTATAATGCCAACAAAACTCGTTTAGGAAGGGATATAAACAGTCAAGCTTCATGGCTTAAACCACTCTCTAATTATTCGGATGAGACCTTCATAGGGGGTAGATTATCCCACATCTGCCTTCCCCTGGGCTTCTTGCAACATCCTTTGAAGTGGCCGGTGCTGGCCACTGTCTGAGACAAAATACTGTCTCGATGGATGACAGGTCTGATCCGGTCTGGCAATTCCTACACTTCTTACCCAGCCTGAATTTTAACAAGTGCCTTAGAGGGGAAAGACGCTGCATCTCTCTCCCAAATCCCCTGAGCCATCCGCTCCCAACAGGATACAGCATCCCATGAGCAAATACTCAGGAAAGCTAGCTCTCGGGGGTCACTCAGTGAGAGGGGCAGGCCCTGAACCCAAAGACACTCTCTTTTCAGAACCCACGTATGGATTGTCTTCAATAGCAAGAGAGTGAACATGGCCCAGAGCGGGGCCCTCCTCTCAAATCTCACGCTGCAGGGTAACAGCCAAACCCCCTTCACCTCTCCTGTCACTACTTCTGGGGCTAGCCTCAGTTGCCATAAGATTTGGCTATAGCCAGAAAATGTCGACACTGATCCCATTGGCCTAAAATGGATCTTTATGGACAAGCCCCCACTTGCGATGTGCTCCACAACCCCCTGTCCTGTCCCTTACTTCACCCTATAATCCACCTTCTGACCCCTCTCAGCAGCAGAGAGCACACAGTTACCAGGAGTGGTACCCTGGAAGACCGACCTCAGGGAAAGACTGGTATCTTCGGTTCTGATGGCATGGGGGGAACACACCCTCCTGGGAACCTGGTGCAGGTTCGGTTACGGTGGGTGAGCATCACCCATGGGAGCCCCAAGCGTTGGCAGCTACCCGGGACCTCCCTGCAGCAGTAACAGAACCCTGCTGCGGATTTCCTGTCACCCAGGCCCAGATTGTACTTTCTGTCGTTTATCCTGGGAGCTCTTTGGGGCAGGGACCGCGGCCGCCTTTACGTCTGTATAGAACCAAGCGCACTGTGGCCAGGACCGAAAACAAACCACCCCCCTTTGCTCAAGGTAGCGCAGCAAAGCAGATCTCCAAGCAGCCCAGCTTCTGGGGTGATGCCTGCTCCACCTTGCCCTCACGTTCACTCCAGCACCACCAACCTCATCTGCTCATCTTGACTGGTCTGCTCAGCAGAGGGAACCCTGAACTTGCATTTCCAGGGCAGACTTGCCGCCCTTACTACCCTGCTAACTCCAGATTCCCTCTCCCCTCTCCATCCAAACACGTGCATGAAAGCAGCGAAAGGTAGGGGGACACATCCCCAGTCGGAGGGAACGAGCGAGTCATTCGCGTGGAATGCAGTGGACTCAGCATCCAGCGTTAGACATTTCCAAAAAAAAAAAAAAATAGATGCACAGACGCATAATTATGCCCTGCACGGACTTCAGCGGAGCTTGCAAGCAATGCTGGGACTGACACACCCACCCACCATTCACAAGGGAAGCTGAATGTTTTGGTTACCAAAAAAAAATAAAATAATAAAAATAAGGTTACTCCCCTGTTCCCTTCTCTCCCCGCCATGTGAGGCTTTAACCCCCCAGCCTATTGGTGAGATTGCAACAGCGAGGGACCACAGCAGGGGTAAATATTTGCTTGGAGGAGTCAGCAGCCCACATCTCAGAAATCATTACTGCCGGGGTACGAACAAAGGGGGTTCATGTCAAATCAGGGGGTTCAAGATGAGATGTTTGTGGGCCAGTGGGGTATTTGGAGCAGGGGGAGGTGCTGGGCGTCATCCAGGGAGTAAAGGGGGAGAAGCAACGAACAACTGTGTATCAATATACTCTGCCTTAGGAAAGTGAAGTACATACGAGATTCAGGCTCCTTGGGGCTGGGAGGTTTAATTCATACCCCTTACAGCGCAGAGATGATTGAAACCTGACCCTTTTAGGGGAATTGTACGTGGCGATGGTCATCTGTATAGCCACCCTTCCTTCCCCATCCGCCCCCCTGGGTGAGGGGGGTATCTACAGAGATCAGTCAGCCCTGCTGATTTGGGGGTTGTGACACAAGTCAAGTGGGGTGCAGACAGGACTGACTCACCCCCCCCCCAGTATGTAGGGAAGCTGAATCACATATACCGCCGATGGCAATAGGGTGCATGGGAAATGCCTCATCACACCCGGGGAAATGGCAGGGCATACAACAGCACAGGGGCACCCCCCCCCCCCCCCCCCCCCAAGTGATGAAAGTGGGATGCGAGATGAATCACCCCCTAACTTGTGAAAGTGGGGTGCACACCGTGGGTGGTGTCAAATCAAGCCCCACCTCTGGCCCGAGAGGGGCTGAAATGGGAAGGGGGATGAGGGGGTGTAGAGGGAGAAAGGCAGGGAATGAAAACGGGGAGGCTCAAATCCTGTCCAGCCTTCGGGGAGATAAAGAGGTTGATGGAAGGAGTAAGGGGGTAGGAAGGATGGCTGGGGAGACGGGGATAAGGAAGGAGATGAGGACGGGGAGGCAGGGAGAAGACGGGGAACAGGCAGAGCTAGGAGATGGGGGACACCAATATGGGGGAGCAAAGGGAAGGAGGCAAAGATGAAGGCAGGCCAAGCGGGGCGGGGAGGAGGGGCAGAGCTGGGGGGCAAAGAGGCTGGCACTGGGGAAATGGGGCAGTGGGTTGGAAAGGGATAAAAAAGGGGTGCAGAGAGGGTGGGGGGGAAAAGGGGAACAGAAATGGGGCAGGGGGTGGATGGGGGCTCCGGGAGGCCAAAGGCAGAGGGGCCAGGGCCAGAGATGGGGTGCGAGGGGCATTTGCAGAGATGGGGAGCAGGGGGTAGGTG